>NC_041219.1:4092785-4102794 GCF_002837175.3 Physeter macrocephalus | reverse complement strand
CCCTCTAGGTGGTCACAAAGCACCGAGCTGATCTCCCTGTGCTATGTGGCTGCTTCCCACTAGCTATCTATTTTACATTTGGTAGTGTATATAAGTCCATGCCACTCTCTCACTTCATCCCAGCTTACCCTTACCCCTCCCCATGTCCTCAAGTCCATTCTCTATGTCTGTGTCTTTATTCCTGTCCTGCCCCTGGGTTCTCCAGAACTATTTTTTTTAAAGATTCCTTTTATATGTGTTAGCATACAGTATTTATTTTTCTCTTCTGACTTAGTTGACTCTGTATGACAGTCTCTAGGTCAATCCACCTCACTACAAACAACTCAATTACGTTTCTTTTTATGGCTGAATAATATTCCCTTGTATATATGTGCCACATCTTATCTGTCCATGAACACTTAGGTTGCTTCCATTGTAAACAGAGCTGAAATGAACATTGTGGTACAAGACTCTTTTTGAATTATGGTTTTCTCAGGGTATATGCCCACTAGTGGGATTGCTGGGTCATATGGTAGTTCTATTTTTAGTTTTCTAAGGAACCTCCATACTGTTGTCCTAAGTGGCTGTATCAATTTATATTCCCACCAACAGTGCAAGAGTGTTCCCTTTTCTCCACACCCTCTCCAGCATTTATTGTTTGTAGATTTTTTGATGATGGCCATTCTGACTGGTATGAGGTGATACCTCATTGCAGTTTTCATTTGCATTCTCTAATGATTAGTGATGTTGAGCATCCTTTCATGTGTTTGTTAGCAAACTGTATATCGTCTTTGAAGAAATGTCTAGTTAGGTCTTCTGCCCATTTTTGGATTGGATTGTTTGTTTTTTTGATATTGAGCTGCATGACCTGCTTGTATAGTTTGGAGATTAATCCTTTGTCAGTTGCTTCATTTGCAAAGAGTTTCTCCCATTCTGAGGGTTGTTTTTTTGGCTTGTTTATAGTTTCCTTTGCTGTGCAAAAGCTTTTATGTTTCATTATGTCCCATATGTTTATTTTTGTTTTTATTTCCATATCTCTAGGACGTGGGTCAGAAAAGATCTTGCTGTGATTTATGTCATAGTGTGTTCTGCCTATGTTTTTCTCTAAGGGTTTTATAGTGTCTGGCCTTATATTTTGGTCTTTAATCCATCTTGAGTTTATTTTTGTATATGGATTAGGGAGTGTTCTAATTTCATTCTTTTACATGTAGCTGTCCAGTTTCCCCAGAACCACTTATTGAAGAGGCTGTCTTTTCTCCATTGTATATTCTTGCCTCCTTTATCAAAAATAAGGTGACCATATGTGTGTGGGTTTATCTCTGGGCTGTCTATCCCGTTCCATTGATCTATATTTCTGTTTTTGTGCCAGTACCCTACTGTCTTGATTACTGTAGCTTTGTGGTATAGTTTGAAGTCAGGGAGCTTGATTTCTCCAACTTCGTTTTTCTTTCTCAAGACTGCTTTGGCTATTTGGGGTCTTTTGTGTTTCCATACGACATGTAAAATTTTTTGTTCTAAATCTGTGAAGAATGCCATTGTTAGTTTGATAGGGATTTCATTGAATCTGTAGATTGCTTTGGGTAGCATAGTCATTTTCACAATATTGATTCTTCCAATCCAAGAACATGGTATATTTCTCCATCTGTTATGTCATCTTTGATTTCTTTCATCAGTGTTTTATAGTTTTCTGAGTACAAGTCTTTCACCTCCTTAGGCAGGTTTATTCCTAGGTATTTTATTCTTTTTGTTGCCATGGTAAATGAGAGTGTTTCCTTAATTTCTCTTTCTGATTTTTCGTTGTTGGTGTATAGGAATGCCAGAGATTTCTATGCATTAATTTTGTATCCTGCAACCTTACCAAATTCATTGATTAGTTCTAGTAGTTTTCTGGTGTCATCTTTAGAATTTTCTATGTATAGTATCATGTCATTGGCGAACAGTGACAGTTTTTCTTCTTCTTTTCCAATTTGTATTCCTTTTATTTCTTTTTCTTCTCTGATTGCCATGGCTAGGACTTCCAAAACTATGTTGAATATGAGTGGTGAGAGTGGACATCCTTGTGTTGTTCCTGATCTTAGTGGAAATGCTTGCAGTTTTCACCATTGTGTATGATGCTTGCTGTGGGTCTGTCATATATAACCTTTATGATGTTGAGCTAGATTCCCTCTTTGCCCATTTTCTGGAGAGTTTTTATCATAAATTGATGTTGAATTTTGTCAAAAGCTTTTTCTGCATCTATTGAGATGATCACCTCGTTTTTATTCCTTAATTTGTTAATGTGGTGTATCACATTGATTGATTTGCAAATATTGAAGAATCCTTGCATCCGTGGGATAAATTCCACTTGATCATGTTGTATGATCCTTTTAATGTTCTGTTGGATTCTGTTTGCTAGTATTTTGTTGAGGATTTTTGCATCTATGTTCATCAGTGATATTGGCCTGTAGTTTCTTTTTTGTGACATCTTCGTCTGGTTTTGGTATCAAGGTGGTAGTGGCTTTGTAGAATGAATTTGTGAGTGTTTCTCCCCCTGCAATTTTTTGGAAGAGTTTGAGAAGGATCAGTGTTAGCTCTTCTCTAAATGTTTGATAGATTTCACCTGTGAAGTCATCTGGTCCCAGACTTTTGTTTGTTGGAAGATTTTTAATTACCGTTTCAATTTCATTACTTGTAATAGGTGTTTATATTTTCTAATTCTTCCTGGTTCAGTCTTGGAAAATTGCACCTTTCCAAGAATTCGTCCATTTCTTCATGCTTATCCATTGTATTGGCATATAGTTTTTTGTAGTAATCTCTTATAATCCTTTGTATTTCTGCAGTGTCAGTTGTGATTTCTCCTTTTTCATTTCAAATTTTATTGACTTGCATTCTCTCCCTTTTTTTCCTGATGAGTCTGGCTAAGGGTTTATCAATTTTGTTTATCTTCTCAAAGAACCTGCTTTTAGTTTTACTGATCTTTGCTATTGTTTTCTTCATTTCTATTTCATTTATTTCTACTCTGATCTTTATGATTTCTTTCCTTCTACTGACTGGGTTTTCTTTGTTCTTCTTTCTCTAGTTGTTTTAAGTGTAGGGATTTCTGAATGGTGCACTTCAGATCTTATTTAACAGCCTCTAGAAAGTATAACTGTATCCATAATGTGGATACAGACGTATTTCTAATAAATTACAGGCAATATAAGAGAGTGGTTGACAGAATGAAGACTGGAGCTGTACAATCAACAATTTTCAAAGCTCTGGCTTAAAGATTTGGGAAATTGTATTCTATTATCCACCTAAGTCTGTCTTTTTAGGGACAAGTTCACCACTCTTCTGTCTCATCTGCCTTCACTCCCAGATCATTCCTGTAAAACAATATTGGCGAGAGTAGGAGCAGGACCTCTGAAGTCAGGCTGCATGGGTTTGAAGCCTGGCTCTGCCATGTCACGGTCATGGTCTTTTTCCACAACTTCATTTCCTCACTCAAAAAATGAGAATGATAATATACCTATGCCATTAGCTTATTCTGTGGATGTGAAGTGACTAAACTTGGCACTGTGCTTTACACCTAGCAAGTACCCAGTGGATATTTTAAGAAAAACAAATGCGCGCCTACAATGATGGGATTGTCTTAGGCAGAAGTATATGAGATAAAAACCACAGTTCCTTGTCTCAAGAAGCTCATGACCCAGTGAGAGAGACAGACAAGGAAATGGTAACAACGTGGTTAATCAGTGATCAGTACTGCGGAAAATGCATGCAAAATGTAGAACCTGGAGTAAATTGCCAGCTTAATTATCAAACATATGTATTGATACATCAAAGTCCATCAGAAATTTCCAGTAACTAAGAGGAAAATAAGATACCTTATCATTCATGGTGCTATACTGATTATATTTCAGCATAGAAAATATTTTAAAACAACTGATGTATTGGAAAAAAATGTTTCATTTGAAATGTTCCACATTAAAAATTTGTCTCTGTTGGACGCTGAAAACATTTTCCAAGGCCCTTTTCCAGTTAGAAATGAGACTAATGTAAACAGTCCAACAATTAACTACATGCAGTTGGCCTTTCTGAACTAAAACACAGTTATTGAGCCCAAATCTTTAACTACAAAACACTTTGCCAGCCACAAAAACAAGGCTGAGTCATATCGGAAAACATATGGATTTCAGAAAAGACAGAAAGTTTCACCTTTTTTGGATTCCTTTGCTTAATCGTTATTTTAATAGGTCATCTACTTCTTCACAGCTAAGCTCAATGTTGCCGTTTTCCTTGCCAACCACAGATACGAACTGAGATTTCAATGTGTGAATATGAACCATTTCACAAGAAAAGACAAAATGGCCAATTTAATAAATCCTAGACAAGAGGTAGAATTTGTTTTTAAATAGAAATGGCAGATTGAGGATTATTAACCTGCTGATCTGCAGATGCTTTAAATGTCTGTGACTAGTCAAGCCCACGATAGTTTTGACACAATTTTTTATATTTTTTGTCATGGCAAGACAAATTCTACATATCCTTCATATTTGTGGAACAGGATGGATTGCACCAAATAGTCAGGGTACAAGTATTAGAAAATTTTTCTTACACAACTTTCTTATTCAAAGTGTGGAAAATCAAAAGCCGTAACCGAAAGTCAACCAAGTACTCACCTTTTTTTTCCTAAATATTAATTAGGATTCATTTTGTTTGTTTTACATAATACATGGATAGGTTTAAAACTTGAAGAAAGAAGATTAATTTTGAAGGCATAAGAAATGTGTATTTTGGGATCTTACAAGATTCTTCATAATGTAATAATTCAAATCTGTATACTCTTTTTAAATAGGATCTTTAAGAGCATTACCAGAATGCTAATGAGTTCAATTAAAAAATTCTTTTATAAATGGTTGGGAGTAGAGGTGGGATTTATATGTGGAATGAAGGAAAGTGAAGAGATGCCAAGATAAAGAGCTTAATAGAAATTATGATTAAAACCCAATCCCTTTTCATTTGAAAATGTTGTAGAATCCCGAAGTATTACTGTGCTCATGAAGGTGAGGAAAAAAGTTAATTCTAGTTCAAATCACTTAATAACAGAAAACGTAATCGATTTTCATTTTTCAAAACTTAGTTAGGTACTTTAATATGGTCCATTAATCTCCAGATTTTTATACCTGCCTGTTCACCAGAGCATCAACCTGACTCCATTTGCCCTCATCCGTGATTTCATTTTCATAGAGATTCACAAATGGAGAATAAATTATAACTCTCTTCTTTTGCAGAGTTAGATCTTACACGTTTCTCCCATTTATTTTACCTGGGAAAGTAGTTTGAGAGAGGGATTAAGAGAACATTGCCAGAAAGATCAAATATAGAAATGAGGTTGTAATTTTCAGTCCCATTTAGTTTTATATTCAACAGCATGCTAACAATTTGGGAAGGAAATTCTTCATCAATTCCTTTGAAAAGTAACACACAAACCATGATTCCTTTCTGAATCACCATCCATTTGGTCTCAAGTCTCCCCAAGAGCATCTCCTTACAAGCAATATGCACCCACTACTAGAGGCATGCATGGTTGTCAATCAAACTTGTCCACTGCAGGGATACACATATTTACTTTATGTTCTAAATTAAATTTTAAAATAAGCTTGAGCTTATTTCCATGCCAGTTAAGTAGGAAGTTTACTCTCTTACTCTTGAGGCTACCCCTTTCCTTTCAACATCTAAGAACCCCAAAGGCATACGCAGACTAATGGAGGGATTCAGTCTGATTTCCATATCCAAGCAGAGCTTGGACATTTACTGCCATAATTCTCGCCAGCACATGGTGTCACGAAGGAAAAGTTGTTCCCTAAAATCTAAAGGCCAAGGGGGAATATTTCTGGCCCAGGTCGCTGTGGGTGGATGGGAACGGGCAGTCATGACTTTGAGGAGACTGGTTCTACCATGTTGGATCTTTGAATGAGGCTAAGTTTGTTCCTCAGGCCAAGCTTAGGCAAGGAGTCTCCTCACTTGAGTTCCCCAGGTTCACAGTTTAATTGTAAACTAGCCTCCAAGGCACCAGCTGCCATAGAAATGCTATGTGTCAGAAGAGGCCTAATAGCCCACCATTTAAGGACGCCCAACCAACATCCCTTTTATCTTCATAAGGATTTGAATATCAAGAGTGAGCCTGGGAAGCTTCTCATTTTCAGACCCTCACCCACAATAAGCTTTTTTCTTTTTTAAGTGTTTTAACTTTTTAGTTTATTACAGGCCTTTCTATTTTTAATCATTACATATGTTTTCAACATTTCTCTGTTCTGCTCCATTGTATTCCATTTATTGCCTCTTAGGGTCCCAGGCACTCCTAGCAGTAAAGGTCTCCTTGCCTTTTCCTGACATTGGGCTTCGACTGCTCCCAGAGGGTCCACATTCTCCACCCTCTTTGGGGAGATGAAGCCATGTTCCTGCTGGTGACTTACTTTTTCAAGGGTGACCCAGGAGCAAACAACAACAACAAAAACAAGGAACAAAAAATACAAGCACAAGTTAAATTTGGGGGATGAGGGGGACATTCCACTACATTAAGATTCGATGATATATGATCATTCCTTCTTAGCAATAGTGTATACATCTGTTATCCCTGTGCTAGATGTATTAGTCTGCAGAGACTGCAAAATACCATAGACTGGGTGTGTTAAATGACAGAAATTAATTTTCCCACAGTCTGGAGCCTGGAAGTCCAAGATCAAGGTGCCAGCATTGTTTGGGTTCTGGTGAGAGCTCTCCTCCCTGTTTATAGATGGCCACCGTCCAGCTGTGTCCTCACATGGCAGAAAGAGGTAGAAAGAGCTCCAGTATCTCTTCTTATAGGGGCACTAATCCCATCAGGCCAGTCTCCACCCTCATGGCCTCATCTAACCCTAGTTACCTCCCAAAGGCCCCATCTCCAAATACTATCACATGGGAGTTAGAACTTCAACATAAAAATTAGGGCACGACATAAACATTCAGCTTTAACAGTAGATAAGCCTATTGTCAATTTTTTCTTGGCTGACATTTAAAAGATGCCCCTTGTTTAAGATTTATTTTATTCCTGCAATGCATCATTTCAACCATAGTGAAACTGTGACCAACATAGTGACCAACAACAAAAGTTGTTTTATATGAGATCATTAATATTTTGAAAACTTAAATAGAAAGGAATGCATATTTTTATCCAAATCAACTTCAGCTTTCACTTTTTTCCAATTTATTGCTTTTTGTTGTAGTACATGGTTTTTAGAGAAAGATCAGAAAAATCCCAACATGGAAAAAGATATAAAGACGCATACGTACATATACTGTTTATCTGAATGTGGTTAGATATAGAATATACAGAAAAATATTTTAAAATCCTGAGCTTTTCAACCATTTCTATAACTAAATACATCTGAACACTTTTATATTTAAAAATTCTGAGGTTTCTTTCATCATGACTAAAGGCACCTACAGCCTCATTTACGTGTAATTTCTATTTTACACACTTTATCGGGGATAGTAACATGACACTTTCTAATACAAAAAGATTCATAACTGATTATAACAGAAAATATTAACATTAAACTAATATTGCTATCAAATCACTACTATACAAAGGTTGACAGGAGATGACTAGAAGCAACATAATTCAACTTTTATCTTATCTGTATTTATGCAGTTTCTTAACAACTGAAATAATAATGGTATCACATTATGCAATGAAACTTTTAGATCATTTAGAATAAAAAGTTTTTCCCTCGGCTCCCTTTCTAAAAACATATACAGCCATCAGAATTCATTCTTGTGTATACATTGGAAAGAAAAATTAACATGATACCAAATGTCAACTATCTCAATAACTTTAGAATCCAGAAACAAAGTTTGAAGGAAGAAGATTGTTATTATTATTATTTTTTTGAGGTAGGTACCCTTCTAGGAGCTTTTATAAGCCATTATGACATTTAGTCTTGTAGCCTCTCTGTAAGTAAGGAAATGTCTCAGTTGTGCCATTAAAACAGGTATTACCCAGGGTGAAGGGCCAGGAGATCTGAATTGCCAACCTATGTTATTACCCTTTAGTGTGCCCAGGTGTGCCATTAGTTTTATATTAAAAGAAGAAAAGGTCCACGAAACTTTTTCTCAGGTGGGCTGGAGATATTTTTCTCTACTGGAGCATTTCATTTGCTCCAAAAGTGTTTAAGTTGTCATTTGTTAAACAAATATTATGGCTTAATCCTAATGTAGGAGAAGTGGCCCTAAGTAGTGGAAGGAGCTTACCATGGGTCACCCCAGATGTGGCAATGTCTCTGGTAATGGAACCAGGACTTGGAGAAACTTTGTAAGACTTTAAATCCTTTGAAACTTTCTTACGTTCCATGTTCTGTGTGATTTTCTCAGAGACAGCAAGGCTGAGGGAGCTGAGGAGACTGTGTTTCTACATCCAGACCTGGGGAAAGAAGAACACCAAGGGTAGCTCATGGGGCAACAGCTACTGCAAGAGAGAAAGGAGAGAAGCAATGACATTGTATGAATTCCTGCTGCACGCCAGGCTCTATGCTGGGCACTTTGTGTACATTATCCCATGTAAAGAGTACAACACATCTATGAGGTCTGTGTACTATTAGTCTCATTACAGATGAAAAAAATTGAAACCCAAGTTCACATACCCAGCACAAGTGGAGTTCGAACTTGAATCTGTCTGATTGTGAAGCCTGAGCTCTTTTCTCTCTACCATATGTACAAACATACCATATTGCTTCTACTACATCTCAGAGACTTTTTATTAGCATAAAGCCACTAAATTTATATTGCAGATTTTGCTTATAGCATTCTTATATATCCATCAGGTTCTCCTGCTTTATTATTATTTTTTTTATTTATTTATTTATTTATTTATTTATGGGCGCGGACCCGTGTCCCCTGCATTGGCAGGCAGACTCTCAACCACTGCGCCACCAGGGAAGCCCGATTCTCCTGCTTTAAAAGACAGTGTACCAACTTGAATTTAAACTTGACTAAGCCATTTTCATAAATCAAATGCTGCTTGAAGTTTTGAAAATGTCCATACAACTGGCTAGAGAAACCATAGATTCATGATTCCCCACTAGCTACTTATACTTTTGTGACTGTCATTGAAAATTATATATAGAATTGATAAGTTGGGGTTTGGTTGTACCTTCCCTAATTCAAAGGGTTTCCCTTCTACCTGATGTCAAGTTTTACATGTCATGACCATAAATTAGATATTGTCACTGGTCTTAGTGTCAAATTTCAGAGGCAACCTCAGCACACTGCTATGTTTTCTGGGAAAATATAAATGCTGAGTCATGTTTCTTATCCTGGAACCTTGGGTACTTCTCAACATTTCAAGGCTATGGGACTGTTCACTAGTGGTGATGTTACCTTGCCTTAAGATGATGCATGGCTCAGTCATTCTTCTTCTGAGATTCTCCACTCAGCATTCTCTGCTAGCTTGGCACTGCCTTCAGCTCTTCCTTCTACCAGGAAACCATCACAAGTTATTTTAATGTACTCGGGCAACAGCCTTTTTCTTGCCTTTCAATGCAAGTCATAGCTCTCATCCTGGTGTCTGTGTTTCCTGTTGGTTGGGAGAAAATGGTCATGAATTCTTATTTCATTCTTTCTTCTTCTCTGCAAGATTGTCACTCTACAACAAAGCATCATGGCACAAAAGCTAAGTAACGAGAGAAAAAGTCACCCCATTCTGCCTATGACTAGAGGGGCAACACAGTACCGTGGACAGAACACTGGTCGTCAGCTCTACCCCGTCGCACTCCACAGGGAGCTGGAGGCCACACCTGAGTCTTTTGTTACCAACAAGCTGTGAGTGATATTGGGCAAGTCATTGAATCCTGGTGGCTCAATTTTTCAGCCACATGAAGCAGTAATAGTACCTCCTCTGTTTTCCTTAACTTTTTTTTTTTTTTTTTTTTTTTGTGGTATGCGGGCCCCCCCCCGTTGTGGTCCCTCCCGTTGCGGAGCACAGGCTCTGGACGCGCAGGCTCAGCGGCCATGGCTCACGGGCCCAGCCGCT
>NC_041219.1:4071435-4092380 GCF_002837175.3 Physeter macrocephalus | reverse complement strand
CTCCCGTTGCGGAGCACAGGCTCCGGACGCGCAGGCTCAGCGGCCATGGCTCACGGGCCCAGCCGCTCCGCGGCACGTGGGATCCTCCCAGACCGGGGCGCGAACCCGGTTCCCCTGCATCGGCAGGCGGACGCGCAACCTCTGCGCCACCAGGGAAGCCCTTCCTTAACTTTTTATAAGATTCAAATGAGATGGTGTGTGAAAGTGCTCTGTAAAATACAAAGCACTCGACAAAACTCCAAGCTGCTGTGATGTTACTGATCCCAACCTTTAACAGCCTGTGTTGTCTCTCTTACTCACTTGGCACCTCATCAGATACTGCTATGATTAGGGTGACCAACTCTCCCAGTTTGCCAGCAAGTTTCTCCATTTTTCACTAGAGGAAGCCCTGCATCCTGGAGACCCTTCAGTCCCCAACAAATCGGGTTTCTTGCTGCCCTAGCGATAATGAAGTTACTTGATAAGAAGGATGCTGGCCGGTGCTAACATCTCCTTTCACCATCCCCTCCTCAGGAAAGATGCCAACAAGGTGTTTCCATAAGTCTGGGCTCTCTTCACCTGAAAGCAAAGAGGTTTTCTGAGAAAGGGGTACGCTGGGTGGTCACTGATGGGAAGGGGATAGAAAGGTCATTGTAACTGATACTTAGTAATATATTAATAAGGAAACTGAAATGAATCAGGATAGCATCCTTGAAACCAGACCTGACTCACTTTTCTCTGCCCATAGTCAGGTCCTGGTGTTCTATTTTGGTGAGAGAGTGGGAATATCTGAGCCAGAACTGACTCCCAGGCAGCTCTGCTCACCCCACCGCTCCTGTCTCTTCCAACTCACATCCAGGGAGCTGACTAGTGTTTCATGCACTTTCGCAATCATGGGAAATTTTTCGTCCTGTTGAGATGATGTAGGATGGTCTTTTTTCTTTTTTTTTAAACCAGAGCCAATAAAGCAATTACCTCAACTTGAACTTTAGGCTCCCAACCAGCCTTTGGCTGTTCAACTCAACTCCTCAATTCTGACCCCTACCCTCCCATCCGGCTCAGGAGCATGGAAAGAGGTGGTGTGGCCTGACTCCTGTTGCTGCTGTGGTGATCTGTTATTGATGTAGATACTGCCTAATGAAAAGCCTGTTGTTTTCTTTTGGCTCAGGAGCTCACAGGCTGTGGGTGTCTCTCTAGCATGATCGTGGACACTTAATACAAAACCAAAAGGACAGATTCAGTCCTATTACTCTGGCTCTAGTACAGCAGCTTGTGGAAAGAGAAGACATAAAATGATACCAACATGGTAGCAGTAGAATAAACACTTTTCTTTGAATTTCATAGAAGAAATAAAACTTCGGGTGATCAGAGGAGAATTCAGTAGTTCCAAAGCTATTAATGACTGTCGGGGAAAACAATCCAAGAACTGGCCAAACGAACTGGACTGCTTTCCTATGAATCATCAGAATAACCTCAGGCTTCTGATAGGCTGCCACCCATGTGCCCAGGTCCATCTCAGCTGTGGGAAACAGGCTCTTAAAATGGAGAGTTGCCACCATCACCAGTTGCCGGCTTCTTGGTCTTTCCCAGGGCTGGACGCAAGAATCACAGGACCTGTCTTTATGCTTATGCTTTTTAATGTTTTTATCCCTTTACAAATTTAATGATGTCTTTTAGAGTATATTTTTTGAAATGCTGATAATCTTAATAATGAAATGGATCTTAGGACTCGAGGGAGTTGGAAGGGGGAATAGGAACTAAGTTGTAGATGTTTTTGATGATTCCCAGCTCTTCCACTGAAGAGGGATCAGAGATGTGCTGATGAATGTCTAACAGGCACTCTGAGGAGAAATAAAAAATTTTTTAAAAATCTGATTTGTAGTGTTTGCTAATTTCCATGATGCAAATACTCCCACCATGACCACTTTCGCTGGCTCCAACACACCACTGGGAGGGACTTTAGTTTTTCTTTGCCAAGGTCAGTCTTTCCTGGTGCGTGTCCTGAAACTATATTTATTAAGAATTAAAATTTATCCAAGTGATTTAAGTTACCATACTCTATTAAAAATGCCCCTTACCTTTCTTAACTTCCCCTTAGCAACTTGGCATCCTGTTCATACTCCCAATACCCTGCCATGCTCATTTTTTATTTGAAGTCTGTTTCTTGTTCTTATCTAGCTCTTATTCCCTTTCTCTATGCTGAGAACTAATTTGTAGCCAGATTTTTTTTTCTGTTTTTATTTTTTACTTCTGCTGTTTTTTAGATTATCTAAAAATTATCATGTCACCCAGCAATTCCTTTCCCCCCTCAATACTTAGAAACTCAATTGGTTCCCCATGACTTTTACGATAAAGTTCAAACTCCAGGGTCTTTGTGGTACAGCTTTTACCCCAGCCTCTGTCTCTAGCTTAAGTTTCTTCCAGGGCCCCCTCATGAAACTTGTACTCTGACTGCTCCAAAATCTTGCAGCAACTTGAATACACTGAGCTGGTTCATGTCTCCAGGCCTTCCCACCTGTGGCTTCCTCTGAGAATTCCTCCTCCCTAACCCCTTCATTTTAAGTTTACTCTGGGCATCTAATCTCTACAGATGCAGTATCCTTTGCTTATCTGCATCTCAGCAGTGATAGTTATTATTGACACTGAGCTATCTCCCTCCATTTGGGCTGTGACCCACTTGACGAAGGGACAGTTACCCTACTTTGGTATTCCTGGCACCAAACAAAATGCCTGCTTCTATACTAGATGCTCAATAAATGCTTGTTGAATAAATGCATGAATTAATGAATGATAATTGAGGTAATCATTTTTGATCCCTATTTTTATCCCTCCTTCTATTCCACCATCTTAATTCCTCCTCCCTATTTTGATTCTAACGTATCAAAATCTCTTAAACGTTCATTAAAAACAATGTCCACCGATACATTTGCAAAGGAGATTGGTTCAGTAAAATATGATACAGCCAGAGTCAAATTAAAATATCAAAGTAGAGTTCCTAAAAGTGAAAGATCCAGATGCAAGAAAAAATTGTGAGCAGCATTACCTATGTTATGTAAATAAATAAAAGAGCGGACATGCATACATAAGGAAGTTTCTGGAAACATATAAATAGACTTTTACTTGCTGTTTCGTACTTTTCTGTTTGATTTTTGTTTTACCATGTACACTTATTATTTTTACATAAGAAAACATTTATATGAGAAAAAAATGTTAACAGGGATCATATGATGATAGAATATTGAGCCATTTTTTCCTTCTATATACTTTTGTTTAATTAGCAAACATAATGATATATATTTTTAAACTGAAACTAAAGGTAGCAATGTTTCCCACGCTGGCAGATTTTTCAACATTGCCTATGAACCCACCTCCAAGAAGTGGGTTATCTAATTCACAGCTTCAGTGAACCTGTTTCCTGGCAATGGTTGTCAGGGCACGCCTCCTTCTCTCTTGTTCTCCATCGCTCTCACTCTGAAGGCCTAAGGGCAGGAAAGATACAGGGAAGCAAGAAGTAGCATTAGCATCGTTTTGTGTGTGCCCGATAAAAATGAGCTGTCGACATACTCCCCTGAGCACAGCACATACCTCTGATTCTGCCAACCTCCCTCAAAGAGGACCATCTCCTATTAAGCCTTCTGGGAAAAGTCTCAGAGCACAGTCAATGAAAAATAACCACTACTTCTTGCTTTGGTGCCAGCCTGCACAACAAAGAGTCCCTTTAACTGCCTTAAAAGGAATATACTCCTTTCCACACCTATCACATTTCATTCTCTTAACATAATGCCACAAACTGAAAAAGGAAACAGGTTGTGAAATAATACAGAAAGTTATTTTTAATTAAAAGAGTGCATTTATCAACACTAAAAATAAAAAAGAAGGTTCAAATGATAAGGGGTAGCAGAGAGATCCTGAAAAAGGCCTGACTCCCAAAGGCAGTGCTAAATGGCATCCCATGACACTGACATGAACCCTGAGACTTGAGATTAATTGCTTTGTGATACGAGGTGATTGGGGTGAGGGTTGAGGGCTTACTGGCCCATTTTTCCATTTTTCTCAGACAGAGCCCTGTGTCCGAGAACTACCTGGTGCCATCAAGAGCCACTGAGGAGAGTTTAAAGGCTGGAACCACAGCAGACGTGTAAAAACTTGGAGATGGAATAGTTTCCCACCCTGGGATTGAGCCCTGGGGTGGGAGTGACGCATCACTGCATCCCTCATCCTTTCTCCTTCCCCTTCCCAAGCTGTAGTGGCAGCTATTATAAAGCTAGAGATGGGGGAGATGTGGGAAAAAGAGAGAAGAAAGCATAAACCAAAAGGATTCTGAGCCATTCTAACACTGGAGGTGGGGCGTGGCTTCGGATCTACAATGTATCTTTAGTTTCTGGGACTTCATGTTCCGAAGACAGATATCATTGAGGAAGTCTTTGAGCCCACGGAAATTTAAGGGTCTTTAGGATCCAAACTCTCTCCAACTTGGGCTTCTGGTTTCTACTTTGTGGACACCTTGATTCTGATACTCTTGAAGCCAAGGTAGAATCTTGAAGAGAGAGAGAGAGAGATAGAGAGAGAAAGAAGCTGGCTCTGTAAGCCTGGCCCTTGGCTTATGTGAAAGGTAATTAAATGGAACTTTTTGTTGCCTGGGGCATACCAGGTACTTGAGCTTCAGACACAATGCAGGAGGATAAGGAACTTCTGGATTGAAACTCCAGGACACCAGTGGGCCGCTAGATGTTATCTGAGGTTCCCTAGGTTCCCCTAGAGTTTACTGAGTAAACTCTAGTTTAAAGCTTTCTATTGTTCTAAGTGTCAGCCAGACTATGCTATAAATCAGCTATTTAACCCATGTTGAAAGCCATTTGTGCAATTTCCTTTACAACTAATCTCAGGTTTACAAATCCTGGTTGTGTAACCTTGGGACTTTCTCTCTTGGCCATGTTTCTTCATCTGTAAAAGGAAGACAGATTGGAGAAGGAATAGGTCTCTATATCAGTTAGGATGCTGTTGGCTGCAAGGAACAGAAAACTCAACTCCAACTGGCTTGAATAATAAGGACAAATATTAGTTCACATAAAAGAAAGTCCAACTCTCAGAACCTTCCTGCTGCCATGTTCGGAACTCGCTGCTCTAGCCTCTGGAGCCCGTCCCATCCTTCCAGCCTGTGACCAGCAGCAGAGAAAAACTAGTTACATATCATTTTCTTGCCCCATACACACCTTAAGGTGAGCAAAATATTTGAATAAATTAGAATAAATTAAGAGAATAAATTAATCTTAAATTAAGATTAGAATAAATTTTAACAAGGAAATCGTGCACAACCAGGCCAGTCAGTGAGGCAATCAGGTCAGTGCCAAGTTCTGGGAGGTGATCAGTGATGAACATGGCATCGACCCCACCAGCACCTATCATGGGGCTAGCGACCTGCAGCTGGACAGCATCTCAGTGTACTACAATGAAGCCACAGGTGGCAAATATGTTCCTCGTGCTATCTTGGTGGATCTAGAACCCAGGACCATGGACTCTGCTTGCTCAGGTCCTTTTGGTCAGATCTTCAGACCAGACAACTTTGTTCTTGGTCAGTCTGGGACAGGCAACAACTGGGCCAGGGGCCAGTATACAGAGGGGGCCAAGCTGGCTGACTCGGTCCTGGACGTGGTTCAGAAGGAGGTCGAGAGCTGTGACCGCCGGCAGGGCTTCCAGCTGACCCACTCGCTGGGAGGGGGGCACGGGCTCTGGAATGGGCACCTTGCTCATCAGCAAGATCCGTGAAGAGTATCCCAACCGCATCATGAACACCTTCAGTGTGGTGCCCTCACCCAAAGTGTCCAACACTGTGGTTGAGCCCTACCATGCCACCCTTTCCATCCATCAGTTGGTGAGGCACACTGATGAGACCTACTGCATTGACAACCAGGCCCTACAACATCTGCTTCTGCACCCTCAAGCTGACCACGCCAACCTACGGGGACCCGAATCACCTCGTCTCAGGCACCATGAGTGGTGTCACCCCCTGCCTCCGCTTCCCTGGCCAGCTCAGTGCTGACCTCTGCAAGCTGGCAGGCGACATGATGCCCTTCCCACGTCTCCACTTCTTCATGCCTGGCTTTGCCCCTCTAACCAGCCGTGGAAGCCAGCAGTGTCGGGCCCTCACTGTGCCCGAGCTCACCTGGAGGGTCTTCAATGCCAAGAACATGATGGCTGCCTGTCATCCCTGCCATGACGGGGACCTCACCGTGGCTGCTGTCTTCCGTGGGCGGATGTCCATGAAGGAGCTGGATGAGCAGATGCTCAACGTGCAGAACAAGAACAGCAGCTACTTCGTGGACTGGATCCCCGACAACGTCAAGATGGCTCTCTGTGACATCCCACCCCGTGGCCTCAGGATGGTGGTCACCTTCATTGGCAACAGCACGGCCATCTGGGAGCTGTTCAAGCACATCTCAGAGAAGTTCACTGCCATGTTCCACTGGAAAGCCTTCCTCCACTGGTACGCAGGTGAGGGCATGGATGAGATGGAGTTCACCGAGGCTGAGAGCAACATGAACGACCTCATCTCCGAGTACCAGGACGCCACCGCAGAAGAGGAGGAGGGTTTGGGTGAGGAGGCTTAAGGTCGAGTCGAGTCCCCATCACCCCAGTCTTCTCAGTCTCCTCAGCCTTCTTCCTTAACCGCCCCTTTGGTGAGGAGGCTTAAGGTCGAGTCGAGTCCCCATCACCCCAGTCTTCTCAGTCTCCTCAGCCTTCTTCCTTAACCGCCCCTTTCCCCTCCCTCTGAATTTGCATTTTCTGCCTCTATCTTGTTTTCTCTTTTTTTTGGGGGGGGGCGGTTCTAGAACAGTGCCTGGCACATAGTAGGCACTCAATAAATATTTGTTGTTTGTTGAACAACTCAGTAAATATTTGTTGTTTGTTCCCCCACTCTGGGGGACCTAGATTTCTGCCATTCTGGGTAACCCTGTATTTCCTTCTAGTGCCCACTCCTCCCAGCTGTCCAGTTAACATTTCCCTCTCTGTTTTTGAGATAACTCTCCAAGAAGCTGGGTCTCATCAAATCCCATTTAGAACCGTGTGCTGAAAACACAGATAGATGAACACCAGCCTAGACCCATGTGGTAGCCCAGGTGATAGGTAACCAAGCAGCAGGTAGAAGTCCCTACAAGGAAGGGGTGGAGTTTTGGAGAGGGGCATCCAGACCATTGAAGTCCTACTTTCCAGATATCTCCCCACACGTTTCTCACCTTCAGGGGAGGTGTTAACAGTATTATCTCCATTTTCAGTCTCCCTCCAAGCTCTGTCCTGAGCTATTTCTTTTGCAAGGGTCAGGCCCCCACCCTGTCAAGGGAGATCCTTCCCTCTTCCACTTTACCTCCTTCATAATGTTCGATTCCTTCCTTTATCCTGGTCGGAAAAGGCAGTCAAGAGGAGTGAGAGAGAGACCAGCCTTGGTCTCTAAGCCTCCAGAAAGCCCCTCCCCAAGCCTATCTTTTCTTACAGAAAAAAATTAATATCAGCCCTTCTGTACCTATATGGAAAGGTATGTGCTGCCACCTAAATGTCATTCCCCAGAGAGGGGACAGGATAGCATCTGTCTTTCGGCAACATCTTATCTCTTACTTTTGCTATTGCCTTTTTCCCCCTACCCTTGGTTTTGTCCTATTCTACACTTCAAACTTCTGTTGTGTTGAACTTGCTGCTTTTTTTCATATTGAAAAGATGACATTGCCCCAAGAGCCAAAAATAAGTGGGAATTGAAAAAAAAAGTCCAGAGGTAAGACAGGCTTCAGCATTGGCTGCTCTAGTGATTCATTGATTTTATCAAGGACCCAGGTACTTCTATCACTCTGTTCTACCATCAATATCATCACAGGCAGGCTCCTTTAGGGTGGTAGGTTGGCTGCCTGTAGTGTCTGGGGCAAACTCTTTCTTTATTCTCATCAGGTGGAAGAGAGAAACTGGCTCGCTGGGTATTTCTTAACTGTGTGAAAGAACTTTTCCAGAAGCTTCCAGCAAATATTTCCTTATGTCTTATTAAGCAAAATTGGATACATGCCAGTTCTCAAGAAGAGGGATATTGACTTTAGGCCAATTAGATCCACTCCTGGAACTCAGTTTCTCCTGAGGTTCATGGAGAAGGGTAGGTACCTGAACAAACTTGGGATTTTGTTAGGAAGGAAAAAGTGAAAACAGTTGCCAGGTTGGCATCCAACAACCATACACTTCCTTCCAGATCCAAGAATCCATTCTTTCTCTCAGATGCAGTTTACTGTATCTGGGTGACATCACTATAAGCTGTGTGTTGAACATATTTGTGGCTAGTTGTATTTAAGGTTTTCTTGTCCTCTGGCAAGATTAGAAGAGCAGTACAATTTTATTTTTATTTTCTGTATTTGCCAACCACATGTATTTGGGGATTTCAATTCTTGGAGAATCCTTTAAATTTTTTTTTTTAAGGATAAAACCTCTGAATTTAGGAAACCAAAGCAGCAATTTGGATGGCAACATTTGACTTTTAAGACTTTTAAAAAACTATTTGCTTGGAGTTGACAGAAAATACTATCTGAAGATTGCTGGTGCTGATGTCATTTAAACTCCTCCAAGTCTTTATTTCTCCATCTACATGAAAGGATAATAGCACCCACCCTGCTATGAGATAATGTATGTGAAAGGGTACTGTAAAGCATAAAAAACAACTAAAGAGGGTAAGATGTTAGTACAGCCAGTGCCTCACTGTCCAAATAAAGGATTGATGGGAACAGAGACACTTTCTCCAAAGACTTTCAGGTCTGTCCAATTGATAAAGAAAGGACCTTCTCTAAAATAGACCTATGTGCAACAGGGCAGTTCGTTCATGTGTTTTCATGTTCATTTGGAGCAGGCTTCTGGGGCTTCTGTGTCTCAGATATTTTCACTGGGAAGAGGGCAGAGGCCACTTGAATTGAGTGTTCTTCCTGTCACCTGTAAAAACATAAGCTCAAATACAGGAAGTGTCTTGGTTAAGGCAGGGAGAAGGCGGATGCTTTTGAAGACAAGGAAAGGGGGAGAGAATGGCAAGGGAGAAGAGATCTGAGGATTCCACGAGCACCTGAGATTTGGAACCACTCCTTGACTGTGTCCCAAGGAAGTAATAGACCCATAAGCTGCGTGGTGTACCTCAAGAGAGAAAGGTCCAGGTTGCCTGCTACAGTTCCTGAGACATGGGACTTTCTGTGCTAAAACCAGGAAAGTCCTGGGAAAATAAGGATGAGTTGGTTACCCCATGGGTAGCTAAGTGGCAGCCATGGTGGAGTAGAGATAAGACCTTCTCCTGCTATGTGGGCACCATGTATGGCTTTTCCACCTGGGAGTTACCCATGGAGGGAGAGGGTCTGCCAGTCATGGTCAAGTGCTTTAGGGGACACAGATTCAACTTTTAAGTTGTTTTAAAGGAAAGAAAGAAAGTAATGTGTTTTTTGCATACCATAGCTTGGGAACTGAGATTCATACCTAATACACAGGGATTTCCATAATCCCTTAGGAAAACTTTGTAGCCAGATATATTATGGGATGCAGAACTTTTTGAATTTTAGAAGGGATCTAGGGACACATTTTACAGTATGTGTTCCTTGTAATACATGCTCCGATATAGTACTCTGTAATCAGACACACTGATATTTCTACAGAAGTATTAATACTTACATCAAATGAGTTAAGGAACAGTAAATAGGCTTATGTCAGCTCAGGCTGGATAGTGCTGTCAAATGAGGTCAGGTTAGTTTAGGTTTTGCCACCAAGTTAGTTGCAGTTTTCAGAAATTTTAATATTTTGGAATTATAGGTAATGAATGGATTGTTGCTGTATTTATAAATATGCATAAATACAAAGGCATGTCCTCAATTTATTATAATGTTAGCTGAAGTGTAAAATCTATCCCATGTTTTCTAATATTGACTACAGATTCTGGAGAATTTATGAATAGATAATGCTGCTTAATACACTCATAAGGTTTATCAGATCCTAATATTGGAATCGATAATACATACAAATTACAATATAAGGTGATATGTGCAACACTCAAATGTTCTATTTGCACGTCATAGATTTTTATCCAGACAGCCAAGGTGCGATTGTCACAATTTAAAATAGCTTTCTGTAAAGGTCAATTGAAATGCTGAATTTGCTGGACCTGAATGAACAAGATATTTTTCCTTGAGTGATACTGAACTACAGGTGATAACCTCTAAGTTTTCTCCAGGGTGATAACCATAGGGTTTGGGGCCAAGAAAGTTTTGTTTAATGTCTCTGTGGAGGCAAAGTCAAGGACACTACAGCACATACCTCTGATTCTGCCAACCTCCCTCAAAGAGGACCATCTCCTATTAAGCCTTCTGGGAAAAGTCTCAGAGCACAGTCAATGAAAAATAACCACTACTTCTTGCTTTGGTGCCAGCCTGCACAACAAAGAGTCCCTTTAACTGCCTTAAAAGGAATATACTCCTTTCCACACCTATCACATTTCATTCTCTTAACATAATGCCACAAACTGAAAAAGGAAACAGGTTGTGAAATAATACAGAAAGTTATTTTTAATTAAAAGAGTGCATTTATCAACACTAAAAATAAAAAAGAAGGTTCAAATGATAAGGGGTAGCAGAGAGATCCTGAAAAAGGCCTGACTCCCAAAGGCAGTGCTAAATGGCATCCCATGACACTGACATGAACCCTGAGACTTGAGATTAATTGCTTTGTGATACGAGGTGATTGGGGTGAGGGTTGAGGGCTTACTGGCCCATTTTTCCATTTTTCTCAGACAGAGCCCTGTGTCCGAGAACTACCTGGTGCCATCAAGAGCCACTGAGGAGAGTTTAAAGTCTGGAACCACAGCAGACGTGTAAAAACTTGGAGATGGAATAGTTTCCCACCCTGGGATTGAGCCCTGGGGTGGGAGTGACGCATCACTGCATCCCTCATCCTTTCTCCTTCCCCTTCCCAAGCTGTAGTGGCAGCTATTATAAAGCTAGAGATGGGGGAGATGTGGGAAAAAGAGAGAAGAAAGCATAAACCAAAAGGATTCTGAGCCATTCTAACACTGGAGGTGGGGCGTGGCTTCGGATCTACAATGTATCTTTAGTTTCTGGGACTTCATGTTCCGAAGACAGATATCATTGAGGAAGTCTTTGAGCCCACGGAAATTTAAGGGTCTTTAGGATCCAAACTCTCTCCAACTTGGGCTTCTGGTTTCTACTTTGTGGACACCTTGATTCTGATACTCTTGAAGCCAAGGTAGAATCTTGAAGAGAGAGAGAGAGAGATAGAGAAAGAAGCTGGCTCCGTAAGCCTGGCCCTTGGCTTATGTGAAAGGTAATTAAATGGAACTTTTTGTTGCCTGGGGCATACCAGGTACTTGAGCTTCAGACACAATGCAGGAGGATAAGGAACTTCTGGATTGAAACTCCAGGACACCAGTGGGCCGCTCGATGTTATCTGAGGTTCCCTAGGTTCCCCTAGAGTTTACTGAGTAAACTCTAGTTTAAAGCTTTCTATTGTTCTAAGTGTCAGCCAGACTATGCTATAAATCAGCTATTTAACCCATGTTGAAAGCCATTTGTGCAATTTCCTTTACAACTAATCTCAGGTTTACAAATCCTGGTTGTGTAACCTTGGGACTTTCTCTCTTGGCCATGTTTCTTCATCTGTAAAAGGAAGACAGATTGGAGAAGGAATAGGTCTCTATATCAGTTAGGATGCTGTTGGCTGCAAGGAACAGAAAACTCAATTCCAACTGGCTTGAATAATAAGGACAAATATTAGTTCACATAAAAGAAAGTCCAACTCTCAGAACCTTCCTGCTGCCATGTTCGGAACTCGCTGCTCTAGCCTCTGGAGCCCGTCCCATCCTTCCAGCCTGTGACCAGCAGCAGAGAAAAACTAGTTACATATCATTTTCTTGCCCCATACACACCTTAAGGTGAGCAAAATATTTGAATAAATTAGAATAAATTAAGAGAATAAATTAATCTTAAATTAAGATTAGAATAAATTTTAACAAGGAAATCGTGCACAACCAGGCCAGTCAGTGAGGCAATCAGGTCAGTGCCAAGTTCTGGGAGGTGATCAGTGATGAACATGGCATCGACCCCACCAGCACCTATCATGGGGCTAGCGACCTGCAGCTGGACAGCATCTCAGTGTACTACAATGAAGCCACAGGTGGCAAATATGTTCCTCGTGCTACCTTGGTGGATCTAGAACCCAGGACCATGGACTCTGCTTGCTCAGGTCCTTTTGGTCAGATCTTCAGACCAGACAACTTTGTTCTTGGTCAGTCTGGGACAGGCAACAACTGGGCCAGGGGCCAGTATACAGAGGGGGCCAAGCTGGCTGACTCGGTCCTGGACGTGGTTCAGAAGGAGGTCGAGAGCTGTGACCGCCGGCAGGGCTTCCAGCTGACCCACTCGCTGGGAGGGGGGCACGGGCTCTGGAATGGGCACCTTGCTCATCAGCAAGATCCGTGAAGAGTATCCCAACCGCATCATGAACACCTTCAGTGTGGTGCCCTCACCCAAAGTGTCCAACACTGTGGTTGAGCCCTACCATGCCACCCTTTCCATCCATCAGTTGGTGAGGCACACTGATGAGACCTACTGCATTGACAACCAGGCCCTACAACATCTGCTTCTGCACCCTCAAGCTGACCACGCCAACCTACGGGGACCCGAATCACCTCGTCTCAGGCACCATGAGTGGTGTCACCCCCTGCCTCCGCTTCCCTGGCCAGCTCAGTGCTGACCTCTGCAAGCTGGCAGGCGACATGATGCCCTTCCCACGTCTCCACTTCTTCATGCCTGGCTTTGCCCCTCTAACCAGCCGTGGAAGCCAGCAGTGTCGGGCCCTCACTGCGCCCGAGCTCACCTGGAGGGTCTTCAATGCCAAGAACATGATGGCTGCCTGTCATCCCTGCCATGACGGGGACCTCACCGTGGCTGCTGTCTTCCGTGGGCGGATGTCCATGAAGGAGCTGGATGAGCAGATGCTCAACGTGCAGAACAAGAACAGCAGCTACTTCGTGGACTGGATCCCCGACAACGTCAAGATGGCTCTCTGTGACATCCCACCCCGTGGCCTCAGGATGGCGGTCACCTTCATTGGCAACAGCATGGCCATCTGGGAGCTGTTCAAGCACATCTCAGAGAAGTTCACTGCCATGTTCCACGGGAAAGCCTTCCTCCACTGGTACGCAGGTGAGGGCATGGATGAGATGGAGTTCACCGAGGCTGAGAGCAACATGAACGACCTCATCTCCGAGTACCAGGACGCCACCGCAGAAGAGGAGGAGGGTTTGGGTGAGGAGGCTTAAGGTCGAGTCGAGTCCCCATCACCCCAGTCTTCTCAGTCTCCTCAGCCTTCTTCCTTAACCGCCCCTTTCCTCTCCCTCTGAATTTGCATTTTCTGCCTCTATCTTGTTTTCTCTTTTTTTGCGGGGGGGGGGGCGGTTCTAGAACAGTGCCTGGCACATAGTAGGCACTCAATAAATATTTGTTGTTTGTTGAACAACTCAGTAAATATTTGTTGTTTGTTCCCCCACTCTGGGGGACCTAGATTTCTGCCATTCTGGGTAACCCTGTATTTCCTTCTAGTGCCCACTCCTCCCAGCTGTCCAGTTAACATTTCCCTCTCTGTTTTTGAGATAACTCTCCAAGAAGCTGGGTCTCATCAAATCCCATTTAGAACCGTGTGCTGAAAACACAGATAGATGAACACCAGCCTAGACCCATGTGGTAGCCCAGGTGATAGGTAACCAAGCAGCAGGTAGAAGTCCCTACAAGGAAGGGGTGGAGTTTTGGAGAGGGGCATCCAGACCATTGAAGTCCTACTTTCCAGATATCTCCCCACACGTTTCTCACCTTCAGGGGAGGTGTTAACAGTATTATCTCCATTTTCAGTCTCCCTCCAAGCTCTGTCCTGAGCTATTTCTTTTGCAAGGGTCAGGCCCCCACCCTGTCAAGGGAGATCCTTCCCTCTTCCACTTTACCTCCTTCATAATGTTCGATTCCTTCCTTTATCCTGGTCGGAAAAGGCAGTCAAGAGGAGTGAGAGAGAGACCAGCCTTGGTCTCTAAGCCTCCAGAAAGCCCCTCCCCAAGCCTATCTTTTCTTACAGAAAAAAATTAATATCAGCCCTTCTGTACCTATATGGAAAGGTATGTGCTGCCACCTAAATGTCATTCCCCAGAGAGGGGACAGGATAGCATCTGTCTTTCGGCAACATCTTATCTCTTACTTTTGCTATTGCCTTTTTCCCCCTACCCTTGGTTTTGTCCTATTCTACACTTCAAACTTCTGTTGTGTTGAACTTGCTGCTTTTTTTCATATTGAAAAGATGACATTGCCCCAAGAGCCAAAAATAAGTGGGAATTGAAAAAAAAAGTCCAGAGGTAAGACAGGCTTCAGCATTGGCTGCTCTAGTGATTCATTGATTTTATCAAGGACCCAGGTACTTCTATCACTCTGTTCTACCATCAATATCATCACAGGCAGGCTCCTTTAGGGTGGTAGGTTGGCTGCCTGTAGTGTCTGGGGCAAACTCTTTCTTTATTCTCATCAGGTGGAAGAGAGAAACTGGCTCGCTGGGTATTTCTTAACTGTGTGAAAGAACTTTTCCAGAAGCTTCCAGCAAATATTTCCTTATGTCTTATTAAGCAAAATTGGATACATGCCAGTTCTCAAGAAGAGGGATATTGACTTTAGGCCAATTAGATCCACTCCTGGAACTCAGTTTCTCCTGAGGTTCATGGAGAAGGGTAGGTACCTGAACAAACTTGGGATTTTGTTAGGAAGGAAAAAGTGAAAACAGTTGCCAGGTTGGCATCCAACAACCATACACTTCCTTCCAGATCCAAGAATCCATTCTTTCTCTCAGATGCAGTTTACTGTATCTGGGTGACATCACTATAAGCTGTGTGTTGAACATATTTGTGGCTAGTTGTATTTAAGGTTTTCTTGTCCTCTGGCAAGATTAGAAGAGCAGTACAATTTTATTTTTATTTTCTGTATTTGCCAACCACATGTATTTGGGGATTTCAATTCTTGGAGAATCCTTTAAATTTTTTTTTTTAAGGATAAAACCTCTGAATTTAGGAAACCAAAGCAGCAATTTGGATGGCAACATTTGACTTTTAAGACTTTTAAAAAACTATTTGCTTGGAGTTGACAGAAAATACTATCTGAAGATTGCTGGTGCTGATGTCATTTAAACTCCTCCAAGTCTTTATTTCTCCATCTACATGAAAGGATAATAGCACCCACCCTGCTATGAGATAATGTATGTGAAAGGGTACTGTAAAGCATAAAAAACAACTAAAGAGGGTAAGATGTTAGTACAGCCAGTGCCTCACTGTCCAAATAAAGGATTGATGGGAACAGAGACACTTTCTCCAAAGACTTTCAGGTCTGTCCAATTGATAAAGAAAGGACCTTCTCTAAAATAGACCTATGTGCAACAGGGCAGTTCGTTCATGTGTTTTCATGTTCATTTGGAGCAGGCTTCTGGGGCTTCTGTGTCTCAGATATTTTCACTGGGAAGAGGGCAGAGGCCACTTGAATTGAGTGTTCTTCCTGTCACCTGTAAAAACATAAGCTCAAATACAGGAAGTGTCTTGGTTAAGGCAGGGAGAAGGCGGATGCTTTTGAAGACAAGGAAAGGGGGAGAGAATGGCAAGGGAGAAGAGATCTGAGGATTCCACGAGCACCTGAGATTTGGAACCACTCCTTGACTGTGTCCCAAGGAAGTAATAGACCCATAAGCTGCGTGGTGTACCTCAAGAGAGAAAGGTCCAGGTTGCCTGCTACAGTTCCTGAGACATGGGACTTTCCGTGCTAAAACCAGGAAAGTCCTGGGAAAATAAGGATGAGTTGGTTACCCCATGGGTAGCTAAGTGGCAGCCATGGTGGAGTAGAGATAAGACCTTCTCCTGCTATGTGGGCACCATGTATGGCTTTTCCACCTGGGAGTTACCCATGGAGGGAGAGGGTCTGCCAGTCATGGTCAAGTGCTTTAGGGGACACAGATTCAACTTTTAAGTTGTTTTAAAGGAAACAAAGAAAGTAATGTGTTTTTTGCATACCATAGCTTGGGAACTGAGATTCATACCTAATACACAGGGATTTCCATAATCCCTTAGGAAAACTTTGTAGCCAGATATATTATGGGATGCAGAACTTTTTGAATTTTAGAAGGGATCTAGGGACACATTTTACAGTATGTGTTCCTTGTAATACATGCTCCGATATAGTACTCTGTAATCAGACACACTGATATTTCTACAGAAGTATTAATACTTACATCAAATGAGTTAAGGAACAGTAAATAGGCTTATGTCAGCTCAGGCTGGATAGTGCTGTCAAATGAGGTCAGGTTAGTTTAGGTTTTGCCACCAAGTTAGTTGCAGTTTTCAGAAATTTTAATATTTTGGAATTATAGGTAATGAATGGATTGTTGCTGTATTTATAAATGTGCATATATACAAAGGCATGTCCTCAATTTATTATAATGTTAGCTGAAGTGTAAAATCTATCCCATTTTTTCTAATATTGACTACAGATTCTGGAGAATTTATGACTAGATAATGCTGCTTAATACACTCATAGAGTTTATCAGATCCTAATATTGGAATCGATAATACATATAAATTACAATATAAGGTGATATGTGCAACACTCAAATGTTCTATTTGCATGTCATAGATTTTTATCCAGACAGCTTATTTACTTTATTTTATTTTATTTTTTTTGTGGTATGCGGGCCTCCCTCCGCTGTGGCCTCTCCCGTTGCGGAGCACAGGCTCCGGACGCGCAGGCCCAGCGGCCATGTCTTCACGGGCCCAGCCGCTCCGCGGCATGTGGGATCCTCCCAAACCGGGGCGCGAACCCGGTTCCCCTGCATCGGCAGGCGGACGCGCAACCACTGCGCCACCAGGGAAGCCCTGTCACAATTTAAAATAGCTTTCCGTAAAGGTCAATTGAAATGCTGAATTTGCTGGACCTGAATGAACAAGATATTTTTCCTTGAGTGATACTGAACTACAGGTGATAACCTCTAAGTTTTCTCCAGGGTGATAACCATAGGGTTTGGGGCCAAGAAAGTTTTGTTTAATGTCTCTGTGGAGGCAAAGTCAAGGACACTGGTTTACAACTGCCATCACGGCTCTAAGAGAAATAATGATGGTGATGATGATCCATTTGTTTGTAAACCTAGAAGGTGTGGTTATTGTGACACAATTATGTACAAGCACAGTCATTCTCCGATCTGACTCAAAATCATAATTTTCAGGGCCTGAAAAGTTGTACCAAATAAGTTTACAATCTCTAAAACTTTGGTGGTTCCATTGTCATTCTTCACTAGAAAATAAGCCCAGGTATTATTTAGACAGAAAGTTTTGTTTAATGTCTCTGTGGAGGCAAAGTCAAGGACACTGGTTTACAACTGCCATCGTGGCTCTAAGAGAAATAATGATGGTGATGATGATCCATCTGTTTGTAAACCTAGAAGGTGTGGTTATTGTGACACAATTATGTACAAGCACAGTCATTCTCCGATCTGACTCAAAATCATAATTTTCAGGGCCTGAAAAGTTGTACCAAATAAGTTTACAATCTCTAAAACTTTGGTGGTTCCATTGTCATTCTTCACTAGAAAATGAGTCCAGGTATAATTTAGTCAGAGCTTTGAAGATAAGATTCAGCGTCTTGAATCAAGTTTAGTTGTATATCAGGAAAAAGTGAAAAAGCACAGGGTCGTTTGTTACAATTCTTAGATTTTCCTTTCTGCAGGGAAAGCCATGGGGGAAACAGATGCTTTCTTAGACATTTTCCCTCTAATGAAATGATGTATAACAGGCACCTAGATTGGATTTTATGTCCACGTTTGCAATTATCTTATTTTGCCACATAACATGCAATTTCTTTAATCACATGTGATGGTTTGTAAAACTTGATGTTTTGCATTAGCTTTTTACTCTCCCTCTCCCACCCCTCTAGGTGGTCACAAACCACCGAGCTGGTCTCCCTGTGCTGTGCGGCTGCTTCCCACTAGCTATCTATGTTATGTTTGGTAGTGTATATATGTCCATGCCACTCTCTCACTTTGTCACAGCTTACCCTTCCCCCTCCCCATATCCTCAAGTCCCTGCTCTAGTAGGTCTGTGTCTTTATTCCCATCTTACCCCTACGTTCTTCATGACCTTCCTTTTCTTCTTCTTCTTATTCTTAGATTCCATATATATGTGTTAGCATACGGTATTTGTTTTTCTCTTTCTGACTTACTTCACTCTGTATGACAGACTCTAGGTCCATCCACCTCACTACAAATAACTCAATTTCGTTTCTATGTGCCAAAATCTAAAATATTTATGTATAGATGACACTGTGTCTCTAATTACTGCAAATGAGGCTCCTTGTCTCTTTTATGGTATCTCTTCAGAGAGCGAGTGTGTGAAAAGTGTGGTAATCATCTTTTTCTTTTTCTTTGATCAGTTCCTTTAAAACCTTCATAAAAACTCTCTTCATACCAACTACCCAATGGCATATGCAGCTAATTGTTCCCTGTTGCCTTTGCCCCTCTGATTTGCCTAGCGAAGCCTGCTTGGCCTGATCCCTGAACTTAGAGGGCTCCTATGACCTGTGGGGTGCGTCTGGGCCCCGTGGGAGCCCACATCTGGAGGAATCTCAGCAACTAAACGATAAACAGCCCAGGCTGCCTTTTCTCTATCTATATTGACTAATTTTTCATTCTTTTCTGCTCCTAAGTTCAATGGACTAAGAAGACCCAGGGAAGTTTTAATTCAATACTATTCTCTTTGCCAAATTTCCCCCAGGATTCCAGCTAACACTAACCCCAAACAAAGTAAGGCCGGAACGGAAGCGTATCTCACATGTTTAGGCTCACTACTAAATGTCATAAATGATTCCTTCAAACCTCGGGCATGTAAGTCTGCATGTATTTCTTTCCATTGTCATTCTATAATTAAGCACCCTGTAGAATAATAAATCAAAGAGAGAGAGGAACTTCAAGATGGTAGAGGAGTAAGACGTGGAGATCACCTTCCCCCCGACAAATACATCAAAAATACATCTACAAGTGGAACAACTCCTACAGAACACCTCCCGAACGCTGGCAGAAGACCTCAGACTTCCCCAAAGGCAAGAAACTCCCCACGTACCTGGGTAGGGCAAAAGAGAAAACAGAGACAAAAGAATAGGGACAGGACCTGCACCTCTGGGAGGAAGCTGTGAAGGAGGAAATGTTTCCACACACTAGAAGCCCCTTCACGGGCGGAGACATGGGGTGGGCGGGGGGGGGAAGCTTCGGAGCCACGGAGGAGAGCGCAGTAACAGGGTGCGGAGGGCAAAGAGGAGAGATTCCCGCACAGAGGATCGGTGCCGACCGGCACTCACCAGCCCGAGAGGCTTGTCTGCTCACCCGCCGGGACGGGCGGGGGCTGGGAGCTGAGGCTCGGGCTTCGGAGGTGAGATCCCAGGGAGAGGACTGGGGTTGGCTGCGTGAACACAGCCTGAAGGGGGCTAGTGCACCACGGCTAGCCGGGAGGGAGTCCGGGTAAAGGTCTGGACCTGCCCAAGAGGCAAGAGACCATTGTTTCAGGGTGCGTGAGGAGAGGGGTTTCAGAGCACCTCCTGAACGAGCTCCAGAGACGGGAGCGAGCCGCGGCTATGAGCGCGGACCCCAGAGATGGGCATGAGACGCTAGTGCTGCTGCAGCCACCAAGAAGCCTGTGTGGAATCTTCATAAGGTTAACAGCTTCTCTTTCAGCAGAAACTCTGCAAGCCAGAAGGGAGTGGCAGGACATATTCAAAGTGCCAAGAGGGAAAAACCTACAACCAAGATTGCCCTACCCAGCAAGTCTCTCATTCAGATTCGACGGAGAAATTAAAACCTTTACAGATGAGCAAAAGTTAAGAGAATTCAACACCATCAAACCAGCTTTACAACAAATGCTAAAGGAACTTCTCTAGGTAGGAAACACAAGAGAAGGAAAAGACCTACAATAACAAACCCAAAACAACTCAGAAAACGGTAATGGGAACATACATATCTATAATTACCTTAAACGGAAATGGATTAAATGCTCGAACCAAAAGACATAGACTGGCTGTATGGAAACAAAAACAAGATGCAAATATATGCTATCTACAAGAGACCCACATCAGACCTAGGGACACATACAGACTGAAAGGGAGGGGATGGAAAAAGATACTACATGCAAATGGAAATCAAAAGAAAGCTGGAGTAGCAATTCTCATTTCAGACAAAATCGCCTTTAAAATAAAGATTATTACAAGAAACAAAAAGGACACTACATAATGATCAAGGGATCAATCCAAGAAGAAGATATAACAATTGTAAATATTTATGCACCCAACATAGGAGCACCTCAATACATAAGGCAAATGCTAACAGCCATAAAAGCAGAAATCGACAGTAAAACAATAACAGTAGGGGAGTTTAACACCCCACTTTCACCAATAGACAGATCAACCAAAATGAAAATAAATAAGGAAACACAAGCTTTAAATAGCACATTAAACAAGATAGACTTAATTGATATTTATAGGACATTCCATCCAAAAACAACAGAATACACTTTCTTCTCAAGGGCTCATGGAACATTCTCCAGGATAGATCATATCTTGGGTCACAAATCAAACCTTGGTAAATTTAAGAAAATTGAAATCAAGTAGCTTTTCTGACCACAACGTTATGAAACTAGATATCAATTACAGGAAAGAAACTGTAAAAAATACAAACACATGGAGGCTAAACAATACGCTACTAAATAACCAAGAGATCACTGATGAAATCAAAGAGCAAATCAAAATATACCTGGAAAAAAATGACAATGAAAACACAACGACCCAAAACCTATGGGATGCAGCAAAAGCAGTTCTAAGAGGGAAGTTTATAGCAATACAATCCTACCT
>NC_041219.1:4070210-4070692 GCF_002837175.3 Physeter macrocephalus | reverse complement strand
CTGTTTGCAGATGACATGATACTATACATAGAGAATCCTAAAGGTGCTACCAGAAAACTACTAGAGCTAATCAATGAACTTGGTAAAGTAGCAGTATACAAAATTAATGCACAGAAATCTCTTGCATTCCTATGCACTAATGATGAAAAATGTGAAAGAGAAATTAAGGAAACACTCCCATTTACCACTGCAACAAAAAGAATAAAATACCTAGGAATAAACCTACCTAAGGAGAAAAAAGACCTGTATGCAGAAAACTATAAGACACTGATGAAAGAAATTAAAGATGACAAAAATAGATGGAGAGATATACCATGTTCTTGGATTGGAAGAATCAATATTGTGAAAATGACTCTACTCCCCAAAGCAATCTACAGATGTAGTGCAATCTCTATCAAACTACCAATGGCATTTTTCACAGAACTAGAACAAAAAATTTCACAATTTGTATGGAAACACAAAAGACCCTGAATAGCCAAAGC
>NC_041219.1:3990059-4068763 GCF_002837175.3 Physeter macrocephalus | reverse complement strand
TGGCACATATATACAATGGAATATTACTCAGCCATAAAAAGAAACGAAACTGAGTTATTTGTAGTGAGGTGGATGGACCTAGAGACTGTCATACAGAGTGAAGTACATCAGAAAGAGAAAAACAAATGCCATATGCTAACACTTATATTTGGAATCAAAAAACAAACAAACAAACAAACAAAAAAACTGGTTCTGAAGAACCTAGAGCCAGGACAGGAGTAAAGACACAAACATAGCGAATGGACTTGAGGACACAGGGAGGGAGAAGGGTAAGCTGGGACGAAGTGAGAGAGTGGCATGAACATATATACACTACTAAATGTAAAATAGATAGCTAGTGGGAAGCAGCTGCATAGCACAGGGAGATCACCTCAGTGCTTTGTGACCACCTTGGGGGGGTGGATAGGGAGGGTGGGAGGGAGATACAAGAGGGAGGAGATATGGAGATATATGCATATGTATAGCTGATTCACGTTGTTATACAGCAGAGATTGACACACCATTAGAAAGCCATTATACTCCAATAAAGATGTTAAAAAAAAAAGACACAGGGAGGGGGAAGGGTAAGCTGGGACAAAGTGAGAGAGTGGCATTGACATATACACACTACCAAACGTAAAATAGATAGCTAGTGGGAAGCAGCGCATAGCACAGGGAGATCAGCTCGGTGCTTTTTGACCACCTAATGGGGTGGGATAGGGAGGGTGGGAGGGAGACGCAAGACGGAGGGGATATGGTGATATATGTATACGTATAGCTGATTCACTTTGTTATACAGCAGAAACTAACACAGCAATGTAAAGCAATTATACTCCAATAAAGATGTTAAAAAAAAAAAAAAAAAGAGTCATGTACCACAATGTTCATGGCAGCCCTATTTGCAGTAGCCAGCACACTACCAAACGTAAAATAGATAGCTAGTGGGAAGCAGCGCATAGCACAGGGAGATCAGCTCCGTGCTTTTTGACCACCTAATGGGGTGGGATAGGGAGGGTGGGAGGGAGACGCAAGACGGAGGGGATATGGTGATATATGTATACGTATAGCTGATTCACTTTGTTATACAGCAGAAACTAACACAGCAATGTAAAGCAATTATACTCTAATAAAGATGTTTAAAAAAATAAAAATAACACAGACGGAAGACAGTGAACGTGTACACCCCATAGGTCTGTTGGCAACATCTGCAGCAGTTTCTACTTCAAGCAAAAACATTTTAAAGTCTTAAACCTTACTGTGAAAAGTAATGAGAATTTTGCATTCTACTCTTTTGTTTGTAATAACATGAAAGGGATATTTTGATATACTTAAAAACGAGTAAAGTGGATACTACAGTAAGTTCAGCCATGAGTTTGGGGTTCTAAAACTCCCAGGGATAAGCTAAGAAAACACTCCCTCCAGGAAGTTTGAAAAGCAGATTTGAAAATTCTCGTGAGGCAATGGAGATTATATATATATATAAATACGGACAGTGATACTACAGAAAAAAGAACAGATTCAAGAAATGCGGGATCTAGCGTCTGGGAACATTGGCAGATGAAGAATGAGACAAAGATGGTTTCAAGGTTTCTATCTTGGGTAGCTGGTCTCAATGGTAATGATATTATTGAAAATCGCAAACAAAGAGACAAAAGTTTGTCAATGAATGTGGCGATTATAGCTTGGAAACATACTGAGTGAGTCTCAAGAGGACGCCATACAGATAAGCAGAGCTTTCCAGAGGAATGATATAAAATAAGGTCTAGAGTTCTAAAAATGGAGGTTGAGATTAAACATCAAATATTAGCCACCCTGAAACCAAATCTGGTCTATACAAGTGCTGTATTTGACATGCATAGTGTGAAAATATGTTTTTGAAGTAACATTTAAAACTTTGGAGACTAATTTCAACTATTCTCAAAATACTACATATTCAGGGAACCCTGGACCAAATTACCACATGACAAATCTCCCACTTATGAAGTAAAGGCTGCCCCTTTTGAAGAGGTCTGCACCCTCCTCGACTCCACTCCTCATCAAGGAGGCATATACACTTACCTCCGTCTGCCTCACTCATGTATAGTGTTACTTGTGAGACCCTGATGATGTTTATAGTTGCAGTGTCTGGTCTAAGTGAAAGCTAAGCTTTTATAGTTAATGAAATCACTTGCGTGAGAGAAGAGGAGGAAAAGAGAAAGGAGAAAGGAAAAGAGAAAAGAGACAACGAAAGGAAAGGGGAGCGGAGAGAAGGAGAATGTTTTCCCTGAGAAACAGTTGAACACTTGGCAAAAGAAGTGCCAGAAAAGGATTGTAAGGATGGTCAGGCCAGTAAGAAAACTGAGACTATGCTGTCGCGAGAACCCAGGGAGTAGAGATCTCCGATAAAGAAATGAGAAGTCCCACGGGGTCGAAAGGTTCAATTCAAATGAATTTGGATTTGTGGAGATCCTTGTTGTTTCAACACGAGTCAGACTGCAGTACATTTAGGGGAGTGGAAAGTGAGAAGAGAGATACAAGTAGCCCAAAACATCCTTTTAGTAAATGATTTTTTGTGTGTTCTTTGAAAAGTTTAATCCACGTGATAGAGTGCATTCTAAAATGATTTCTGAGTTATTTTATATTTAACGGTTTGCAAAACAGATGAGAAATTAGTGCCCTAAATTATAAAATCTTTCTTAAACTTTAATTTAAATAAATTTTATGTTCAGGATACACATATCACCAGAAAACGGGATTATTGGTAAAGAGAGCAATGACTCACATTGTATCTAGAACATTGCTTGAATATGAGGATAGATGAGACTTGAAATAACCCAACTTCATGGCAAGGCTGTGGTGATTTTTTTTTAACTTGTCCTTGATATTGACTCTTCTTTATTTTAGAGGAATGAAAAAAAATTAATAAAAGCATGTATAATGACCCAAAAAAATCAAAGAGAAATAGAAAGTCTTGGAAATGAACTCACAGTGAAGAGTATATTAAACAGACTTTATTATTTCATAGTATAAGCCCCAGACCATCCACACTGCAGTTCAAGCTAAAACCTCAGTGGGAGGATTCTGTTTTTAAAAGTCTGCTTGTTGTTCATAAGAATGGTACTATAAGCAAGAGATATTTAGACTTATTTAAGTGTCTCTTTGTTAAAGAGTAACTCTCTGCCCTGTAAAAGTTGATGTTCCATTGACTATTTATTCCTTAAATCTGATCATACACTCAATACAATGGCTTGAACCCAGAAGGAATGGTGTCTATAGACCATAGTGAGCACTTTGACGCAGTGAAGACTTAGAATGGAGACTGGAAGAACCTCCTTCTTTGGAAGCATCTCATCTGATTGTCTTCCACAGGATTGATTTCTATGTGTCAGCCTAGAAAGAAAATGCAGGCCCCTCAGCAGAGTAGCGTCTACTGTCCCCCTTTCTTTCCCACTGGGAGCCAAAAATTTCCTCTAGAACTTTAGAAACAATGAGATCAGCCAGCCCAGAGTCTAAACTAATAGGAAAATAGCACTAAAGTCTTGTCAATAGCCATCAAATTTGAATGAACAACAAGAATAAAAATCATCTAGAAGCATGACCAACACTAGGAACAACATCTTTGTGGAATTAATAGTCTTCAGTTTCAAAGTCCTCTTTGCATCGCCTACTTGTGATACATTCATAAGTGTTATTACTTGAATTAGCTATGCTTTGAGTTTTCCCTGAAAATGCAGAACTTTTGGTGTTCTTTTTCTTTCTCCCATGTAGAAAATTTGGAAGCGTCCACCTGTTACCTTGAAAATAAAATCACGTCATCCATTTTGTCATTAAAAACCTAAACGGAACCAGGATTGGTATTTTAATGCAAAATATTTGTTGCAATAGTTACATCAATACCGAATAGGTATATTTAACATGAAACTCCTAGAGAAAACACTTGCAAAAAACTCCCTCAAAACATGCTTCCAAAGAGCAGTTAGGGTTCAGAAAAAAATGGTCATATGAACTGCCAGTAAGTGACTCCTCAGGTACCCCCTTCTTCATAGCCTGGCTCATCCCTACTGAGCTTGCCAGGGAGCTCTGAGTACTGGTGTCTACTTACCTGGGAAATGCATCAGAGCCTTGCTCCCGAGGCACAAAGTGGGAAATTATGCACTTCAAAAAGCTCTATCTTCAGATTCAGATTTATGTGACAGACGGGTTAGGTCAAGAAACTTTGTTCTACTTACTGATGTACCCCAAGCACCTAGGACAGTGCCTGGAACATAGAGGATGTTCAATGAGTGAATGAACGACCCATGCCATATAGAATAGATAGGCTGCAACCATCAAAGGGAAGACTTTCAAGGTCATAGGAGCCCAGCCCAGTAAAGAGGGATTTCTGGGAGCCCTAATCTACCATTTCTAGCTTCCTTGGGTTGTTTCAGTCTGTCCCTCTCTCTCCAAAGAAGACAAAATCGAATTTTTCTTGGGTATAGGTCTAGGAGTAGAAATTTTGTTCATAGGGCATGTGTGTAATTACCGTACTGCACTGCAATCATTTATTTGTCTATCTTCTCCAGGGCCAACATATACATTAGACATAGTAGCCCTCCCCAAAGAACTTTGAGGTTGAAGAAAATGTTTAAATATAGAATATTTTAAAAATTTCATCTGCATACTAACACAGTTATAAAATACCACTTTTAATCTTTTTCAGTGGAGGAAGGGGACCAGGAAGGCGAGAGCACCTAGGGCCCATGAAAGTCACACTGCAGAATCCACCTGCATTAGGCTGTAAGTGCACTGTGCAAGAGAATCACATTTTTTCCGTCTTTGTAAACTCACAACCTAGCCCAAGACCCAGGAAACATTTGGTGCTTAATACGTGTTTGAGGAACGACTGAAATGAAATGAATGAATATGCATTCCTAATGGAAGTCAGACAGAAAAAAAATATTGGCCACCAATATGATTTAAATACAGTAAGAGGAAGCAGAGAGGAAAGGGCTGATAAAAGAAGAGAAAGTCAGTGTTTTAGGAATGGGCTGGCAACAGTAGGTGAGAATGCCTTGGACGAGGCTCGGGAAGTAGGAGGCTGAAGCCAGGTGGGTGTGGAGGGGTAGCCGAGGGAGCTTCTGTAACAGGTAGGTGCTGAGTCCCTATCTGGCAGGTGATGATGTGTTCTCTGGCAGACTGATGAATCATGGAATTTGAGTGCTAGAAGTGCTCTTAAGAGCTGCTCTAGTCCAGCTCCTCATTTTACAGATGAGAAGAGTGAAGCCAATTAAATTATTGGCAAGTTAGAACCTGATTCTCAGGTGCTTTCTACTGCTTTTCCAAGTCTTTCAATGGTCAGAATTGTATTTACAAGGCAGGGTGGTGAAATGAACAGACACATCATTCATGTGTTTATTATGTATGTGAATAATACAGAGAGTGTGAGCAATTCCACATGGAGCAGAAGAGAGTCATTTTCAGACATCTTGATACATCTACAAGATTACTTTCAGGTCACAGAATGGGACACTGTCATGTCTCTCAGCCCTGCTGCAGCTCTGACCCGGAATCACTAACATTTGCCTAGCCACCTCCCATGTAAGAAACCTGACCCTACTGGCAGTACTAAATCTGTCAGATGACTATAAGTACCCGTAGCCAAATCTGCCTAAGGTGAAACCAGAACCCAGAAACCTTTATTATTGCCTGTCAAGGGCACAAGAGGGAAAGGTGAGATTGTTAAGTAAAGAGACTCTCCCACTATTAACAAGCCAAGGGGCAATTCTCAGGTCACTGAAAATGTTCTCCCTTCGCACCAGGGTCAGTGGGGCTGATTTCACTCTGCATCCAAAAAACTCCTCATTCTACAGGGTCCCTAAGAAGCTTTCTTTTATTCCTAGGTAAGAGCTGGCACACTGCATCCAAACATCTGAACCATTCTTGACTCAGTTAACAAATATACCGAGGAGCTATTCTGCACAGAACACAGACTAGGATATGGAGATGCAAGGATGAATTACACTTGGACCGTGTCCTCAAGGAGTACACTGTCCAGTTAAGGGGCCACCCCAGGGAAGGAAGAAGAGCAGACAGGATGGTGTCTGGCTCATGATCACAGTGAACAGCGTCACTTGGCTCCATTCTGCCTCTAGGACATTCTTTTACGAGTGAATACTTGGGAGGTTCTAGAAATAAATCAGCTTCCCACATGTGAGCCAGAACTGAGAAAGCTGAAGGGAAAGGGAATGAAGGCAGGGAGAGGTAGGAGGGAGATAGGCAAGGGGAGCATTGCAATCTGGGACGTTCTCAAAGACGTTCCAGTTCAGTAGAACCCACAAAAGGAACTAAATTTTAATCTTCAAAATCTGATATAAGCTTCATTGTGCAATTTCCCAAATGAGAGAGCTGTCTGATCAGTACGTTTAACATCCTCCCAGAATCAACCTACACGTGGGTTATACCACCTGATAGGAGAGGGGGAAGCTTCTACTCTCCATAGATTGTTACCACCATGTATCGATGAGGTAGGAGTAAACCTTTGTCATTATCTCTAGTTTGGAAACTTCGTCACTCTTCAATAAACTAGCACTTACTTCTTGGGAGGCAGACCCATTTCTGTTAATTATTAAGGGCCCCAAACTCCACAAACCCTCTTCCTTATTGAATTCACCTGCCCAATAGGAACATATTAACTTTTCTTTTTTCTTTCCCCCCCTTGGGTCCTCTGTCCCTTTGACTCCCCCCTCCCAGCATTTTTTATTACTATGCTTTTTATTGGGGTATAGTTGTTTTACAATGTTGTGTTAGTTTCTACTATACAGCGAAGTGGAATTCTCTGTGCTATACAGCAGGGTCTCATTAGTTATCTATTTTATACATATTAGTGTATATATGTCAATCCCAGTCTCCCAATTTATCCCCCCCCTTACCCCCTTGGTGTCCATATGTTTGTTCTCTATGTCTGTATCTTATTTCTGCCTTGCAAACAGGTTCATCTGTAAAATGCCAATTTCAATGTCTTTCCCATGGTCCGAAGCCTTCAATGGCTCTCCGGGGCCGATAGGAAAAGACTAAACACCTTGTCTCGTAGTAGAGAGTCCACCTACCATTTCAACCTCCTTGCCCACTGCTCCACCCTGCGGCATCCTATCAGCTCCGCTCTGGAATCTCACAGCATTCCATGCACCCTCTCATCTCCACACCTTTCCTACACTGTTCTTAACCTGGTGAAAACCCATCCTTTCTCCCTGCCTCTTTATTCATTTATTTATTAATTGCATTATACTTGTACTGCACCTGCTCCATTCCAGACCTTTTAATAGGTCCTGGGAATCCAGAGATGAACATGACAAACACAGTCTCTACTTCGGGAGTTTGAACTCCAGTTTTGGTAAGTGCTGTGCAGAAGCGTAAGGCATTATGATCACATGTAACAGTAGCACGTTCCCTCATCAGGTGAGTCAGGGAAGGCGTCCCTGAAGGAGTGATTGTTAATCTGAGACGTTAAAAAAATTAAGAGGATTCAGCAGGCAATAGAGCATTCCATGACGAAAGAACCACGTGTGTAAAGCCCTAAGGCATGTCCAAATCCCACCCATCCTGCAAGTTTCAGCTCAGTTTGCAACTTCTCATGAAGTTTCTTCTCCCTCCTGGGGTCCATGTGAAAGAACCGCTTGCTCTTCTGAAGTCACCAACACTCTGACTCTGCACCATCTCCCTAAGCTCTTAGTCACAGCTGGTCTTATGATGCTGTCATCTTTTATGCTTTATCTTCTCACCTGGATTATATCAGGGCAGGGCCATGCTTTAAATGTCTTACAATTCTTATGAGCTTCTAACTCCTAGTAGGAGCTCAATAAACATTAATTAAATGTATGATTGCATACATGAATGCAAGAGTGAATGAATGAATAAATGATCTTAGTCAGTTAAGACTGCATGCATGGCCATTCAATGAGCCTCATCAGAGTCTACTGCAGCAGTACAGAAGACACTGTATTATCGAATTTTATAGAGGAAAAAATTCACTGGCTATTCATCTTATTAAATAGAGCCAATACTCAACATCCCCCAAAGAACCGCAGAGATGGATGAGTGGTCGAAAGAGTGGACTCTATTCAAAGTGCCATGAGAAAATCCTTCTTCTCTACCTAATGGGTGTTAGGTTGTATAAGTTGTTCTGAAGAAAATCTCAAAATGGAATGTGCTGAATTCTGTGGATACAATGCAGAAAAGAGAAAATCACCTTAATTAACCTCCAGGCAGGAGAACCCTTCAGTAGGAACCTGGCAAAAGATGTGTGAACAGTAGATTCCCCTGCCAGCTAATCTTTCCCACCAACCAAAATTTAGCATTAATACCATACACCAAATTGCTTCAAATTCCCCTCGCCCTGCTCCTATGCCTGCCAACCCTTCCATCTCAACGGCTCCCTCCATCTTTATTCCTCAGCCTCCTTGCACCTGACCTGCCAACCTTATGCCAGCTTCGATCATTTTTCTCTCAAGAGCTTTTCAAAATAGAACGCACTCAATTCCTGTTGGATACAACAGAAACCATCTCGATGAGTTTCTAGGACCTACCTGTGTTTGAAAGCCGGCTACGATGGGGCAAATATACAACCATAGGGAGGGAGTATACCCAGAGAAGGCACAGGAGAACCAAACTATTTACACCTCAGCCTCTAGTCTCTGAGTTTTTCCATACTCTGGATGTGAGATAAAAGTACCAGAGTGGGGAACATTTTGCTTAACATAAGTAGCGATGCGATCTTGGCTGTCGGAGCCAAACCAGAGCATATCCAATGAGGCCTGGCATGAAGAACAGTCCAAGAATAAACAGGAGCTCAGTTCAGCTCCTGGTTTTTTTTTTTTTTTTTTTTGCACCTGCTAAGTTGCATATTCTGCACTGGGCACTAGAAATACAAAGATAAATGGCATATTGTCTTTGATTTGGAGGAGCTTGCCATGTAGTGCGGGATTCAGACACTTCAACATATGATCCCTGCACCATGTGGTAAGTGCAGTGAGAAGGAAGAAGTGAGAAGCAGGAAGCCTTTACCCATTTCAGGGTAGCGTAGGACGGTAGATGTCTAGAGGGTTAAGAAAGATTCTGAAATGGACATAGAGTACTAATGTTATAAAGAGAATCATGTTGTTACAGAGCAACATAAAAAGTTCCACATAAAAAGAGGTCAGTGTGTTTCTGGAAAATAGTTCCTTAATTTCTGGTCTAATGGATCAAACGAGGATTGCACGGCATAAATGAAGCCAAAGAAATATGGGATTTAATTATTTTAATCGCTAAAAATTGGCAATGCACACTGTTCTTTGCTTAGATCCTGAAATTTGACCAAAACTGTTAGGAATCGTTTAGGGCAGCATTTATCAACCTCAGCACAACTGACATTTTGGACTGGATAATTCTTCTTTGTGGAGGCTGTCTTGTGTATTGCAGGATGTTTAGCCTCTATCCCCTAATGCCGGTACCTTCTCTCCCCGCCCCTGCTTCCCCTCACCAACTGGGACAAGTCAAAATGTCTCAGATTACCAAATGTCTCTTTAGTAATGGGGACAAAATCACTCTCCATTAAGAACCACTAGTTTAGGATGTTTAGCAGAAATGAACGCAATCATGCCTATTTTTTTCAAGATAATCAGTTCCTATCTAAGGCTCTGTGTAATAATCCAAACCTGGGTATCATTGTAGTTAATAGATAATTTCTACTTGGGGCCCAGTGATAGCTCTGACAGGAACTTCTAATTTTTCCCACTATTTATTCTTCTTTTCTCCCTCATCCTGAAAAAAACCCCTCTGATTTCTATCTGGGTATTCAGAATAAGACATTTCCTGGTCTTGCCAATGGGTTATAAGCAGAATTAGTGTGCACAATTTCCAGAAATGTCCTTCAAGGGAGGAAATGTGCCTTTCTTCTTTCCTTCTTTCCACTGCTTCATGGGAATGTAGTTGCTGGAGCTCCAGCAGCCCGTTTTTAATTATGAGGTGACCTGGGGAATTGAAGCCACACGTGTTGGAGAAACAGAAAAAACTGACACTGATGGGGCCTTACCAGCCTTCTAGATGACTACTTGAACTGTTATGTCCAGACTACTGCATGAGAGATTTTTTTTCCAGGGTTATTACGAGTCTCTGCTACTTTCAGCTGAACCTGATATCAACCAATGCAATTGCTGAAAGTAGACATTATGATAATAATATATATTATTATTATATTATATACTTTTATTATATAAAAGCCTCTGAGTCATTATCTTCCTTATATTAGGAAGCTTGCTCAGCTGTGCTACTAAGACCTTTGCAGAAAACCCTATCATCTCATCTCCTCCTCCCTTACAGTGCACAATACAGGAAGTTTGTTATTTCAGTAATAACCCTCATACCACCCTTCACTCCACTTCTCTAGTCAGTTACACTAGGTACACTGGTGCCACCCAGTTACTAAAAGCTGACTTCACCTTACACCTATCAGACAAAAAATGAAATGATAAACCTATTACTGGCAAAAGTACAAGAAAAAGTAGGCTTTCATAGATTTCTGGTGGAAATGCAATGTTGCTGTCTTTTTAAAAGCAGTTTAATAATAGCTCATAAATTTAAAAATACATATACCCTTTCACACAACTATCTAATTCTAAGTAAAATTAATATTAAGCAAGGTTATGTGTATAAGGGTATTTACTGCATTTCTTCCCACAGTGGCAAAAAAGAAAAGGAATATCTCTCATAAAATACTGAATAAATTTGAGATCCATCAACATATAGTTGGTATTTAAAACTGTGGGACAGGATGAAATTGCCTAGGAAATGAACGAAGAAAGAAAAGATTTTGAGGACGGAGCCCTGGAGCACTGCAACTCGAGGGGGTCAGGAAGTTGAAGAGGATCCAGCCAAAGAAAATGAGAAGTGTGGCCAGTGTGGTAGATGGAAAACAAGGAGAGTAGTTTCCCAGCAGCCAAGAGAAGAGTTTCAGGAAAGATGGAGTGATCAACTCCGCCAAATGCTGCCAATAGGCTCAGTAAGGTGAGGACCAAGAAGGAACCATTTAATGTGACAACGTGGAAATCACTGGAGATACGGGCAAAAGCAGTAGCTGTGGATTGGTGGGGACAACAGCTTGACTGGACGGGGTTCAAGAGAGAATGGAAGATGAGGAAATGGAGACAGTGTGTATAGATAGCTCTGGAGTTTTGCTGAAAAGAGGAAGAAGGAAATGGGTCTATGGGTCTATAGAAGGTATTTTGTTTTTAGATGCAAGGCAGTGCAACATGTTTGTTTTTTTTGTTTTTAATTATATAGCACAGAGGGTAAATAGATGATGCAAGAGAGAGGGGACAACTGCCGAGTCAAAGTTATTGAATAGGTAACCTCATAGAGAGGTGAGCCTCAGACAGGAGCCAGGACAGCACACCCACTGTGACCCAAGGGAATGCAGAATATAGATGGGCACCAAGGCAGGTATGATGGCACATTTGGTGGTGGAATGTGAGGAAATTCTCCTTGATTACTTTGGCCAACATCCAGCCAAAACCAGAAGAACTGCCCTTCCTAAGTCAGCAACCTACAGACTCTTGAGCTAAATATATAATTATTATGTTAAGGCACTAATTTTGGATGATGTGTTACATGACATTATGGTGGCAATAGATAACTGGTGCAAGGATTGTTCCACATCAGTACATAGAGAGCTGCTTCATTTTTAAAAATGGTTACATACAGCATTGCATTGTACGTGCCTTATTTTATTTATTTTACCATTTCCCTCTACTGTTTATTTCAGTTGTTACTATAAACAATGCTACAAGGACTATCTTCCTACATATATCTTTGCACACACATGGATGTGCACAATGAATTCCTAGAGATAGGATTTCTGGATCAAAGTATATATGCAATGATAATTCTAATAGGTACTGGCACTCAATAGAGGTTATCAATTTACATGCTTGCCAATGATTTATGAGTTTCTACACATCTTCATGCTATCAATTTTTTTTGCCAGTATGGTAGTTTAAAAAAATGTAAATTCCCATGGTTGTCATTTTCGTCTCTCTTCCTATGCAGTCCCAGAATGAACCCACCACTCCTGCTGGTCCCCACTTACTCTGAACAGTACAGATTTCATGATTATCAGCCCTGTCTCAAAAGGCACAGCAGTCTCCTGGTCTCACACCATTTCCTAGTGGTTCTATTTAGTCAGTGCTCTCCTTTTGTTGATAGCTTATCCACTAAATTTCCAATAAGTTATGAGTAATCTAACACAAGAAAAGTAGGGGAAATATTCCACTTATTTACAGAGAAATGAGTTATGTTTAAGATTGTTCATTACAAATGGAAATATTGGAGGATGGTTGGAAAAAGCTAAAAAGGAAGAAGGAAATTAAAAAGAGAGATGCTAATGGGACAGATAGGGTTTTCTGAAGTCCCTTTGACTTCATATTTTCTAACTGACTTCTTGAGGGATTTGTACATTAAATGCAATTTACTTTAAATTACTTCAGCATGGACAGTATGATAAATTTGTGAACATTAGTGAGTTTTTACCTTAGAGTAAAAACTGGTCAACTGCCCTGTGAGGGTCCCCATTCTCACAGGTCTAAAGAGCAGTCATCCAAATGGAAAGCCATACCAGTAAAAAATAATGAAATTTATTTATGAATAATGGGGGAATACTAACATAATGGGGGAAGTACTAACAAATATAAATGGGGCTATGGGTGCCTATAGTGAGAGGACATAATTCTCGGATGTAGAGTTTGGGCCATTTTATGTCTTTCCAATCCCCAAATTATTACATCAGACATATATTCAGAATCTTTATATAATTATTCAATATGCTATATAATTTTAAATAGTGAAACAAGGGGGGGACGTTCATTTCTGGATAAGTGTAAGTAATTTAACCTTAACCCAAGGCTAAAATTGTCATGTTGGAAGCATTCCTAATTTTGCCACAGATTCTCAGCTTTATTACTTTGTACTCAAAGGGCAATTAGCTCAGATAGTGGTTTCTGATATTTAAGCATTTTTCTTTTGTACTTCTAACCAAATTGCATTTGGAGTAATAACCCTCTGTGAAGTCAATAGGTCTCTGGAAAAAAGCGTGTGGATGACTGGAGAGAATGGAGATGGAATCCCACAAAGGACAAAGCAGCGAGGCTAATGCAGCCCTTTATCTTCTCCATTAAATGGTCATGCAAATCAGTGGCTCAAGAGAGTCAACCTTCTTGAAACTGATATGATTTCCTGGATGGCTCAAGAAAGTATAATGGCTTTAAGCTCTGAGCTGAAACCCTTAAATAAAGCACTAAATTGAAAAGATATATTTGAATTCAGCTGTTCATTGTCTTTTCAATTCTATTGCTTTTCCACTTAACATATTTCTTTTTTCTTTCACACATAATAAGCCTTAGTTATGAGGAAAAGAGACTGGCAGGAGAGACAACCCAGCCATTCAGGGTTTCTAATGGTCTCATCAGATAGTCACAAAACATTGGTGCCATTGAGAGAGCACAGTCTGTAGCGGGTGGTTGGCGGGGGAGCATGATGACATGGCCACAGGCTCAGTGGCTGGGCCTGTGCTGAGATTCTGCCCTAATCTTTTCTACCAATTCACTCAAACAATTGTTTTCTTCTTCCCCGAATCAACCAATTATTTGATTGAACTGAGAAACAAGGGGTTGTTTTGGCATTAGGCTCTAGCCCAATACTAAACTGAAGTTTGCATTTTAACATAGCTAAGTTCAATTCACTACTAAATTGAGGTTCAGTTTGAAATACAAAGCAGCTACAAATTATGTTCTAAAGCCAGTAAATCACTGTCAACTTATTCCATGGCTTTAGAAATACACCAGATACGTAAAAGCAGAGTAAGCTAGATACCTTTCTTTGAAAAATCCAAGCAGCCAGATATCCTTTCCTTGTTTTTTCTTTCACCACTGTTTTTGGGGCTTTGTTTTGTTTTTGATGGGGATGATATACTATCCCAGGACAAATTGGTTCTGGTCCATTTGTTTTTGTTCAAAATCACCAGGTATATTTCCAAGAGCACCTATTTCCTTGTACCTTTTGGAGTGGTCCGTGCTTGTGTGATCCTTCTTATCTTTTCCATTCTTGCCTCTACACCTGTCAAAGACCTTGAGTTTCTAATAACACTGGCCCATGGAAAGATGGGGGCAAGTATTCACCTGGAGGACATGAACTCATCCCAGCTTCCCAAAATGTTGCATGCCATCTCTGCCACCTCCCTCAACCCAGATTTTTGTCCAACATAAAAGAATTACAGGCATGCCAAGTTACCCAAATATCTATGAGAAGGTTGGCAAAGAAGGTTGTCATTTGTCATACCAATTCCAATTGGTGGATTGATGACAGTGGCATGGCTAGCTGTGTCCAGGCTTAGTGGAGAGAGAGCAGTGGTTGACAAGCAGTGTCCGACATGGGTGCGGAGCACACCAGGTATTTACCCTCCCAGTTCTAAGGAATTGTTCAGGCTTGATGCACTGGTTGATTCAGTGCAACCAGAAGAAACCATAAATTGGACATCTTCTTTAAAGGTTCTTTGGCACTCAGCACTCACCTGAGTCTCTTCCTTTTCCCATCCTCAGGGGTCAGAGAAAACTTCTTGTCGAGGTGACTTATATCACCTCCGTTACCCAGCAAAGTGACCCTAAGCAAAGCCCTATGACAAGAGGTCCATATTGAAGTGGCTGAGTCAGAGCGGCAAAGGGACCAGAGTACAGATTCAAGTTTCCTCCTCACTCCATTAACAGTCCCTCTGTCAAACCAAACACTTGGAGGCAGCGAGGCTGGGGAGTTTCCACAGTGATGAAAGGCAGAAGCATTAGCCCTGCCGCCTGGAGCTGGCTGTCCACTGGCTCTGTCATTTGGACTTGCCCCCAGTGAGCTGCCAATCCTGGAAAACCCTACTCCCACCTTGAGCCAGTTTCCATCGTGCTTTATGCGCAGTTCATCCTTTCAGAAGCAATGCCCCTTCAGAATAAGGAGGTTCAAATAAGTGAGTTCACGCTTTGTGTTTATTCACGTGTTTCTTGTTAATAGCAGTGTTTTGCTTATGCGAGATTAGGGCTGGGGTCACGAGTGATCTCATATCTGTGGGTTTTCTCCCTTTTAGATTTGTTCCCTTGGAAAATGTTTGGATTCGTTCTGGTTTTCAATTTTAGTCCACAGTTCTCATTTTCATTCTCTCTCTCTCCTCAAGCCCCACCTGCCTCATTCTTACTCTCTTTCATTCCTTGCCTTCTCCCATTAAAAAAAGCAACTTTTCCTGTAATGAGCCCTGTAAGTAGCACAACAAACACACACACCCTTGCCATGGATTTCACATTCTCTTTTTTTTCTTTTTCTTTTTTTTTTTCACATTCTCTTTTGCTGTGAGTCTGAAGAGCTGGGTAGCTATTCTCGTTCCCCAGTGGAGTGAGGTACAGTGGCAAGCGTGTAACCAGGGGACCTGGATTCTCCCACATATTAGGTGTGATTAAGGGCAAGTCAACCTCTCTCTATTTCCTCTTGCTTCTTTTCTATTTTAAAAAAAGGGTAATTCTCCATGCCTTGTCTACTTCACAGGATTTTTACAAGGATAAAATAAAGAAACGCTCGTGAAATCTCTTTGTAAAGTATAAATTGCTATGCAGATATTATTTTATTATTGCTATCCTTTTGCACATCTGGTCGCCCCACTGAAAGGTGCTAATTACATCACAGGAGGATCTGATTGTCCTTTGTGGCACCTGACCAAAGAATGACAGCTTCTAGGCAATGCCTATCCCAAGCAGTTCTCGCTTGGGATAGGATCCTCTTCATCAGGGGTCCCCAACCCCCAGGCCACAGACTGGTACCGGTCTGTGGCCTGTTAGGAACTGGGCCGCAAAGCAGGAGCGAGCAAAGCTTCATCTGTATTTACAGCCGCTCCCCATCGCTCGTATTACCGCCTGAGCTCCACCTCCTGTCAGATCAGCGGTGCATTAGATTCTCACAGGAGCGTGAACCCTACTGTGAACTGCGCAGGTGAGGGATCTAGGTTGCATGCTCCTTACAAGAATCTAACGCCTATGCGCGTTCGGAGCCTGTCCTCCGCAACGGGAGAGGCCACAGCAGAGGGAGGCCCGCATACCACAAAAAAAAAAAAGAATCTAACGCCTGACGATCTGAAGTGGAGCTGAGGCGGTGATGCTAGCGCTGGGGAGTGGCTACAAATACCGATGATCATTAGCAAAGAGGTTTGACTGAACAGAGACCATAATAAATCAATTGCTTGCAGACTCATATCAAAACCCTATCTGTGAGTGGCAAGTGAAAATTAAGCTGCATCTGGTGGCAGGCTTTATAGTGGCAAGTGAGTTGATGTACTTCAATTGTACAGCTGCATCTGGTGGCAGGCTGTAAGTCAGAGTCCAACACTTATTTTAGTCCTCATGTGCCCCACCCATTATTTTATTTACCACTTCTGTCCGCGCCTCTTTCCCGCACTGTGCACTTGTCTCAGTCACAGTTTTGGTAAGCCCACAGGCTAACCCTAGCCAAAATGAGTAAAACACAAACGTCTCTGGAAAGCTTCTTCAGAAAGAGGGAAAGACCCAATAATGAGACAGCAGAAGACTCTAAGACTGCCAAAAAAAGAAAGCTGCATTTAAAAGAAAATACCAAGAGTCCTACTTAAATTACGGGTTCATTGCAACAGGTGATTCACATTCTCCAAGCCAGCTTTGTGTAATATGTGGCAACCGGCTATCCAACTGAAGCCATGAAACCTTCAAGACTGTTTCACCACCTGGAGACCAAGCACCCTGCATTAAAAGACAGGTCTTTGGAGTTTTTCAAAAGAGAAAAACGGGAACACGAAGAACAGAAACAATTATTGAAGGCTACCACTTCATCAAATGTGTCTGCACTGACAGCATCAGTCTTAGTGGCTAACCGCCTTGCTAAAGCTAAGAAGCCCTTTCCTATTGGTGAAGAGTTGATCCTGCCTGTTGCTAAGGTCATTTGTCATGAACTTTTGGAGAGGCTGCAGTTCAAAAGGTGGCACGTGTTCCTCTCTTTTGGCTAGCACCATAACTAGACGAATTGATGAAATAGCAGAGGATATTGAAGCACAATTGTTAGAGAGGATTAATGAGTCACCATGGTATGCAATCCAGGTTGATGAGTCTATTGATGTTGGCAACAAGGCAACAATGTTTGATTTTGTGTGATATATTTTTCAGGAGGATGTGCATGGGGATATGTTATGTGCACTTTTGTTGCCAACCGACACCACAGCTGCAGAACTATTCAAGTCTCTGAATGATTACATATTAGGAAAACTGCATTGGTTATTTTGTGTCAGTATATGCACAGGCAAAGCGGCTGCCGTGACTGGACGGCTTTCTGGTTTCACCACTCAGGTCAAAGAGGTCACTTCTGAATGTGAGTCTACACACTTGTGTCATCCATAGAGAAATGCTAGCCAACCAAAAAAATGTCACCTGAACTTAACAACGTTTTGCAGGATGTGATTCAAATTATCAACCACCTTAAAGTACGTGCCCTTAACTCACATCTGTTCATGCAGCTCCACGAGGAGATGGATGCAGAGCACACACGTCTTCTCTTACACACAAGAGTGACATGGCTTTCTAAAGGTAGATCACTGGCCAGAGTTTCTGAGTTACGAGAGCCACTTTTTAGAAAAACAGTCACCACTGGCAGCACATTTCAGTGTCAGAGAATGGGTCGCAAAACTTGCTTACTTGTGTGACATAGTCAACCTGCTCAACGAGCTCAATCTGTCACTTCAGGGGAGAACAACAATTGTGTTCAAGTTGGCAGATAAAGTGGCTGCATTCAAAGCCAAACTGGAATTATGGGGGCGACGAGTGAACATTGGGATTTTTGACATGTTTCAAACATTAGCAGAGATTTTGAAAGAGACTGAGCCACCCCCAAATGGGACCATCTAGTTGCAGGAAAATAAGCTCAGGTCTCCCACTGATTCTGTATTATGGTGAGTTGTATAATTATTTCATTTTATATTACAATGTAATAATAATAGAAATAAAATGCACAATAAATGTAATGCATTTGAATCATCCCCGAACCATCCCCCTGTCTCCAGTCTGTGGAAGAACTGTCTTCCACAAAACCAGTCCCTGGTGCCAAAAAGGTTGGGGACCGATGCTCTTCTTCATTCCCAAGAATGCTGCCTGATTTCCTGACGTTAACCATAACACAGCCAAAGTCAAGAGAGAGAAGCTACTGGGGCACCTTCAGTGGTCAAGGAAACACCGTCACCATCATCAGGATGCCTGCCACATTACTCAGAGACTTTCATCTTTGCCTTCAATAAACTTCCTTAGATGCAGGTCAGAAATCTCCAGATCCCTTCCAGGCCACTATAGATAAAGCTGTATAGGAAGAATGTGCTTCCAATGTAGGGATTTCTGTTTTGACAGCCTTGCATTCATATCTCAATCCCAACTCCTTTAATGCTACACGTGTTTCCCTACTAGATCTTAAAGACAACTGCTGCTCTAGCTTAATAAAATGGTAATTTGCATCTGATCTGTGCTATGCTGCTTGAGAGCATTTCCCTTGGAATCTCCTCCATGCCTCTATTTTAGAAAATGATTTTCACTGAAAAGGCAATGATGTTTTAGGAAATGACACCTAACTAAAATCTCAAATATCATATAATGTAATCAATCCATGTTTTCAATACAGTTCCTCACCAACTGTAGAAATTTGATTTCTGAAAATCCCCAGGGTAGAAGAATTTATATTTGAGAAATAAAAGATCATACAGGAAGAAAAAAAAAAAAAAACAGGACTGTAGAGCTAAGATTCATTGTAAACCTTAAAAGGCTCTTACAAATACCTTTCTATCAATTTCAATGAAACAATGAAGGCAGCACATTCTGTAAAGACAGAATCAATGAGATGATGAAGTTTTCACCCTTTGAAATTCATGATGGTGTGTAGAGTACTTGTTTTGCCTCTCTCTCCAAAAGGGATATGGCAGGCAGAGACAAAAGTCCTGCTAGGCTGGAGGAGGGTCAGCGCTTCCCATAGGCTTGGCAGTAGGAGGGGGATGGGATGGAAGGCTGGCTGGTTGCCTTTTACCTCTAGGCAGGCTGAATGAGACCATAGAGCAAATATCAAAATGGCACCCTGAAGTGCTAAAAGGAAACCAGGGAAGTATGTCCCCAATAGATCAATCAATGTCATAGGGGTGTGGGGTGAGGAACAAGAGCAAATTATCAAAGCTGAGGCTTAGAGCCCAGTAAATTGCCAAGGAAAGTAAAGAAGCAAGAACAGCAACAGCTCAGAGCAGAAAAGTCAGAGACAAGGCATTAACTCCTACAGCGGTTTTGCTCATTCCAGATACACTATTGTGTGGACAAGCCAGATTCATCTAAAGACACAAGAAAGAATGAGGAGTAATGAATTATTATTATCCTAATTATTCCCAGTAAGCAGCGCTCACAATTTTGGTACAGGGGAAATACCATTCTTTCAGTCGCCAAAAAACTTATATGGAAATTTTGCATAAGAACTTGAGACTGGGGATAATTACTATAATATTTTCAAAAGATCTGTTTTCATAGGTGGAATTTCCTTCATGCCTCATTTTAGATGTCCTCTAATCTGGTAAAAAGCAAAATGGTTCAAAGGATCCATTCATTCCAAAGAAACTGAAATTTAGATGCGGTTTTTAAACCTGCCATAAGGCCGTTCTACATCTGAAGAAAAAGATATTTTCACCAGCTTTTGTGGTTTTTATTTCAATCATTACATGAATGATCAAACTTCCTTCTGATCTAAATATTGGTATTTGGAGAGACCCAGCTTCTTGTTTTGTATTCCTAAATGTCTTTGACCAGAATCCCAGGAGGTATATTCTTGAGTTGCCTAATCGCTCTAACCATTTATGTATTCTGCCTTTCCAGTGTTCGACAAAATGTGTATAGCAGGTGTATTAGTTTTCTATGGCTGCTGTAACAAATCGCCACCATCTTAGTGGCTTAAAACAACTAAACTTTATTACCTTACAGTTCTGGAGATCAAAGTTCCGATATGAGTCTAACTGGGCTAAAATCCAGATGTCCTGGGGCTATGTTGTTTTTCTAGAGGCTCTAGAGGTAAATCTGTTTCCTTGCCTTTTCCAGGCTTTATAGGCCACCTGCATTCTTTGGCTCATGGCCCCTCTCCACCTTTAAAGCCAGTGATAGCGGGTCAAGTCCTCACTCACATCACTCTAACACTCACTCTTCTGCCTTCATCTGTCACATTTAAAAATCCCTGTAATTACAGTGGGTCCATCCAGATAATCCAGGATAATCTCCCTGTTTTAAAGTCAGCTGATTAGCAACTTTAACTCCATCCGCAACCTTGATTCCCCTTTACCATGTAATATAGCATAGTCACAGGTTCCAGGAATTAGGATGTAGACATGTTTGGGGGCACACATTACTCTGCTTACTATATAGCGGATAGTCACTAGGATCTTGTTCCATGTGCATAATCCAATGAAGTTATTCATAGAAATTGTGTATTGGAATAGTTCTAATAACTTTACTATTGGAGGAACTAGAAAAATTCTTCTTCGTATTATTAAAATTACATTGAATATGAAGAGAGACCAGAATTGGTTAAAATGGTAAAAAGTGGGGCCATTATTTCCATTGTCCGAATGTTAGAGTGATACCTATACAACCCTTTGACCTCCTGCGAAGGTGTGAAACCAACTGCAAAAGAGGTAGGACTTGGACTGTTCCTGAGTTCAGAGCCAAAGAAACTTAGGTCCCAGGAGGGCATGACTCTTGAGGAAGGAGGGACAGCCTACACTGAGTTTCTGACAATGGACCAAAACGTCCCTCCAACAGTCTATGCCTCTTGATGTGCATCCTTTAATCAGCTGCTGCTCTGTAGATAACATCAGGTCTTTCATGTATTCTGCAGTTTCAATCGTCTTATGAACAAAACGAACACTTCCCTCTAGTCACTTATTATAATTCCTTTTCAGAAATCTCTTTCTATTCTCACTTCTCCTGCTGTTATATTATACAGCATTTCTTTAGTAAATAGCCTTAATGTCTCAGCAAGTTTTGATGCAACTATGTTCATATCTGCCCCTTGATAACCAAACTTCCTGCTAGTCCTGATCTGTTCTAGTCTCAGTTTACTCTCAAAGTTCATTACATTATGTTTATTATCAGTATGTTTAGTTTCTTTATCAACAAATTTGAAGCTGGAGAAGTCAGCTGTCAAAAGAATCTTCTTGGACCTATCAAAACAACTCCTTGACAATTCAGGATAAAGGTAGTTTCTTAATGGAGCATTGCTGAGATTTCTGCCACCAAAGTTTTAAATATTTCAGACTAAGCTTCAATGAGCAAAGGGTCCAGTTTTAGAGATGCGCCTCCCTCAGGCAGAGCTAGACTCCATCTGTATTAGTCAGCTCAGGCTGCCATAACCAAATGCCATGGACTGTGTGGCTTAAGTGACAGAAACTTATTTTCTCTCAGTTATGGAGACTGGAAATCCAAGATCAAGGTGCCAGCGTGGTCAGTTTCTGGTGAAAACTGTCTTCCTGATTTGTGGATGGCTGCCTTCTCTCTGTGTTCTCACATGGTAGAGTGAGAGTGAGAACGCAAGAGCAAGAGACAAAGAGAAAGAAAGAGAGCATGCTGGTTCTCTGGTGTATCTTCTTTTAAGGGCATTAATCCCATCCTAAGGGCCTCACCCTCATGACCTCATCTAAACCTGATTATTTCCGAAAAGCCCCATTTCCAAATATCATCACACTGGGGCTGAGGGCTTCGACATACGAATTTTGGGAGGACGCAATTCAGTCTGTTGCACTATCCGAAGAGCAGAGTGGGTAAGTTCTAAAGATTACAACAGAGATTCCTATAGGCTTTCTATACAAAACCGAGAGCAGTATGAGGCACACAGTAGTTGTTAAATAAATACTTGTTGAACAAATTGAAAAATGAACAAATGTCTATCTTTACCACTAGACCTATCCTTCCAACGCCATAGTGTCACATAGGAATCAGTATGCATTTATTAAGCAAACGAATATATTAATGAATTAATACTTAGTACCCACATACTCTATCATTGGAGATAGCTGGGTGGATCTCACTACCTGGTGCTAAAAGTTCTTACTGCTTGATGTCTGTTCACTGGGTTCCTATTGCCACTGCAGAGCCTTCAGTGGTTACCTGCCCTTGCAAGAAAAGATGGGTGGGATGAGGTTTAAATGAAGCAGAGCTGGGTTCTAATCCTAAAGCAGCCATTTCATGTTTGGGTGAAACTGGGAAAATGGCTGAATCTCTTTGATAAGCTTAGTATCTTTAGGTATACAAATACCTTCCAAGGAAATCAATTGAGGAGTTAATGATTTTAAACAAAATTCTATTTCACCAGCTTGGAGTAACATCTCAATAAATGTCAATTCTCTTCTGATAGTGGGCAATTTTCATTTTCTACAAATTCGGTTTCATCTTGGGGACTTTTTCCCCCCAAAAAATTGTGTTCAGTCTTGGCACCATAGTTAGTCCAGGGGCTCTGCCCTCTTGAAAGGTTCTGGAGGTTTGTTCTGCCTGATCCTTCTTTTCGGTGCCTCAGTACATCCAAGGGGCAGGCATGTGTCCTAAGCTTAGTCAATGAGGCTTTCTCTTAGGATTTCCTGAACAGAGTGATGTGAAGACAAAAAAAACTAACAGTTCATTCATTCCAGGTATTAAGGTGTTACCTTAACAAACAGGTAACTTTTATCCCAGTTCCTGTCTTATTTCCCAGCCTGCTTCTCTGGTCTTCCTTTCAACTGTGTGAATTCCCCAGTACCCTTCTAATATATGATTAAGTTGGCCAAAGTTATAGTCTCTGGCTTGCAGCCACAAAACCCTATCTAAAACTTCTATTTTTAGAATTTTAAAATTTGACTAGAGGGCATTAAAGTAACCAAAACAAAAAGAAGTAGTTATCTTGTTCATAGGCAGAGAGATTTGATATTATAATGATAATTTTTTTAAATAAAAGCAACGAGACAGTGATTAAACCATAAAAAAGCTTATTCCCAACTGGAATTAAAAGGGTAAAAGAAGGAGATCAACTCTACTGAATAGTCAAAAGGTACTATTATGCCCCAGATTATCAACACTGAAGTACTAGATTATTTAACTAAGGATACATTGATAGCTATTTTGAAAAAAAGTAACTTCATGTATCAAAATAAATTCTAGATATTTAAATGCAAAAAAATCATAAAAATTTTATAAGAAAATAATATACTAATGTACTTATGATCTTGAAGTGAGGAAAGGCTTTCCAAGAGTGGTACAAAAACTAAAATCATAAAGGGAAATAATTGATTAATTTGACAAAATACGTTTTAAAATTCTCTGTAGAGGAAAAATATCAAACATGATTCCCTCAACTGAACTGATTTTCAGTTTTCTCCTGGCCTCATAATATCACCTTCAACCTACCATTTAACCACTTTAACTGTTTGTTTTGAAATCATAGTGAAGGTTCTAGTTTAGCACTTAGTTATCCAATATTGATCCAGATTCAGGAATCTGGTGACAATCAACTTGAACTGAAATGTACACTCTAAAAATATGCCTAAAATAACAAGGATAGTGTTTTAAAACACATATTATATGTCAAGGTAAGAGCTTTACATTTATTGCCTCATTTAATCCTAACAAATCTATAAAATAAGTACTACTGCTATATCACTTTACAGAAAAAAAAATCTAGAGTTGGAGAGACTAAGTTATAGGCATAGTTATTAAATGGCAGAGTGAAGACTTGAACTCAGGTCTGCCTGTAAACAAAATATGTGTTCCTAATGGCTTCATTGCACGGCCATTAATGAAATGGAGATATAAGGTATGTTTAGAAGGCTTAGTAAAAAGAAGATAAGATGCTTCCTATGGTTCTCCCTTCTCAAAAAAAAAAAAAGCAAGCTTCACTACACATTCAATCACACATTCTTCCATTCAAAACCCTTTATTGAGTGCCTACTATGTGCCAAGTATAAGTTCTAGAAGTTAGTAATCCATCAGTGAATAAATCAAAATGTCAGAGTGCCTGCCCTCAAGGGAGGAAATAGGCAGTACAAAACAAATACATAGGGCTTCCCTGGTGGCGCAGCGGTTGAGAGTCCGCCTGCCGATGCAGGGGACACGGGTTCGTGCCCGGAGAGGCCACAGCAGTGAGAGGCCCGCGTACCGCAAAAAAACAAAAGTAAAAACAAAAAACAAATACATAATATGGCAGATGGCAATAAATGCTATGAAAAAAAAAAAGCAATTAAGGAGGACAGAGTGATAGAGAGAAGGCAAGTTCCTCTGTTATAATGAGTGGTCAGGAAAGGCATCTCTGTTAAGAAGACATTTGAGCAGATACTGGAGCCAAGTTAGGGAACCAAGCAGATATTTAAGAAGAGAGTAATGAACTAAGAATTTCAAGTGCAAAGGCATGAGCCTGCTGGGCATGCTTGAGGAACACCCGGGAGAGCAGTGCGGCTAGAGTGAGCAGGGTCTGAGTGGTGGGTGGTGGGAAATGAGGTCAGAGATACGGGAGGGGCTAGAACACGTGGGAAAAATGTCCACTGACCACGCTCACAAAAACCACCACAAGTGCCAATGACTATGGGACAGCTCTGGGCTGACTACCAAGAAGAAGCCATTCTAGACTCTTGTGTTCTCAGAAGAGATCCACACGATCTGACTGTAGACTCGAATCACCCAGCCCTGCTGTTCTCAACCAGAAAGACAAACCAGGCCCTTGAAAAATAGGAAGCCAGAAGACGTTTATGGTTAACTTACACATCTGCTAGATAATCTCTTCCATTATTGCTTTTATCAAGCAGCGTAGACTAAACAGTTGAAATGATCAATTAGCTTAATTGCAACTTGGAGCCATGTTCCCTACTGTGAAATGAATTCTCTCCATCCTGACTAGGTTATGTGTTTGAGATTTATGTGTGATATTGCTGTCATGACTTTGGCTTAAAATTACTCTGATTTCCCTCCTTCTGGGTTCCCGTTAAAAATTCAACTTGCTTAACACTCAATAGTCAGCACACAATGAGGGAAATAGCTTTGTGGATTCTGCAAATAAAATTTTATTTTTTAATTCTGTTCAACTGTTGTCAGATGTCCTATGAAAGCTTATGATTAGAACTCGTCTGATCAAAATCCATATCAAAATATGCTTTTTTCCAAAAAAGAGTGAGGGATTGGGAAGGTAACCTTCAAAAAAGATTTGTTTTGTACTGGATGGACTTGAGTTATACTAAGAAGTCATATTTCTAAAGAGCAGGTGTTGGCAAAATTTTTTCTTGCCCAGAACCACATAGTAAATATTTTCAGCTTTGTGGACCATCAAACCTTTTTTACAACTATTCAACGGAGGGTGAAAGTATATGTAAATGGATAAACAAGGCTTACTACAGTAAAACTCTATTTACAAAAGCAGGTGACAAGCCAGATTTGGCTCACAGGATGTAGCATGCAGACTCCTGCTATAGAGTCTCTGGTTATTTTATTTCTGTAAGTGCTTAGGGAAACAGGTAGAGAGGTAGAAGAATAGCACTGCTTCTTTCTTTAATTCCCCTACTCATGAATATCATAATTAAATGTAATTATCAAAAAAGGAATCAAACTAAAATAAATATCAAAGAGAAATAATAAGTGGGGCTCAGGATACAAATTTCCTCTGTACCCTGGATGATGCAAAATATTTTGATGGGGACCAGCCTGCCTTTGCAATAGGACATGGCAACTGTCTTATGAAGAGGGGTTTCTGCTGAGTCATATTCTCCCTCCCTCCTTCTTTGTTGTGTGTGAAATCCGATGAACATTCTCAGGGGTCACTATGACACTCGCCTCAACCTCCTAACTATCACGGACTCCCCTGTATGGGGCAGAAGAAACTCCATGGCTCTTACTGGACTCAGCCTGGTTGTCTTTCCGGTCCTGACATGCCAGGACCTTCCACAAAGCATCTTTAGCACATCACACAGTTCTGTGGCTGCACACAGACCACCAGGAATATGCTCTTCGAAAAAGAAGAATGAGACAGAGACAGGACTGCTTCACATAGCTGCTCAACTCAACTATAAACCCTTAGAAGGTCAAGGTCATATGGTGTATTTGTTCCCTCTCCTCTGTAAGAGGCTAACATGGACCTGTCTACATAGAAGATGCTTGATAACGCTGGTGCAGGGAGATGCCCAAGGCACTACTGCCATTATCTATCCATCACTTGGGGCCTTTTGAGGTCTCAATACTCGGCGGCCTTCCCTGACCTTTTCCCACCTCCTCATAGAACATCTCACACACCACCTGGGAAATAAGCCTAAAGCTGAGATTCTTTACGTGGTGTGAAATCTCAGAATTTTGCCTTAATGGGCCAGAAACAGATAAATTTAGTGATTCCGTAGCAATAAATCAGACCCAAAGGGTCCTCATTAACTATCACTGATGGTAGAAAACCCAAAAACAGAACTGGAGAATGGTGGGAACTTGGAAAGACACAGGTTCCCCTTTCCTCTTCACCACTGGAGTCTTTTGTTGTTGTTGTTGTTGTTGTTCTTTTAAGATTACAGTAACAAACTGTTTTCAGAAAAAGGCATCAGTGCCCCGAGTGCTGGAGGATCTACTGTCAGCGCAGCATTACCACTGCCCTAAGGCCGGCAAACCCTGCCCATTTTTTGATTGGGTTGCCTGTTTTTTTGTTACTGCAACTCTCATTTTCTATCACCCGAAGATTCCAACATGCTCCTCAAGACCAGAGAGGCAGCTCACTTTCCCACCCCAAAGCAGCAAGGACCCGTGGGCACTTACAGTTCATGCTGGTAAACATTTAACAACAGGCTTTCCAGGAGGTAAACAAAAGCCCTGATCCCTAGCATGTGCCCACTTCTGTAGTATAAATACTCACCCTGGCCGATTTCAAGCTACCCACGTGATAGGAGTGAATGCAGAGTTTGGAAAATAGGCCACAATCAGCTTTTGGGGGCTGGTACAAACGGACCTCAGCACACCACTGCCTGTGCGGGTGTTTCAGAAACAGAGAAAATGGGCAGACGAGAATCGGTAGCTAGAGCACGATGAGCACCAGGTCACAGGGGCCAACTTCCTGGAGGCCCTGGGGCAGCTTTGTGCAAGAGGCCTCGCGTCTGGGTACCCTGAGAAGTCACAGAGTTCATGATTCCCAGCCTGTGGGAGGTGGCTCGGACAGAATCTACAGTGAAGATCTGATAAGGATTCAGTCAATAAGGCTCAACTGCACTTTGGGTGAAATCTGAAATCCAAAGCCAAGACCCCCTCCCAATGGCCTGGAAAGGCGAGAAGCAGCCGTGCTCCTCTTGCCCTGGCAGCAGAGTTATGCCCGGAAGCTGCACACACAGGGGACCCTCTTGAACACATGCCGAAGGAGTTAAGGCGACCTGCCAAGTCTCCAGTTGGAGAAGCAGAGAGGCTGCTGGTCACAGTTCCAGGTTATCTGAAATACTCAGAAGCATCCCGGAGCGAGGGGGACATTTAGATAATAGAGAGGGCACAAATGGGTTCATGGGCACAGGAAAGTTTAGGCTTATTACCAGGACTGGTAGAATCACCAAGGTTCTTGAATTTTGCCCTGCCCTCCTCCTTTTCCTTACCAGCTGGGAGAAAATGGTGAGTGAGCACAGAGGTAGTGGGAGAAAAACAAAGGAACTCCTTATAGTAGAACAAACAAGAGGCTGGGTTTCATGTGCATAAAACTGAAACCCCTTTCCTTCACCAGGCAAATATGGGGCTGCCTCACCCCATCCAACCCCCTGCTGCTTATTCTGCCCTGGATGTGATCAGAGCATTCAGGCAGATTACACAAATGCTGAGGGATACGTCCTCACAGAGACATACACGCATGTTTACAGTAGCATTATTTATAATAGCCAGAATATCCATCAACTGATGAAAAGATAAACAAAATGGGGTGATCCAGACAATGGAATGTTATTCGGCTATAAAAAGAAATGAAGGCCTGACATATGCCATGAGTTGGATGAATCTTGAAGACATTATTCTAAGAGAGAGAAGCCAGTCACAAAGGACCATGTATGACCATTATGATTCTGTTGATACGAAATGCCCAGAACAGGGAAATCTATGAGACAGAAATTAGATTAATGGCTGCCTAGGGCTGAGGGCAGGAGAGGGGAGAATAGAGGGAGATTGCTAAAGGATTTTAGGCTTCTTTTTGAGTTGATGGAAATGTTCTAAAATTGACTGTGTTGATGGTTGCACATATCTGTGAATATACTAAAAATCATTGACTCGTACACTTTAGATGGGTGAATTATAATAGTATGTAAATTATATCTTAATAAAGCTGTTTTATAAAAAGCTGAGGGGAGCTGATCAGAGTGTGCTCATCCCTTGCTTCACCCCCTCCTCCTTGTTACCACAGATGATGCTCGGTCCTGGGAATGGTGTTCAGTGCAGCCAGATGTGCTGAATGGTGGGTATAGGACCTCTTGGGATACAGAAGCAAAACTCTTCAGACATTGAAAACCAAGTGGGACAGAACACACCTAAAGAGACAGATTAAAGGTCAACAGAGCTGAGCAGCCATTGTCCTCCCAGTCATCCATTCAGACACCCAAGAGTTATCCTGGACACTCCCTTGTCCCTCATCCTTACTGGTGCCCCCTAAACTTTTCAAATCTCTCCACGTCTCTCCATCTCCACTGCTAACCCCAGGTCCAAGTTATCCTCTGAAAACTCCAGTAGCCTCCTAACCACCTCCTTACGTTCAATCCTGCCCTCCCTGCCTTATTCTCCATCTTGCAGCCAGAGTGAACTTCCTGAAACCCAGATGTGACCAAGTCACAATCCCCAACGACTTCCCATTGCTCTTAGGAAAGAGGACAACTCCTTAAGCTTGCCTGCAAAGCTCTGCATCATCTACCCCTGCCTCAGCCTGCCAGCTGCAGCCTACCAGAAGCCCTTGCTTCCACTGCTCCAGCCACATTGGCTTCCCTTTAAAGAACAAGGCTTCTCTATTCCACGGGGCCTTTGCACACGCTGTTCCCTTGGGCAGAAAAGCTAGTCCCTAACATTTCACCCGGATCCTTTTGATCCTTCAGATTTAGTACCCGTGTCACTCCAAGAGTTTCCCTGACCAGTTATTAAAAGTGGCTGTTCCCCATCCCCCGCACTATTCTCCATCACAGCAATCTGTTAATTCTCCTCCTAACGTTATCACGATCTGTCATTGGTTTGATGATTTATTAAGTGTCTACGGAAATGCAAGTCTCCTCACCTTGTCCCAGACTACCTAGGCTCTCCCACACAGTCACTGCCAGCCCCATACACAGAATAAATTCTCAGACTAAATTTAAGATATGAAATTCATGTTTAGCCTCCACCCTCTTCCTTCCTATGTTCTCTTTCACCTCTGAGAGGCTTTGTATCTCCTTGCTGCCCTGGGGCTTCAAGGCATATCCCCTCCCCCAACCTGGCCTGACCTATGCACAGTGACTTCCTCCTGCCTTCTCCCCCTCCTCCATCTGTGTTGCAGCTGACCTCAACCAAAGCGTAAGGAAGAAATTCATATCTAACTGAATTAACTTACAGAGAAGTGAGAACGTGGCTAAACCCCTTGAACAGTTATAGGAGTGATATTTCCAGAAGAGGACCTGTGTGAGAACCCCTTGAGTAGAGCAGGCAGAGGCATGCGAGAGGCAGGCCCAAGGAGCTAGATCCCCAGCTTCTTCAGGTAAAACCATCCTTAGCTACCCAGGCTTTTCACCACTTCTCTCCTTCCTTTACTCCTGAACTTTTACATTTCTCTCCCTGCAGTTGCCATGGCATCAGCAACTCCCAGATGGATACAGAACATGGGGCAGTGGCGTCTTCATATGTTTGGGATTTTTTTTTTTTTTTTTTTGTATTTGGGGATATTTTTAAGCCCAAGTTCTGTGATTTGAAGACCATCTATATTGATTGCTGTGTTGAGTTTTATGTAATTTCTCCGGAATTTCGTGCCCCAAACTTAACCAGATTTTTAGATTGCTTCACATTGGACATTTTATCCTAGAACTACAAAAAGAAACCACTGGAAAGAAGAGAAATACACTACAAAGTATGCAGTCATACAACTGCAAACTCCATAGCTAAACTAGTCTAGATCAAAGGATTCCAGATTATGAGTGTTTGCTGGCCTCTGCATCAGGTCAAAAGCTCAAGCTGGTTTCCCCCAGGCGTAAGTCCTTCAGGGCAGAGCTTCCCATGGTTTCCCCATCTAAGAACCATTTGAGACACTTGTGACAAATACATTTTCTCAATCTCTGACCTGCTAAATTAGAACCTTCATGTGAGGGACCACTGGGTTTATATATTTTACCAGGTGCCCTTCTGTTAAAGATTACAGAGTGAGTAAGTCTCCCGGAAAGGGTGGTGACGGTTTTGTCCTTGATCGTTTCAGTTCTATAACCTTCATGGGGGGCCCCACTGCCAGAATTTCTGATCCAGTGAGATGCGGCCAAAGGATGCGAATTTCTAAGATCTCAGATGATGCTAATGCTGCCTGTCTGGGCAACGCACTTTGAGAATCATTGCTTTAGAGCAAAAGTCCTTGAATGAATTGTCTGTGTTGGCTGCCTCTTCTGCTTCCTTCCCCTTCCCTCCAGAAGCCACTCCAGTTGGTATTTACTCCCTATAACTCCCCTGGCACCACTACTGTCAAGATCACCATCGACCTGCTCATTGCCACTGGACTTGCCATAGTCCCTCAGCAGATCTCCAAGACAACCCTCCCACTCTCCTGGTTTTCTTTCTACTCACTTACTTGGAGACAGTCTCCTCAGCTTGGGGATGTCTTTTCTTTATTCTCTGCGCTCGCTCCCTACATAATCCAGCCCCATAGCTTTAAATAACATCTATGTGCTAATGGTTCTCAAATACATACCTCAAGCCTGGTAATCTCTCCAGAACTATATAGGAATTGTACATGTTTTCATACCTCTGACTGCCTTCTCAACACTTCCACTCATATTTCTATTAAGCAGGCATCTCAAAGTTAACACTTTCAACATCAAACTCGCATGCCCCCTCGCCTCCACGATCCTGCCCCACCTCCCCATCTCAGTGAATGGCAATCCCATCCTTTGAATTGCTTAGCCCAAATCGTTTAGTCATCCCTGTCTCCTCTCTTTTTATCACAACTCATACCCGATCTATGGAAACTCCTGTTGGATTTCAAGTCTCACCATTGCTCGTAACCTCCATTGCCACCACCCTGGTCCAAATGACGTTTGACTCTTTTCTGTATTATTGCAGCAGCTTCCTACCTGGTCTCCTGGCCTCTGCTCTTGCCCTGCTTTGGTTTGTCCTCCACGCAGCAGTCACAGCAATCCTGCAATAAGAAGTCAGCTCGGGTTCTGCTAAAAACTCTCCAGTAGGTTCTCGTGCTATTAGGAATCGAAAGGAAGTCTTAACAGTGACCTGCAGAGCCTGCACAGTCAGCACATCCTCCCTGGTCCCCACCGTCGTCCACCACTCTCCCCTCACTCATGCCGGTGCAGCCAGACTGGGCTGGCTCAATGTGCAGGACACCACAGAGTCTTAGCACTTGCTGTTCCCGGCCTGGGATGCTCTACCCTACATGTCTGCATAGCTCCCCCTTGCCTTCTCCCGGTCCTTGTTCAAATGTCAGCTTCTCAGGAAGCCTTCCCAGACCAGGCTCCTTCAAATTGTAACAACCCTACCCTCACTCCCTGTCCTCTCTAATATTTTCATAGGACTCCTTCTAACACACCACTTAATCCTCTTCCGTTATTTGTCTATCTACCTCCACTAGATTGTAGGTCAATAAAAGAACAGATTTTGTAGATTTTTGTTTATGGCTATACCCATAAAGGCACATAACTGGTGCTTAAAAAACAGTTGGTGGGGCTTCCCTGGTGGCGCAGTGGTTGAGAGTCCGCCTGCCGGTGCCGGGGGCACGGGTTCGTGCTCCCACATGCCGCGGAGCGGCTGGGCCGTGAGCCATGGCCGCTGAGCCTGCACGTCCGGAGCCTGTGCTCCGCAACGGGAGAGGCCACAACAATGAGGCCCACGTACCGCAAAAAGCAAACAAACAAACAAACAAAAAAACAATTGGTGAATGAGTTCTGATTTTGATAGCAGGTGCTATACATACATTATCTCATGTATCCCCATTTCCCACCAGAGGAAACTGAGGTTAACAGTGGTTATGTAATCTGTCTAAGGTGAATACAACCTTTAGGGCAAGCCCCTGTGTGTCTATGGGCTAGAAGGGTGATTCCATAACCTTCTGATTGATGTCTTCTGATGTCTCATTAGACATTGAAATTTGTCCCCAAACCTGTCATTTGTCCCCGAATGATACGATATTCTCAGCTACAAGTACATCTGGGACCCAAACACGTCTGTTTGGCTCCAAAGACCCCTGATTTTCCCACAACGTTGGCAATCTCTACAGTTTCCCTCATATTCTAATGAATATGTTTAGCTACCTGAAAGCATTCTCAGTGTATCACGTAGTAACAGTTCACTCCGTCCAGTTCTCTGTCCCAACGCTCAATGTTTTCTACACTTCCTAACTCCTGGGTCGTTGATTCCCACTCAGAGGCCTTCTGAACCACCGTCTATCTTTAAAGCTTGCACTGGGGTTGGGCTGGAGACAGGGTCCCCTCTGTCAGTCAGTAGGAAAGTGGGTACGTGAAAAGATGTCATCCCCAACTTTCTTCTCTAAATGTCTCCTGGTCGTCCTTTTACCCTGTTCTTTAATGTCTTTGTAATCACCATGTCAGCATTAGAATCTTCACAAAACTAAAAGGAAGCCTCACTTGACGGGAAAAATAAAACAAAAACGAACAAACATAAAGTTCTCCGAGGAAGGTGGCCCTCTCCCTGTTTGTCTCCAGCTACGCTTCTGCTCCTACTTACAGGATCTTTTCAGCCTCTACAGAAATAGTTCCTTTTCCACTGTCAACAAAGAACCCTAAATGGTAATACTTGGAATTATTCTTCCTGCCATTCCTTTGCTTTTCCAAAACTGCTGTGCAAAATCTCTACTTCTCTGCCATCCCCTTTTCTTTCCTGTTTGCAGCCCTCTTATCTCTTTTTAAATAATTGTTCTTAACAAGAGTGCTTTGAATTTCATTAAAAGTCAATGACAAATCTCAAAGATGCCTAAAAATATAGAGAGCATTTAACTTGTATTAGGAGACCTCTTGATGGAGGAGGTGTTGCTGTCCTTGTCACTGAGAATTGCAGGGATCTGAGTGACAAATTTCCTGTATTGCCTAAGGAATGAATCTGGTGGTTTTGGTGACACCCTCTAATAGGATCACAGACAAATAGGGACTGCTATTTGTCTGTGAGGAAGGGTGCACCCAGGCAATGTTTGAAGGGAAGTCAGAGTTCATGATCCAGAAAATCCCCACGACCAGGATCAGCACTGCTGCCGTCTGGCAGCCTCACCCAGGAATCAGAGATGGGGTTACTTAGAGCCATTCTGAGGAGGCCCTGTCTACCCCACTCCCTAGGACATCTGGGTCTGCAGAGGTTTGAGTGAAAACAGGAAGAATAAATGCAAAAGAGGCAGAAACTCTGCTCGGGGATCTGTCTGCCAACACGATCGAAATTACCCACAGTAAGAAGGCACCAGGGAAGAGGCAGTTGCCCAGCAGAAGGTACACTGCTGCTGACCTTGGTGGCCAAGGGGTCAATCACAGGAGGAGAAGATTCGGGGACCAGTTAAGATCCATAGAGGCCCTCAGCACTGAGAAGATACAGTGCTCTCCTCCACACAGAGTTAACTTTTACATAAACAATGCTAAGCCATAAAATAAGTATGAAAGAGTCCAAGAAGTTCTAATGTTTCTCCCTAGGACATCAAATAATTTGAAAAGGAAAAATACAGTGCCTCCAACTCACTGGTGCCCTACACTCACACACACACACACACACACACACACACACACACACAGTCTTTCTTTGGGGTAACACAGCAGTTCATGTCAGAGAAGGTTTTCCTCATATAGGAACTTGCCTGAAAGTAGAAGACATTTATTCAGATTCATCTATCCCTTATTGAGTGCCAGCTCTATGCCAGGAACCATGCTCAGCGATTTTGCAAATCTCATTTTCATTCACAGTTTCATGGTGATTTGGGGACAAATTCCCTCCATTCCATCCAAATGGGTGTAAAGCAAAGAGTTTGGCAATACCCTCCCGGACCGTGGACTGTGTTTTACAAACAAGAAAACCAAATGTGTTGGTTGGGTTCACCAAGTAGCAGAATCCAAGACAGGTTAGACCTGCAAGCGATTTATTGAAGGAAAGAACATGAATAGTCAGGGAAAGCCTTCAGACCCAGTGCAGGTCTGACCCCTGTAAGGAAGAAGAGCCAGGAAGGGTAGTCAAGTAGGAAGAGTCTAGGGCTGCAGGGCAGTTCCAAGAAAGGCTCAGCCAGGTTTAGGGGGTCATCAAGCCAAAGCTACCCACTGGAGAAGTCTCAATGTGTCCAGAATGGATCTACCTTTATCTCCACTGTGCCAGTCACTGGCTGGGAAAAGCCTGTAGGAAGCTTGGCTGGAGGGGATCCGGAAGGACAGGACCTGGCAGGGGATGGAGGAGGGGGGTGGAGGAGGGGTGGGTGGAGGAGGGGGCGGGACATCTGTCAGTTATGCCTCTGCAGCAGAAGATCTGAGTAGTGTTTCCATGGCTGCCATACCTAGGTATTAGAGAATTAAAATGAATTTACCTCTTCACCCAGCTTGTTTTGTGGTGAAACTATGATTCATATCCAGGCTTTGGGGATCCATATTCCATATTTTTCTTACTCTACCAAGCAGATCCTTTATTTGGGATGATGTGGAATTGCGGAATTTTTGGTTATTTGAACTTATCTGTTAAAGTTTTAACTTTTTTTTTAAAGAAAAGGTCCCTTTTTAATGTGTTTCAGTCAGGTCACTTACAAGTTGGGGAGTGTTGCCAACTACCGGGCTGTCCAGTGTAGAATTTTATCCAGGTTTCTGGGTCCGAGCTTGAGCCATAAGAAAACATGACACCCTTGAAAAGTACCCAGGCATCTTTGTACCTCAGGCATCTCTGAAAGAGGACTTGCATTCTTGCTGGAGACACAGCATTCTGCCCTATAAAATGTCTTTCCACAGGCTGATGCCCTAAGACAATAAAGAGAAACATCAGCCTCTCACTGTGGCAAAGATACGCTTTTCTGCCCCATTCACCCTCCTCTTTCTCTCCTTGCTACAGAGAAGGTTTTGTAGCACAATAAGCCGTCAGAGTTGTGCTGTCAATGATGGCAAAAGGAAGGTTTGTTGAGTAGATGCCACCCGCTGAGGAATTCGTTCATTCCACCAATATTTATTGAGTACCTATCATGTGCCAGGAACTAGAAAGGCAGTGTTAAACCGGGGGGCAGACAAGGCTCTGTCATCACGAAGTTTTCCCTCTAGTGGGAGGAAAAAGACAATAAACCACAAATAAATTGTACTGAATGGCAGTAACTGCTATGCAGGCTATAGAACATTACAAGGGGCTCAAGAGTGTGGGGGGAGGGCGATGATGCTGAAATAACCTGGTCAGGGAAGGCTTTTAAGCATGGAAACCAGAAGGGAGCCAGCCACATGACGATGCAGGGAGGAGCATCCCAGGGAGAAGGAATCTAGGAGAAGAAGGACAGTGCCTAGAGGCAGGAACATGCATCCTGCATTTGAAGCACTGGAATGCAGGTCTGCGTAGCTGAAGCCTGGAGGGTACACAGTGGGTGTGTGGGTCAGAGTTAGATAGGGGCCAGTTCACACAGGACTCTGTGAATCAAGGCAAAGATTGGATTTCATTCTAAGTGCAGCTAGAAACCACTGGAGAGCTTTAAGCAGCATAGTCCTAGGAGTCAATCTGGTGCTGTGGGGAGAATGCCCTGTGGGAAGCAAGGATACAAGGGGAGGGCTGTCTGGCAGGGATGGCCATGGGCCAGAGGGGAGACGATGGTGGCTATGGAGAAGGTGGTGAGATGTGATTAGATTCCAAATGTCCTTGGCTCGCTCCTATGGAAGCCTATAGAAAACCAACCTCGTCTGTGTGGCATTGAGGCTGAAATAACAGTCTCTTGGCCCTGACCCCTTGGGGTGCCACTTGGGAGGTCAGCAGGTTGCAGCCTGGACCTGGGGAGGGGCAGAGGGTCTTAACCAAAAAGAGATATGAAAGCCAAAAGCATGGCCCCAACTTGATGCTGCATGGCTGAAGGGAGATTTGATTCAAACAGCAAAAATTCCATTTCTTGGATTTGGGGTATGGGTTGAGGATCCACCATTGGTAAGATTATGTCCTTTCTGGTAATGGAGTGTGGCTGCATATCCCTGGAGACATTACAGGCCACACTGGTGAGCTATATAAAACCCATAGTAGCTAACGATTACGCAGGGCTCACTATGTACCAGCTACGAAGTGCTTTACCTCTGTTATCTCCTTTAAATCTCATAACAACTCTATGATGTAAAATTATTACCCCCACTTTGTAGATGAGGAAACTGAGGCACAGAGAGGCTAAGTTACCAAATCTGATTACTCTCATTTTGAAGTCTCTCTTCTGCTAAATATGAGTGGGGCTCCAATGGCTCCAAGGATATTGAACCCTCACTCAGCAACCCATGGCATTTAAGGGCACCTGGTCATTCTTCTAAGATGTACAGCCACGTGGCTGGTACAGTTACCCTGGAAGTGACCTTTCCCACTCTGGGCATTGCCAATACATCCTGCCTTTTGGAAAGACCCAACAGAAGACCCTAGAAGAGGATGCCCAGCCCTCAACAATTTGAAATTGCTGGTGCGCCAATGCCATGGCCCAGCTCTAACCAATGCACTGCTTACCCTCATGGTGGAAACACTTGGCAACAAATTCATTCAACAATTATTTATTGACCTACTGAGTGCTAGGCACTGTACCAGACACTGAAGGTTAACACGGATCAAAGCCACTCCCTGCCTTCACTATTCTTACAGGTTACTAGGGATACCAACAGGTAGACTGGCTAAAGTTCGTAAAAGAAGAGAATTAACAACACAAAATACTCATGTAAATATTTAACCAGAAACTGCAGATCATAGAAGAGAAATGCGTTAGCTGCACAGAAATTAGGATCTAGAATCCATGTGGGTTGGGGCAGTCGGGGAGAGACAGATTTAAGAGAAGTAAGGGGGAAATAACTGAAATTATTCTGGAGGAATTTGGAGTATTTTTAAGGATTCAAGACATTTCACTGAATAAGGCAGCATCTGGCTATATTTCTGCCTGAGGCCACTGTCTTCTTTTGAGGCTAAAAGCACGGGCCATCTGCTTGATAAAGCTAATGTTAATACAGGAAGCCATTTTGCTTCTGACTTCTATTCTGCCCAGGAGAGATGGAAGCAAATCTAATAGTACATGGAATGGGGGAAAATATGTTCTGGGGAGCCTCCCAGGCCGAAATCTGACTGCTGTTAAGAACTTGTCATGAGGCAGTGAGCAAGAGTTGCTTGGGAATCATTTGTCAATAATTTGTATATTGGGAGAAGACAAATATTCTTTGGCAGAGGAGGAAAGGTGGGAATCTGAGAACTCCAGGGTCCTAAAAAAAACCTCCCTCATCCACCTGACTTTCTCAGATATACGGCAAACCTTTGGGTCTTCAGTGGTGAAAGAATCACTTGGATAGGATGGAGAAGAAAACAGGGAAGGTTTCTAGTGAAGGTCCCACCCTTTCTTCTAACTTAGAATTCCTCATCTGGATCATATTACAGAGGTGGGAACAATGTTTCCAGAGGGCTGCATGAAAACATTCTCTGGGAAAGAGAACTGGAGGCTCCTAGGGTCCCTTTCTTCAACTCCTTGGCTGGATTATTCATTTTTGACACCTTGGAGAGACCAACAAATCTGGGTTGACAGGGAAGAGGGGGCAGTTCTGGGTAGAGCCCCCAGGCATCTACCAGGCATTTAGAATATCCAGCAGGAGCCCACTGCTTTATCTTTCTGATGAATAAGAATTCTTCTATCCATGATAATATTGACTCTTTGCTATTTAAATTGCAAACACTTTTATCCCATTTGTTCTTACCTTTCAGTTCTGTTATGTTCTTTTTTCCTTACTGAAGGATTTTCTTTTCATTTAGTCAGCTTTACCTTGGCCTTCATAATTTCCACTTTTGGCTTTAAACATAAAGAATCCTTCAACACCCAATATTATAAATTATTGATATTATTACCAAAATCTAGCCAAATAACCAAGAGCCCCTTTCTATAGTACACCTCCTGCAGGAGGATAAACTCTACCCTGTTGAACTCAGCTGGGGCCATATAACTTGCTGGTCAATGAAATGCAAGCAGGAATGACATGTATCATGTATGAACAGGAGCTTAGAAAACCAGTGAGTGGCTCCTGTGCTTCTTTTCCCTCTATAACAATATCATTAACATTTCTAGAGATACAGCCTGGGCCTCAGGATGAAAGCAATATGGAACACAACTCAGCTTGACGTCACCATGATGGATATACAGCTCGAGCAAAAACCAGAACTTTATTGTAGTGAACTCCTGAGATTTGAGGGGCATTGTTACCACAGCACAACCCAGTCAGTCTATCCTGACTAAGGTGTGTTTCTGGCCTTTCTCTTATGCCTACTGTTGTATTAGAAACACAGAGTCTTAATTCTTATTTACCTACATCTCACCCAACTAAGACTAAAAAGAAGCATAACCTCTCATCTGAAAGTGCTAGGAAACAAACAACAACAAGTAAATATATATATATATATATATATATATATACAAACCACCTCCTCAAAGGTTTTACATGTTTGATATTTTCTTCCTAAATTCAGCATTCCAGAATGATGCAGGGTGGCAAAAGGTGGGAATTGAAAAGGAAGGATAAATCCTTGGGGGAAAAGCGAGAGTTGCATTAAAACCATCTTGAAAACACTTGGTTTTAGGGTTTTAGTGTTGCCTTTCTTCCACTCACACAAGAGCCCTGGAACAGAATGGGTTCTCCCTGGGCAGGTCTGCATCACCATTTCATCTGTGACCACCTCCCTCCTGGTTGAGTCCTCCTCCATCTGGGCCTGACTCAAAGCTCCACGTCCAGTGGCAACATTGGGTTGCCAGAAGAGGTTTGGGAAAGTGAAGAATGGAATTTACCTAGGGGAATGCTGAAAGGTAGTGAAGCAGGAAGCCAGTAAACATTTGCCAAAATCCCGTTTCTTCCAGCCTGTGGATGCTGTTTATTCCTCATGAATGCAAACACGTCTGGAGAGGCTGCTGTGTCACAGTCACCCTGGAATGCACCACGCTTTCTCAAAGATGGCATTGTGACCTAAACGCCACTGGGTTTGGAATGATCAGATGCACAAGCCAGGAGAGATTTTTCAGGGGAAGATTTTTTTAATGCTCTGCCTCTATCTGGAAGTGAGTCCTCCATCCTCAAAGGGGTGGAGCAGCTCTGGGAGATGCCTCAGAGGTCCTGGAGAATGTTCAGAATTGCATCTTCTCAACTTTGAAACCATCTTCATAGCCTCTGAGTTAGCCAGTAATGAGAATTGATGGATTCTAGTCAGAATCCCATTTCTGTATGAATAAGACCTACTTCCACTCTTCTGCCCAAATTTTGACATTGAAGAGAAGTCAAAATTTGACTCTCTTTTGAGCCTGAAGTCAGGGCAAACGGTACTGTTCCAAACCCCTCTGCAGCACCCTCCACAGCTCAGCAGAGATTCACAGACATATAAATCAGCATTGGCTCCATGTAGAGGAAGATGGAGATCCGGACAGCTCCCGGAGAAGTCATACCCAGAACAATTAGTTACCAGCAACACGCATTCCAAACAGCGCATCACAGAAAACAGGAACCTCCCAAGTTTGGTGCACTTAAGAACAGAAGCAGCTGGAAAAACAGAAAAAAAAAAAATTGGCAAAGATTCTAACACAAGGCTACATTTTTGCTTGAGACTGAACATTTGTGTCCTCCCCAAATCCATATGTTGAAACCGAATCCTTAAAAGGATGGGATTTGGGGGTGGGGCCTATGGGAGGTACTCAGGTCATGAGGATTCTGCCCTCATGCATGGAACTCATGCCCTTAGAAAAGGGACCCCAGAGACCCCTTCCTCTCTTCATGAGACCCCTTCATGCCTCTTCCACCATGTGAAGACACAGAGAAAAAACAGTTAAGAACCAGGAATCAGGCTTTCACCAGACACTAACCTCCAGAACAATGAGAAATAAATGTTTGTTGCATATAAGTCAGTCTGTCTATGGAGTTTTTGTTATAGCAGCCCAAACGGACTAAGAGAACTTTGAACAGTGAGAAGAAACAGAGAAGCCGCTGCAGCTGTTATAGGAAGCCCTACCATGAGAAAAGACATTCCAAAACGGCATTGGAAGGACACATCAGTGAATTAGATGATGGAGAGCAGGAAAGGATACAAACTGGACCAAAAAAAAGATAGTCTCATCACCTCCTTCATGGGAAGGAATCCAAAGGAAGGTATTATACAAGTTAGTTTTTACCATGATAGTCATACTGAAGATACTATGTAGTAAATTCGATATGGTTCTCACTTCATAGCTTATGTGCAATCATTCGCAATTAATAAAAATATTTTTTCTTCCTAAACTCCCAAGGTAAAGAATCCCTTCAGGTTTTTTCTAGATAGGTATCTGATAGGTCTAGATAGGCCAACCCTGCTGCCAAGCAAAGTCAGAATTCCGGTGCCCAGACTGGAGAGCTCAGATAACCAGTGCTCCCTACAGATCTGCACCAGGACCAGGCTTTGTCCCACCTGGGTGTGCTCCAAGCTAGCATTCACATCTACCATCTCCCTTCATGCTCACAATGCTTTTCTAAGGCAAGTAGGGTAGATATTTGACAGGTAAGGAAAATGAGGCCCAGGAAAGCGAGCGTCACGAAGTTAGCAAATGACAATGCTTTATCATTGAAACTGACTCTTGGGTCCTTTCCTCCAGCCCCTACTGCCCACCCGGCAAACCCTTCCAGAAAAATGCTGTGAATAATCAATGTTTAAGCCAACAAGGAAAGATGTGTTTTAGATGCTTCTGAGGATGGCTTCACAGTTTCTTTGGGATCTACCCTGAGCCCAGAGGTGGACCCTCAATAGACACATCTAAAACATGAGATCTTGCTGCACCCTGGCCATGGCTGATGGATCCAGGTGGACACCTGTTCCATTCAGAACATATCTCACAAACACACACACCACACACACACACACACGCACCAAATTCAGAGAGAGGGAGTTATTGGAGCTAGATTCTGTTGGGGGAGATTCTCTGAAGCAACTCTTCTTGGATGCTGGTGAAATACTTCAGTATCCATTCAATTTTTTAATACAATTTAATTTTTTTAAAAATTTGCCTAATTAATCACTTTCTGCTACCTGCAATCAAAGAACCATAACGAATACAATACAATTTCTGCAATCTCTCCCACTCTGGGTCTTAAACGTGTTTTCACATAACACCTCTTGCTTTTATCCAAATGCAGTTCTCTCTTCATTGATTATCTTCTCTGCATTTCTCTAACAATGGCAAAGTTGGGGTACTTTCCATTTTGGCCACGTTTTCCTTAGACTCACCAGCTATTGACCTTCTCAGATGACCAAGAAAACAAATTAGAGGCTGGAGGGAAAAAACACACTTAGGCACTTAAGAGGGATGAATGAACTGGCAGAAAGCCGGTGGGATTGTGAAATTCCTGTTAAATTAATAAACTCCCTGTCAAATTGCCTCAGTTCCTCTGAAAACTGAGAAGGCCCACCAAAACCAGCTGGTTGATTCACATTGCTGGCTGAGTCCGTTCAGTATCCTTAAACCACCTTTCTTTTGAGTAGAAATTGCAGTTCACATAATACCAGATCAGCAGGCTGGTAGGTAAAATAACACTCAGAAGAAGAGTATTATGAGCTCTGAGCTTGTGGGTGGAGTTATACATATCTTAAAAATCATCGTTTAAACCTTAATCCCTGCCTTTGCTTGAACTAAGGGAGACAAGGATGGACTTTCAGTGGCTCTTCCATTGGATAAGGCTGAGTGCAGTGGCTATAAATTAGAAAATAACAAGTAGAGCTGTGAGGCAGCACTTGCCGTGCCCTGGAGATTTCCCACAGCTTTACTGACTGCTCTGCAGGATTATGGGGAAAGCAGACCTGGCACGGACTCCAGGGAAGGGGAATGATTTGCACAAGTGCCTAAAACACTGCACACAGAGCCCTTCTCATCCCTAGGTGGCATCAAGCATGGGTGACCAAGAGGGTATTTTATGAGCCTCCAGAGGACGTCAGTGTGGCTAAAGGTGCTCTTAATTGGTTTTCTATTCAGAGGCATTAAATTAACTTTACCTAAAAATATTGCTTACTTAGGTCAATGAAGGAAAATTGGAGTTAGATTTAGAGACTCAGTACAGCTGCAAAATTAGCTCTAAAACCTTCACGTTTGTACCATGTGGGCGAAGCGAAGAGCAAATGACTTTGCAATTCTTGATTTGAGTGTAACTACTATTGTGTCTGACACCAACTACTTTTTCACTCTTTCAGTTTGATATTGGGGGAAGATAAAAAAGTTAAAGAAACAGAGTCAGACTTGGATTCCTGTAAGCCGTTAGTCACCACAGATGGCTAAGCCACCTCACTGAGATGGAGCCAATAGCAGAACCAAGCAGATCCAGCCTTGCTCTCTTAGTCGGATATATTTAGACACAAAGAAAGAGCACTGAGGAAAGAGCACTCAGGTCCGAAGCCCAACTTAGACAAGCACTTTCTCCTGAGTGAGACTACAAAATAAATGATCTCAAGATTCAATCATCTCTAAATCTCCTTCCAAGTCTGAATCATGCTTATATAGGGCCATTTTCTTTATTATTTCTTATTATCCTAAAATTTGGGTAAATTTTATCTCTAAAAGTCCTATGCAAAATCTAAACATAATAAACCCTTTTTTTAAATATTATTGACGTATAGTTGATTTAATGTTGTGTTCATTTCTGCCGTACAGCAGTGATTCAGTTATACATATATATATTCTTTTTCATATCCATTTCTATTATGGTTTATCACAGGGTATAGAATATACAGTAGGACATTGTTGTTTAGCCTTCCTATATATAGTAGTTTGCATCTGCTAATCCCAAACTTCCAATCAATCCCTCCCCTCCCCCTCCGCCTCCCCCTTGGCAACCACAAGCCTGTTCTCTGTATCTGTGATTCTGTTTCTGTTTCATAGATATGAACATAGTAAACTCTTATTTATCTAAAATCTAAGCACCCCAAAATTTCAAATAGTCAGAATGATCTTTGTGAAAACATAGTGTTCATATTAATGGTTACTACATTGTACAATATCCTAAATGAGCTTCAAAATCATAAAGAAAAGATAAATTTCTGTTCAGTTTGTCTTTAAGAAGTATATTCTAATTCTCTTCCAGGGAAATTCTGAGGAAGTGAGAGACAAATCAGAGTGGCTTAAAAAAGATGAGCATCCTGTATTATTCCGCCAGATTCTCTAAACCTCAGCAGTGAGGCTGTGGCTTGCATTGATTGTTTTCCCCCCTTGTAAGTAAATCTCCTTTCATTTGAACTTGCCTCATTTCCATCAGTTATTCTTGGCATCCAGAAAAGAGATAATGGTTTGGGTTTTTTTTTTAAATTTGTTTGTTTGTTTGTTTGTTTTACTAAAATCAGAAAACTGCCAGGCCAGCAACACGAAGAAAAGAGTCACGGACAGCTTCATTTCTTTGGATCTTAAAAGGACTGACCCAACCTGGAGGGAAAGCTTCCTTTAATCCAAAATTGTGTTACAGGAAACTTCTTTTGTTTAATCATAGAGAACTAAGTGCAACCATTTAAGAAGTTTATTCTTGAGCTTCCCTGGTGGCGCAGTAGTTGGGGGTCCGCCTGCCGAGGCAGGGGACGCGGGTTCGTGCCCCGGTCCGGGAAGATCCCACATGCCGCGGAACCGCTGGGCCCGTGAGCCGTGGCCGCTGAGCCTGCGCGTCCGGAGCCTGTGCTCCGCGACGGGAGAGGCCACAGCAGTGAGAGGCCCGCGTACCGCACACACACAAAAAAGAAGTTTATTCTTTCCCAGAGCGAACACAGTTGTTCAGTAAAGATGCTCAGAGAGCAGCACGAGCCAGGCCCCCAGAAGACCTTGGGCACATGGTGATGTGTGAGATGCTGTCCCCTCTTCAAGGCCATACCATCTCTCTGGGAGACAGACCAGTCCACCCTGGCAAGCCCCTGGCTCGGGAAAGCACCACGTGCCATGCGGCAGCAGAAGGACGGGAAGAGAAGCCCCCCTGAGCGCTATTTGCGTTAGGGGAAAACTTCAGAAGGGGTTGACTTTACCCTTTCTCTTCATTCTTTTTTTAAGGCATTGTATGCTAGTGATCGAGACCAGCAGACTATAGAGCCAGGCAGGCGGGATTCAAATCGCAGTTTAGCCCCTTACTAGCTGAGTGACCCTGGGTAAGTGATTGAACCTCTCTGTGCCTCACATTTCCCACGGTCAAAAGGAGATGATGACAATGCCTGTTTCCTAGGGTTGTTGTGAAGATTTAAAGCGCTCAGACCCATGCCTGGTGCGAGCTACTTACAGGTTCCTATTTACCTTCCATGTTTCAGGTTCTAATGGCTCGCCAATTTAACCTCCATCTAACACTTTCAAAGTTCTCACACATAGAAGAGAAGGTGAAACTGAGTGCCAAGCTCTCTGAAGAGTCAGCGTGGTTTCCAAGCAAACTGGCCCCCATCTACCTTCCCCACCTCCCCGCTCACCGCTCTCCCCAGTGAGCTCCTGTCTGCCCCGTCCTTCGGCCATTCCTGCCACCCCAATCCCTCACCCACCCAGTGTTCTGGTCGCCTTCTCCTCCCCCCCCTTGGAGGCTCCCTGATGTCATCAGGCTGCGTTCCCTATATCTCTGTGCTGTTCCTCAGGACACTCTATTCCTTTCAGGGTCCTGCTTTGCATACTACTCAGTATTATAGTTAGTATTTTAATACTTTTTTTTTTTTTTTGCGGTACGCGGGCCTCTCACTGTTGTGGCCTCTCTCGTTGCGGAGCACAGGCTCCGGACGCGCAGGCTCAGCGGCCATGGCTCACGGGCCCAGCCACTCCGCCGCATGTGGGATCCTCCCGGACCGGGGCACGAACCTGTGTCCCCTGCATCGGCTGTCCCCTGCATCGGCAGGCGGACTCTCAACCACTGCGCCACCAGGGAAGCCCCCCTTAATACTTTTAATCTCTTAGTCTTACTAGATTGTAAATTCCTTAAAGGCAAGGCCATGTCTTACTCATATTGGTATGAGTTGCGAGCACAATGGCTTTCAAGCAGTTGTTCCTGAATTTGTTTCATACATACATGTATGAAGTAAAAACAAATAAACAAAACCCATAAAAAACATAGCGAAGTAGAGGGCAGCTTCTGAAGTCAGACAGACTTCAGTTCTGGCTCTGTCGATACTGGCTGTGGGACCTTGTGCAGTAATTCTATCTGGTCCTAATCTCTCCGTCAATAAAGAGGAACTCACAGGACCTCCCTTACAGGGTTTTCGGAGGATTAAATGAGATAATGTGTATAAAGGACCTAGAAGGGCACCTGGCATTTAGTAAGAGTTCAATAACTGTTAGCCATAGTTGCAATTGTCTTGTTACCTCCCTCTTTATTATAACTAATCTGGGGTAATTTTGTTTATGGGAAAACATCCCTCAGCTTACCAATGACCTCTAAGGAGAAAAATGTATTCTAATGCAATACAACCATTAAGGTTAACGACTATGAACCTGAGTTAATAAAAAGAAATTCTAAATATGCTAAGCATATCTGCTTAAGAATTCCAGGAAGTAAGTTTAGTATTTTAGGAACCTGTCCATTAAACAAACATTTTCAAATGTCAGCACTTCAGAAGAGTTCCCATCTATAAGTCATTTTGTCCCTAGCCATATAATAGTACGATCTATACTTCACCTGTCTGAAAGCTTTGTAAAGGTCACGTGGTGGCAGGTTCTATTTTCCCTTAGTATAGCTAGGGGAAAACAAGGCACAGAGAAACATTTGGCTCCAAGATAATAGAATTAGTGGCAAAGTTTATCCAGAAAATCTATTCATTCGCAAGCCCTTGCCCTAATACCAAATGCAGAAGCAAATCTCATTGAGTAGTTCTTTTAAGTGCAACTTTTAGTAAAAGGGCATATCATTAAACTGAACCTTCAAAAATCCCAGTCTCCAGTGAAGATGATGTGATTGAAATATATAGCATTCTGGTGGTCTTGCCTGTTGATAATAAAAACTTCAAGCTTCAACTGGGACCCCGGCAGGAGATAGAAATGAGTTATTTTAACAGAGAGAAGATAATATAAAAAGTTGTTAACTAGCTATCAAAAAACTTAAAAGGAAAAGAGAAGGCTATCATGGAGGTAGCAGCGGCAGGAAGCAGCTACCAACGCTAGACCTAGAGGAAAAAAGGGAAGATGTTGGAATTATTAAAACTTAGAAGCTTGGAGGTAGGGTGCCATGGAGATGAGACTCAGATGCTTAGAAGGGGTGTATACCCATTCTCTTGTAATAACAAATAATGCAATGTATCTGCCAAAATACTGAATCACTCTGCTGTACACCTGAAACTAACACAACACTGTAAGTCAACTATACTCCAATACAAAAAATGAGGGGCAGCTATTTGGCTGGTGCTGGTTTCCCTGAGCTTGGAGGGTGGGCTCCATGGGCCTGGGACCCAGACCCCTAAAGAAAGGGCATCAACCAGCTGCTGCTAATTTCTTGGAGGGGTGTGAGGGGGCTGATTCTGAGTATTACAAACACTGCTGCCTGGATTCAGCTACTACTCCAGGAATGAAATGTGACTGTAGGATGACGGCTTTGCTAGGGTGATACAAGGACGGAACCAGCAGGAAAGAAGGAAGTCCCTTTACTAAAAACCCTCCTCCCATCTTCTCGTTTTTGGCACGTGCAGTCCACAGAGCTGAACCAGAAAGCAGCTGGCGAAGCAAAAAAAATGCTTTGCAGAGTCAAGACTGGTTGATGTCACAACATAGTGAAGGAGAAGGCAGGTTGGGGACTAAGAAACTTAACTGGCACATGTGCCTAGAGGAGGGGACATTTTCAAATATTTTGCTTCACTTTATCGCAATTTATACCCAATCAGTGATCTGCCTCGTATATTTCGCTTGGCTCCTGTTTGCAAACTTCCAATCGTAACTGAGGTAAGAAAATTGTCTTACCAATCCAAACATTTGTTTTTATTAGGCTTTTAGATTAAGATTAGAGGTTTTTTAAGAAAGCACAACAGCAGATTTTCCTACCCTGAAGCCCTAAAAAATTATGATTTATCCACTATACTTATTTTCATAAATGCTGTTCATGGTCAAGAAAATATATATGAATCTGTAATTGTAAAAGACGATTGAAAGATAACACTGTGAACCTAATAGACTCTGTAATGTATCAGTAAATAACTATAATGAATAACTTTAGTACTGGGAATTGCTAATGGAATGCACATATCACTGGAAAATGCTCAGTGTTTTTGTTGTTGTTGGCTTTGTTTGAATTGTTACAAAGAATGAATTGTCCAAGACATCTAATCCCTAACCCAACCTTTTAAAACTTGATTTCATTTTGCTCAAAAGTAACTAAGAAGTTGCATTCAGATTCAATGGAGACCAATTCTGAGATATTTAGCCAAAGAATATACTCCTTTTCATACAGGAGTGCTATCAATTCAAGAAGCAGTCTTAGGATGGCTTAAATAATACATATCTGTCACTAAATATAACTTTGTAGATTAAGGTTAAAACAAGGTCTGTAATTCAAGGAGCCAATAGTTTAATTGAAAAGATGCTCCTAACACATCGAAAAGGGTCTGAGTCTGAGACAGGTAGCTGATCGCCTCCTGGCAGTGGGGCATCTGGAAGCCCAGCCCATTTCCCAGCCTCCCTTGCAGCAATCTGTAGTGATAAATTTCTTTCCGGTGGACTCTGACAGAGTTGGGATGCTTGGGTCATACAATATCCCACACTTGCCCCTCTATGTTTCTCCCCTTGCCTTGGGATACAATGGCAAAGACTGACATTGAAGGCCATGTACTGAGGACAGCAGAGCCACATCATCCTGAGTTTCTTAATGACTGTACAGAGCAGAGAGGATCCCCTCCCACCTCCCCCAATCCACAACCTAGAACTACTTCCTTGGACTATAATAGGAGAAATAAACCTCCACTACAGGGAATTCTCTGGCGGTCCAGTGGTTAAGACTCCATGCTTCCACTGCAGGGGGCATGGGTTCAATCCCTGGTCAGGGAACTAAGATCCCGCATGCCGTGCGTTGCTGCCAAAAAAATAAAACTTTTTAAAAATTAAACAAGCAAACAAAACCCTCTACTACATTTAAGCTAATATACTTTGGGCCTATTTGTTACAGGAGTTTAGTCCAGTCTAATTGCTATGTAGTTGAAGACCAAAACATTGTCTAGAAGGATTTGAAGTAGTCAGGTTAGAGTTCCTAGAAGAAATAAAACCTAATCTGGGTTTTAATCAATAACAACCACAATTAATTTAGAATCTTTTTGTGCCAGGGACTACGTCAAGAACTGACATGTATTATCTAAGTGTCACAACAGCCCTTCACATCATGTGTTATTCAACCTTCCTTTGCCAATGAAGACACTGAAGGTCAGAGCAGTTGGGTAATTTTCCCCTAAGTCGTACAGCAATAATGAATGTGAGGCCTATAATTTGAATGCAGGTATTTCTGCCTCCAAAGCCCTTGCAGGCGGGTTGGGGGATAGAATAAGGAATGGCAGGGAGGGATGTATTATCATGGCAGGTGTGGGCTGGGAGTGACAATGGCTATGACTTTTCCTTCCCAGGAATACTCTTGTAGAAAAAGGAATCCACCTTGCTCTCCCTTTCCTCAAACCAGTCTTGACTCCTGAAATCTACTCTGTGCTGCTCTCTTCTCCATCAGTGCTACAGCAATGGGAAAGCCCAGAATAAATTATCAAAGTATTCAGAGATGATAAAGAAACCAAAACCCAGCTCTCACTCACATCACCCACACTCCCAAACAGGAGCCCAGTCCATCTGAGAGATGACTGAATAGACACCAGAAGACAATAAAATGGATGACCCTTCCTATGCTGAAGAGGCCCAGGAGGATTGGAAGGGTGAGGGACAGGGATCTTGGCCACAGAACAGAAGAAGCCTAATCAAAGGCAAATACACAGTGTTCAAGATTGCCAACCATTTGCATAGATAATCAAGAGCTAACTGTAAGTCATTTGTTCTTGGCATTTGGATGGCCCTACAGGAATCCAAGGCAAATAAACAAATGTAGGCCTGGGGATATCTAAATAAAACCACATCTGCTAGGCCTTGGGAAACAATGCAGAGCTATGAATAGAGGAGGTGGACATCAGTGGTGTGGCGGGGGTGTCGGGGGTGGGGGGAGGTACGGATAACACTGTCTTTGACCTGACATGTTTAAAGTGTTAGAACTGGTCTTTTTATTTTTAACGGAGAACACTTATAAGTCATTTATGTTGCAGACGGTTCAGTGGCTCAGATTGACATGCAAAAGTTAAATAGAGTCTTCTGCTGGGCCTGCTGTTCTCCAAGACATCTCCACGCTCCATCCTCCGGAAGCCCTTCCCAGAAGCGTGCAGTTCTCCCTAACCAGTAGTGACAGCCAGTGACCAAAAACGTTAAGGCCACTCAGAGTCAGAGCACCAAACGCTTTCACTACAGAAGCACTTAGGATATCCACAACAGAAACTGTGGATGTCCTGGTGCTGTCTGCCCAAAACCCTTGCCCTCTGCCTTCCGGGCACATGGTACAGCATGTCACATCCTGGCCTCTAGGTGGTCAAGTGCGGCCATGTAACTAATTCAGGCCAATGAGTTAGGAGCAGGAGAGACAGTACCACTTCCAGCCTGGAGCATTTAACTGCTGGTGCAAGACCCTCCAGAATTATCTTTCCTTCTGCCACAGTAACTGGCAGCGTTTTAAATGATGGCTGCTCTCTGAGGGCCACATAGCCTGAGCAAGGAATGAATCATTGTTATTTGAAGCCACTGGGATTTTGCAGTTATTTGTTAGATTAACCTCGCCCTTCCTGACTGATAACAATAATTAGCTATCATTGAGTGTTCTATTCAGAACACTTTATATATCCTCATTAAATTCTACAAACAGTCCTTTGAGATGGCTAGTGTTGTCTCCTCGTGGTGCAGAGGAAGATATGGAGGTACAGAGAAGTTACATAAATTGCATAAAATGGTGTAACTAATGCAAAAGGTAGAACTAGATGTAGGTACAGGAAGTCTGTCTCCAGGGCCTGAGATCTAACCACTGAGCTATGGCATGTCTTGACCATACATTTTAATATGATCGCTGTAACAAGCTTTAATAAAATCGCTCATCCTCAAAAACATACACATTGAAAACTGCAGTAAAAACATACTGTCGTGTCAAAGTCACCATATGCTTTCCTCAAGTTTAACTCTTGTTTGCAGTTAATTGCAATTATTTTATAAGGTGGAAAAAAAATTGGCATTTGAAATAACTGCACCCCAGATGCCACTACTTGAATTGCCAAGTTGCATGACAAAAAAGTAATAGCACACCCATGAAATAAATAACATTTAATCATGGAGGCTGCACTTTCTGCAAGCTCTGGGCCTACACCCTTGAACTTGGTCTCCCTGAGTTGGAGTCATACCTTAAAAGAAAAACAGGAACTGGAAACTTTATCTATTTAGCATGTTTCATTTTATATTAAACAGATTTTACTCCCTGTTCCCTGGTAATTATATGTAATTAAAAAGCACCAAGGAATGTGCGTAAAAGCACAATGCAGTAATAATCATGTGAACGGTGGCTTATTTTAACTCACCGCTGTGGGGAATTTTCTTTTATTCAGATTAATTTGTTGAAGGACTGATGCAAACATGACAGTGAGACAGACGGGAACATGTTCTTTCAAACTGCTTAACTGCTTGGCTCAGAAAACACGATTAATGAAACACATCTAATTGCATCAATGTTTCAGAAGACATTATTACCGAGTACATTTTAAAGGTCATGCTCCTAGGGAACAGCTTTCTCTTTGGGGGGACCCATCCTATTTTTCAGAACCTTACCTGAAATCAGATTGACTCAGATCACTGCTAAAGCAAGACCTCTCTGAGTAGCTACAACAGTTGGGAGTTGTGTTCAGGCGTCATCTTAGTATCATGCTGCCCTGCCCTCGTGCGTATTCTCCAGAACAAAGGCAAGAAATGCTGGCCAACAGCTAAGTCTTTCACTTGTTTAAAAGCAATGAATTGGGCATTACTGCATTAAGACACTGAGCTGAAATTATTAGAGAAATGCAAATCAAAATTACAACGAGGTACTACCTCGCTCTGGTAAGGATTGCCATCATTAAAAAGTCTACAAATAACAAATGCTGGAGAGGGTGTGGAGAAAAAGGAGCCCTCCTATACTGTTGGTGGGAATGTAAATTGGTGCAGCCACTATGGAGAACAGTATGGTGGTTCCTTAAAAAACTAAATATGATCCAGCAATCCCACTCCTGGGCATATATCTGGGAAAAACCATAATTCAAAAAGATACACGCACCCCAATGTTCATAGCAGCACTCTTTACAATAGCCAAGACATGGAAATAACCTAAACGTCCATCAACAAGTGAATGGATAAAGAAGATGTTGTGCATATACACAATGGAATACTACTCAGCCATAAAAAAGAACAAAATATGGCCATTTGCAGCAATGTGGATGGACCTCGAGATTATCATACTAAGTCAAGTAAGTCAGAAAGAGAAAGACAAATATCATATGATATCACTTATATGTGGAATCTAAAATATGACACAAATGAACCTATCTATGAAGCAGAAACAGACTCACAGACATAGAGAAGAGACTTGTGCTTGCCAAAGGGGAGCGGAGAGGGACAGATTGGGAGTTTGAGGTTAGCAGAGGCAAACTATTATATATAGAATGGATAAACAACAAGGTCCTACTGTATAGCACAGGGAACTATGTTTAATATCCTGTGATAAACCAGACTGGAAAAGAACATAAAAAAGAATGTACATGTATGTATAACTGAATCACTTTGCTGTATGGCAGTAATTAACACAACATTGTAAATCAACTATACTTCAGTTTTTAAAAAGACACTGAACTGAGTACTACAGCATGCAAAGCATAAGGACATGAACATGTGCCGGGAGCTTACTCTATGTCAAGTAGTACCTCATTTAATCCTCACAACAACGCTATGAGATCACGACCATTATGATCACTATGTTTACATCAGGTAGGAAATAAGCCTTGTGTTAACACATATAGAATGCTATATCGTGATTTAGGTCTTAAGAAGAAGCATGGAAGGAGGGTTGGAAAGGCCAGGGCTACATAGCAATTTTAAATAGGGTGGTTAGGGAATATCATGAAAGTGACATTTGAGTAAAGACCTAAAGGAAGTGAGGGGAAAGCCGCAGAACTCTGCGGGGGAAGGCACTCTGGGCAGAGAGAAGAGCAAGCTCCAAGGATCTGAGATGGGGAATGTTGAAGGGATGGCAAAGAGGCGTGTGTGGGAAGTAGGGGGAGATTTGTCAGAGGGAAGGGAAGCAGAGCATGGCGGGTCGTGGAGGTGACTGAGAGACTACGGACTTTAAGTGACAGGGGAAGACCTTGGAGTGTTTTGGGTGAAGGAGGGTCAGGATCTGACCACAACAGAATCACTCCAGCTGCTGTGCTGAGAATAGACCAAAGGTCAGTAAAGAAGAAACAGGAGGCTAGTTAAGAGGCTACTGCAATCAACCAGGCAAAAGGGGACAGTGGTCTGGCCCAGGATGGCAACAGTGGAATGTAAAAAAAAGGCCGGATTCTGGATACACTATATTTTTAAAGTAGAAGCAACAGGATTTGTGACAGATCAGATGGGGCACGTCAGAAAGAGTGGGGTCAGGGATGGCCCCAGGTCTTTGGCCTGGCAACTAGAAGCAGGCGTGGTCTTTTACTAAGGTGGGGAAGGCTGAGAGGAGCAACTTTGGAAGCCCCAGTTTGGGGCAGTTAAGTTTGAAATACCCAGGAGACAACCAAATGGAGATGTCAAAGAGACTAATAGGCCTTGAGCTAAAGAGACAGAACAGATCTGGAAATAGACAATCGAACACCATAAGCATTAACATGGTACTTGAAGTCAAGCGAATGGAATGAGGCCCCACCAGGGAAGTGAGTGTAGAGGAAAGAAGATGCCCAGAGGCTGAGGCCTGGGTCGTGCCAGTGTTTCACTGTTACAAGATGAAGAGGAACCAACAAAGAGGATTTGAGAGCGGCCACAGAGGCAGAAAGAAAACCACAGAGTCCAGAACAGTGACCTGTGAGTCAAGCACGCCAGAGGAAATAACTCATTCCAGCTCTCTCTCCTTCAGCGGTGCTTTGAAATAAAGTAAGAGGATAAACGGGAAATCCTTTTAAAAAGTTGTAAAGCCTTCTATGTGTCTAAGATTCTTAAGAACTTTCCAAGTGTGCATGCAAACTAAGTGTATTGATTTTAAAAACTAAGTGCACACACGTTTATGATATCGATTTAAAATGTATCAATTTAAACAAGTCAATCAGCCAAAGTACATGAGGTAAAGCTCCGGAAATAATAATACATTTCAAAATACTCAAGTTGTAAAACCCATCAGGATTTTTAAATGTTGTTGTCTTCCTGCCTCCTCCAGCCGTTCGATCAATCTTTCAGTGGCTGTGGCAGCTGAAAGAGAAAGATATTTGCTTCTTACGGTATCAGTGTCACTCCAGGATTTAATCTCCTGTTTCTCTACCAGAGGCTACAGAGCTATCCTTAGAGTCAGGAACCAAGGATGAGGCTGTGTCCCCATTATCCCAAAGACAGTGACATTCTAAACCTAGTGACTCTGAACCTTGCATGCTATCTGTCATACATTTAAAACCTATTTTTAGGATCATGATATTTGTGTTTATTGGACTTAGAGCTTATAACGAACCTATGAATCTTTAAATAATGGTGATGACAGATGCCCATGTACTTCTTCAGCAAAATGTTAGAGAGGCAGCAGAAGGCAGTTTTTTTAGAGCACGTGCTCTGCAATCAGACTGACCAAGTTCAGATCCTACCTGAGGATCTATAAAATAGAGACAAGCGTAGGACCTACCTCACCGGCCTGTTGTGAGGATTCAATGAGTTAATATTCATAAAGCTTTCAGGATGGTGTCTGGCACGCGGTCAGTGCTACGTGAGGGCTCATTCCATATTTGGAAATACCTCACACATGTCCCCTGTGTGCTCGATATTGTCATAAGCACTGGGGATACGATGGAAAATAAGACAAGATCCATCCATGGGTGCTGGGGAAAAACAAACAAGGAAACAGATCAGTGGGATAATTATAGAGTGTGTGAAGTATTAAACAAAGACATGTGACAGAGAGTGGCTAGGAGTGGAGGGAAGTGAGGAAAGGCCTCTTGGAGAAGGCAAAATTGAACTAAGGCCTGTGCACTAAAAAGGATTCCCAGCGGAGAAAACCACTAAAGCGAAGAGATACAGCCACGAAGGCCAAACAGCCAACTTGATCTCAGAAAATAAACCATCTAATTTAACGTGGGGAAGACACGTGAGTCAGACATGCAAATTAAGCCACTCAGAAATCAGGCAGGGAACATATCCACAGAGGAATCTTTCACACCCATGGGCAAAGTTTCAGAATGTATCGATGAAGTTTTGATCAAGTTTGGTACTAGAATGTAAGGATACATTTGAATTCTAATGTGATTGACCTGCAGATTTTTGCCACAGGATTTCGGAGTAGGCTTCCTCCTTTCACCCACCCATTCTCCCCTCATTAATGTGTTAATATGACTATTTTCATATGTGCTTCGAACCAAGGCAGAACAAGGGACAGGTAACTTTTTCCCCTGTATGAAATGGCCTTCCTGTATGTCTTATTTTGCCCATCTAAATCTGCTGCTTCAAGTCCTTTCTTTCAATTGCTGAAGAAATGGCATGAATTCAGGCAAAAGGATTACCTGGTCCAACCTCTCCTGTCTGAGACTGTCCTCAAATGCTAAGTTAATAACCACCTAGAATCAGGCAGCTAAGGAAGGCTTTCCGCCTTCCGCTTGCACAGCCTGATGGATGAGCTTTTGCCTTTCTGCCATCTCCAGTCCTTTACTTTGTTTTGCTTTAGACAGCTATGAACCTCGCAGAGAAGCCAGACAGGTTTAGAAACCAGTTTGGTCCCAGCAGACCTGCACGGTGGGAACTCACCTCTATACACACAGATCTGGGGCAGTGCCTGCCTCGGCACTAGGAAGTCAGCCCAGGTTCCCAGAGAGCCCTAAGACATCCAGTCTAAACAGATACATCAGTCTGCTCACTGAGAGGAGAAAGCTGGCTCTCCCAATATAATTACAAGGCAGCTGATTTATTATTCTGAACTTTGGTGCACGGCAGGGGTAGTGTTATTTGTGCCAGTTTTTGGTATTGGGCCAAAAGATAAAACACCTAGCTAGTCTGATTGGTTCCAAGAATCCATTTGCACAAACAGAGTTCCTGCATATGCCAATGTGTGTTCAGGGATTATGCATGTGGCTTAGTCTCTTTGGCAAAGCCCTTCCAAGAAGGAAATTACAAGTCTCCATATATTCAGAACCATTTAATAGCTGGCAAGCTACTGCCAACCACCTAAGCTACTGCCAAATCTCCTGAAGTATCTTAAAGGGTCCATCCTCGTCAGGTTAGTTTTAGAGCTAAATAAATATACCACAAATGACACATGCTACATTTTCTCTAAAAGAAAAAAACAAAACAGTGATTTATCTCTAGCCCTGGTTCCTGGCAGTATAAACAGGCTAAAACCCCAGATGGGAAAATAATACTTTATAAAAGACCATGGACAGGCATGGGCAATCCCGGTCCAGGGAATGGTCCATGGAATGACAGAGACAGAGAACGGAGGTTAGAATTATAGCACCTCCACCCGACAACTTCGTGTCCTTCAGCAAGTTTTATAACCCCTACAAACCTCAACGACCTCATCTGTGAAATGGGAATTAAATGTTGTTATGGTGAGGGAGTGGTTCTAAGTAAGTCACCTGGCACAAGAAAGGCACTCAATAAACCAATGTTTCTCAAAGTGGCAGGGTCTGATGATGAATCTTTTGGATTTGGCATTCTCTATGAAACATTTTTACATTTGTGTTTACCTTTCAATCATAATTTGAAATTAATATAGTCTTATTCTAGGTTAGCTGAAAGACCCATCTGGATTCAGTTTTAGGCCTCAACTTGGAGGCCTAAACTCTGCGTTTACAGTTATATTGGCAACAAGTGGTATTACTTGAACTGTCAGGAGCTCGAGAGGATAGAAGAAAATTAGAGTTGATATAAAGGAAGCATCCATGCCAAGTGAAGGCCCTTGATGCCTGTGGGTTGTGTGCATTAAGTTCCTAAGAGTTCAGAACAGAGAGAAGTGGTGGGGCAACAAAGTGATCCCGTAGCCCTGGTCCCATAGGCACCAAGAGGGCATCATGCTTGTATCACAGCAGTGAACAGCAATCAAACTCACAAAACAATGTTTGTCATGTTTAATTAATATTGTTGTTTTGAAATTTGTTGCTTTTGTAGTTTTGTTTCTGACATAGAAAATTGTTTCGATTTCATGGTTGTTTGCAAGTAGTAAAGAAGTTTATCCCTGGTTAGTAAAAATAAAAACAATTCTTAGCCACAGTGGATGTTCAGGCAAATTTTCCCCCCATAGAATGTGTTCACAGAGTATTCAATTTTCAGAAACCCAGTAATAACCGGCCACTGTTAGTATAATTATTATGAATGAAACAAAGAACTTGTTGCAAAGAATAAACAGCCTTATGTTAGGTGAAAAAGTAGATATTATGATAAACATTGTGTTTAAAAAATGATGTCCAGGAAAAACAACAACATAAAGGAATATTGTAAATAATAAATGTAACATTTAGTTGATAAAACTATGAGTGGTTTTTTTCCTGTTTTAAAACATTGTAATTTGTCCTTAAGAGACATGAATTTCATCATTTTAAAACACATGTCTCAAAGGTAAGCAGCTCCTACAGGGTGAGAACAAAACTTGCAACGAATTCAGGCTGACTCCAGACCAGCCACCAAAGGGGAGGGGATCCCCTCCCTTCCCAGCACTCACATCCCAAGCCCCCAGTCCCTGGTTTCAATAGATTCTTGCAATTTGTACTTCAGATCCCTAAATACCCCCCTGGTAGCTCCAACAGATGTGATTTACAGGGCAAGTCTCTCTCTTAAAACACCTTTCCGGACACTCTAATTCTCCATAGCACTGGTGAGTTCCAGGAACCATCTGTGCAGCAGTGAAGGTGGTCACCACGCTGCCATCTTTTCCCTTGGCACGTCTCCAGGCCCCACCCCTGGCAAAATGGGGAAATAGGCCTCTGATGGCTCTCTTGTCTAGCACCTCTGCCTTCTTGCTGGCATTCTTCCCCTGCCTTAGTCATTGCACCACACCCGTACCAGACCTTCCTTGGCTGGGTTTCCAGTGTTGTCTGCCCATTCCTCCTTAATACTTGCCTCGGATAATGTGGTGGGAATGCCTGCCTATGCCAGCTGCACTCTTTAAGTGCCTAAGGCTAATCAGATTGCAACACACACACACACACACACACACACACACACACACATATGTATATGTATATTAAATACATATCTATCCATATATATATTTAATACCCAGGCTACCCCAAAGCACATAAATTAGTATCTTTGGAGGTTGGCCCTGGCTTTGGAAATTCTAATGTCCAGCCAAATTTGAGAACCATCAGATCAACAGCCCAAAGCTGAGGCAATATCTCAAAGGTCTGAGAACACACACTCTGAAACCAGCTGCCTGAAATTGAATTGTGGCTCCACCACAAACCTGCTAGCTGTATAAACTTGAGTAATTTAATTTATCCCTTTCTCTCTTCATTTCCTTATTTGTAAAGTGGAGAGGACACTGATAAGGATCTCTGCCTCATAGGGTGGAAGCAAGGATTAACTCCCATAACCCCTATGAAGCACTTAAGGTGGCCTAACATACAGTAAGTGCTTCATTCAGGCTGCTTCTTTCTCACTGCTGTGGCCTCTCCCGTTGCGAAGCACAGGCTCCAGACGCGCAGGCTCAGCGGCCATGGCTCACGGGCCCAGCCGCTCCGCCGCTTGTGGGATCCTCCCGGACCGGGGAACGAACCCATGTGCCCTGCATCGGCAGGCGGACTCTCAACCACTGCGCCACCAGGGAAGCCCCCAGGCTGCTTCTTATTGACAATGATCATTACTCATCATCCCCTAATCACCTAGCTCAGGGGCGCCCAGCGTGGCAGCTTCAGGAATCAAGGAACAGAAGCTTTTCTCTCTGGCAGAGCTGGATGTGCTCTGTAGGTCAGCAGGCTGGAGAAAGGGTTTGTGAGGTCCTCCTCTTCCTCTGAAAGGAGAGCTCCTGTCCTGAACAGACCTTTGCTGGTCGCCAGTCCCCATCAGGTGCTGCGGCTAAGGATGCCAGTGGGTCGTGTTCATCAGTCACCTTTGTCTGGACCCCTCCTAAGAATCTCCAGCAGAACTCTAAGAAGTGCCTGATGGGTGCTTTTCATATGATTAGGAAACCGATTTCTGCAGCCATCTCACAGGTGAACCTGATTTTCTTTCTTTTTTTTTAAATTGAAGTATAGTTGATTTACAATATTGTGTTAGTTTCTGGAATACAGCCATCTATACATATATATATATACATGTTCTTTTACATATTATCTTCCATTATGGTTTATTACAGTAGGACTTCGTTATTTATCTATTTTAAATATAGTAGTTTGTGTCTGCTAATCCCAAACTCCTAGTTTATCCCTCCCCCTCTTTCCCCTTTGGTAACCGTAAGTTTGTTTTCTATGTCTATGAGTCTGTTTCGTGAATAAGTTCATGTGTGTCATATTTTAGATTTCACATATGAGGGACCTGATTTTCAAGGGGCCACTGAAGCCTTTGGCAACCCTCCGTGCGCCCCAGGCTTGGGGGATCCCGAATGTGGGGTGCCCATGTCCGGTTGGGGTCAATTCCCCCACTTCACCAAACCCCGTTCACCAACCTTCGCGTTAGAATAAACACCCTCCCGCTCCGTGTGCTGCACACCAGTGAGTGTTTGTTTTTAGCTGACAGTGTTGGTTTAGCATTAGGCCCATCAGGGGATGTGGTTACAGGGCTATGATAAGGCTTCAAGCCACTCTGTACGCAGGAGGAAAATGCCAAGTTCGGTAGTGAACACTGAACCACCTCGGGCTCTGGCTTAAAAATATCTTTACCAAAATTATAAAAGCACCACAAAAACAAAACACAGCACCAACCGTCCCTCTTCCCCAGGGCGATTTTCCTTCCCCACCCTCTTCCACCCCGGAAAGCAGCGTGGGTGTCGGAATTGGCACTTAACTCAGGTGGGAGTCCTGTGTTCTAATAGTACTCTTCCCTCGCCTATGTGGGCAGATTTCGCCTCTCCGTGCCTCGGTTTCCCCAGCAATGAAGAGAAGGGTTTGAATGCTCTGATCTCTACTATTCCTTCCAGTGCCCCATCTCCTTAGCTGTCGTGTTGGTGAATCCATGGAGCCACGGATGCATGAGGCATTCAATCACTGAGCACGAATATGCATCAGGCTGTGTGGGAAAGAGAAAAGAGACCAGAGCACCCTGGGAGCAAGTGTGTAAACAAACAGGCACGACCCAGGGTTTTGTAAACACATGCTGGCAACAACATACGTTGAGGGGAAAGATGATTTTTGCAAACCAGGATCAGAAGGTGACTCTTAAATTGAGGGTTGAGTAATGGTTAGGTGCTCGCCAGTGTGGGACAAGTTGTGAAGGGCTCTGTCACAGGCAAAACTTCAGTCAAGGCTGAGCTGCTGCAGAGATTGATGGGCTGGGGAATTGCAAGCCCCTCAGAGCCAGAGACCTAGATTGTGTGTGTGTGTGTGTGTGTGTGTGTGTGATGGAGAGACCAGGAGGGATGAAAGCTGTTGGATAACAGAAGAGAGGAAAAGTGAGTAGGGGCCACATGAAAGATGTATGATATAAAGGAGTTTAGAGTTTAGCCTATAAACACAGAGGAGCCAATCACAACCAGTTGTAAGCACAACCCAACCAAATCTGAGCAGATGAAAACTTCATGCAAAATAGTTATATATGCAAATGCTTAAGAGATTAGAATAGGTGCTTTGTTCCACTGGCCACATTTTTTTTCATTTTTAAAATATTTATTTATTTATTTATTTATTTCTGGCTGTGTTGGGTCTTCGCTGCTGCGCACGGGATTTCTCTAGTTGCGGTGAGCAGGGGCTACTCTTCGTTGCGGTGCGCGGGCTTATCTTTGCAGTGGCTTCTGTTGTTGCGGAGCATGGGCTGTAGAGCGCAGGCTCAGTAGTTGTGGCGCATGGGCTTATTTGCTCCGCGGCATGTGGGATCTTCCCGGACCAGGGCTTGAACCGGTGTCTCCTGCATTGGCAGGCGGATTCTTAACCACTGCACCACCAGGGAAGCCCCTGGTTTTGTTTTTTGGTTTTTTGTTTTTTTTCTTTTACAGTTAGATAACAAATGTGCAAGCAGTGATATAATCCTGTTTCCTTGCGTGCTTCTTAAGTGACAGTACTTGAGGCTTCAGGACATAAGTTTACAAGTGGTTGGCTTTAATTTGCAGCCTTCTTCTGAATGCCCCTTCCATTTAGACGATGCAGATTGAGGAACTATCACTTCCTAAAAGCTTTCGAGATTAATTCCATTGTGCTCTTACCACTCCCCGACTGTCCTGTCTCCCTCTATCATGCATTTTTCTTCTTTTGTGTGTACCTTGATTATCGTCTGGCAAGAGGAGATTATACCATGAATATTTTATAAGCCCATAGCGCCTGCGCAGAAGAGGCTATTAATAGCTGAATCACTTAAAGGAATATTCCCACACACCTAGCACAGGCCTGGTATGGAGCAGGTGCATAATTAGAAGAAAGCACATAGGCTACAGGAGTCAGAAAGAGCAGGAGTTTAGTCCTGGCTAGGTCACTTGATCATGAGTGGTCCTGAGCAAGTCATTTCACTCTGAGTCTCAATTTCTTCATCTGTAAAATGGAGTTAATAATATTGTTAAAGGATTTTTTTTTAAAGATAAAATTATACCTCTTGTCCAGATATGAAAGGTACACATGCTAAAGATTTTCTTTAACAGATAAATGTTAAATTGGTTCAAAGGAGAAATAAAAGAAGCATGGATATTTATGGTGTAAATGAACATTGAAATAAGTTTACAAACAGACAGAAACTGGCTTTTTCTAATGGGAGAGGGAGGAGTGAGTGGAGAAGCCAATTTTGTTCTATCCAACCAGTATATATTTGTATACCTATAGACAAGAATCATTTGCATTGCTCTCTGTTATCGATAACCTCCAGAGTAGCAAAATAGCTTAAAGGCGATGCAAGGCTCAGAGCCCCCCTCTTAGAATCAGAATGAGATAACTTGAAAGAGCGTGCACTAAACAATGCATGGTTTTCCACTGAAGCAGGAACTTTTCTCTATAACACCTAGTTGGCATCCTCTTGTTGCCAAGAGGATTAGATCTCACGAATGTGGAGCACCTTGCATAGTTCTGAGAATATACCAGTTTCCCAGCAAGTGATAACTGGTTTTACTATTACTAATATAAGCTTTGAAAGAAAATTGCTTCTTGGGTAAGTTGTTGGTCATCCAACCAGAATCTGTATTCTTTCATCACTATTATCTAACGGCATCCCGTAGAGTGCTGGGCACTGGCTTGGTACTTGGTAGTGAATGAGAATACTTGAATAGTGAATGAGGTACTTGAATGAGAAATTTATATTAAGGGTGACACGCTGATGAACTGTGAAATAGATTTTTTAAACAATTGAAGATTAACCTTCTGAGTTAGGAGAGATGGCAAGGGAATCTAAATGACTGCTGCAATCATGTTCTCTTTCTGAAAGGCAGTGCACCTTGAGCCCTATTCGTGTAAAATGATGGTGGTTGAACACTACTGTGCCGCGACCCCTTCCCACTGGAGGCCAGTGTGAGTTGTACTGAAAACGAGCATTTGCTTTACCGTGGCTCTCAGTCCTTGTTCAAGCACAGCTCTCACTGATGCCAGCTGGATTTTCCACTGTGCCTGCCATGACATCCCAGTTGCATTTTCTTCAAAGAACCAAAACCAAATTATGATGGCACCATTGTCGCTGGCAGTTGAATTTTTGTGGGAAACAGACTAAGACAAACACACTCTGTTTCCTGAACTCACCCCCTTTTTTTTTTTTTTTTTTTTTTTTTTTTTTGTGGTGCGTGAGCCTCTCACTGTCGTGGCCTCTCCCATTGCGGAGCACAGGCTCCGGACACGCAGGCTCAGCGGCCATGGCTCACGGGCCCAGCCGCTCCGCGGCATGTGGGATCCTCCCAGACCGGGGCGCGGACCCTGGTAGCCGCTCCGCGGCATGTGGGATCCTCCCAGACCGGGGCGCGAACCCTGGTTCCCCTGCATCGGCAGGCGGACGCGCAACCACTGCGCCACCAGGGAAGCCCAGGGCTAGTCTTTTGATTGAGGGGCTATCTACAATTATTTCATGAGTTTCTGATTAAAGACCCATTCTGCCAAAAATAACTATGCTTTGCAAGAGAATGCCAGAAAGTCCACAATTTGGAGCTTCAGTTCTGTGACTTAAGTATCGGTTCATTTGCAAGGATGCATGTATCCAATTCTTTCTTGAAATCTCAAGGAAAGAAATGACTATCTAATCTAGTGATTTTTTAAAGATAAATTTATTTATTTAATTTATTTATTTTTGGCTGCTTTGGGTCTTCGTTGTGGTGCGTGGGCTTCTCACTGCGGTGACTTCTCTTGTTGCAGAGCACAGGCTCTAGACACACAGGCTTTAGTAGTTGTGGCATGTAATCTAGTGATTTTTAACCTTTTATGGATTATGGATGTTTTTGAGAACGTGAAGAATTCCACACCTCAGAAGGATTCTCACATGCACATCGTGAGTTGGACTTTTCGCCCGTTGCGAAGAACAGAAGCCGACTCTGGCTAATTTAAGCACCAGAGGGATTTGGTGGAAGGAAATGGATCGGGAGAGGAAATAAAGCTGCTTTGGGATCTAGGCAGCAAGAACTACTACTGGGCACGATTTCGTGTGTGCTGCCAGTGGAATGAATCAGATCAAGTCATTTCCTCCCTCGCTTTAATCACGATTCCCCGAGAGGAATTCTGTTTGGCCTAGATTAGACCCCTGGTCCCTCCACGGCTAAAGGAAGTGAAGCTTATTGACCGGCAGTGCCATCAAGATAGAACACTATTTGAAGTGAATCAAGGTCCTAAAGAAAAATCAGGGTCCTGAGTTTACCAAGAGAGGAGAATGGGCAAAAGCTAAAACCACAAAGGTCCACTAAACACACCTACTCACAGCAGTCTGCATGTCGTGGGAATAGGGGAGACATGGACCTTTGTCATGGACCCCAGCCCTAAAAACTGGGATCTAAAAACTCCTGATGAGGCTACACCCTATGGCCAATATTTAGATGTCTTCTTCAACATACTCTATTTCCTGAGCATATGTGTATTGTTGGAAGACCTAGAATGAAAGAAAATTGGGCGGACCTGATAGAAAAAATGAGGATGAAGTTACTAAGAACTGACAAGAAACAAATTAAAAGCTGAGAATAGTAAAACGAAGTTTTTCCCAGACCTGATCCTAGATTAAGTCATCTCCATGTAAAGAAGAAACTACTCTTAACACCACCCACAGGCTCTTACACCAGGGATCTGCTGTACATGCTTGGGGCCCAGGGCCATTACAGTGATTAAAGTCCCAGGGAGGATGATGCCCTGGAGTGAGTGGTGCTACAGAATCAGGCCTTTGGGCTTGACTTCTGATTTCCCTGGAGTGAGTACATCACCAGAGGAACCCGTGATGCGGGAGGAGAGTCTCTCACCCATCTCAGCAGGGATGTGGCATGACCTGGATCTGAGAAAGGCTGGGACACAGACCCTGAGGACCAGCGAACACACTGAGCATCTCTAAAACCGCTTGTTTTATACATGGTTATGGGCTATGTGGAGAAATGAGCTTCTCTTGGATGACTTCACCATTTGAGAGCTTTATAACTCAGTTCCTGAATAGGTGGTGCAGATGCCCTGTGAGGCCCACTGTGATTTTTTTGTCCCTTCCCACTTCTCCAGCTGTGTCCCAAGCTCCTCTCACCCTCACACACTAATCTTCTACATCTACAGGAGGCCACACTGGCCTCCTTTCCAACTCCTCATCCTCCGTGAGACCTCAAGGCTTCATCACACATTGTGCCCCTGCCTGTGTGGTCTCCCCCAATTCCGGCTAACTCCAAACTATTTCTCAGACTAAGCTTAAAGTTTATTCCTCACAGAAATCTTCACTGATGCAAACTTGATCAGGCCCCCACCCATCAGCCTGTACCATTTTTTCATGGCACTTCCCATACTGGTATTTTGTGTTAATCTATTGTATCCCTGTCTCCCTAACCTGGGAAACTCTGGAAGGGCCATAACTGTCTCATTTATTTTGCAACCCCAGTGCCGGGAACCTGATAGGTGACCATTAAATATATGTTGAATAAATACTGCGCAGAATTATATTGAAGAAGAGGAACTATCGAGGACAAATAGTAAAACAAAATTGGTTAAGTTAGTAAATTTAAAGAAAGACGTACATGCTAACGAGTGTAGAGGTGGAAACAGATACGAAACATAAGACACTGGCAGAATTGTAGCATATCTTCCATTCTTTCAACCTCAGGAGTGAAGGGAGCCAAGAAAGCATATGGAATGTAGCCAAAGAGAGTTAAGGTTTTAGTTAAAACTAACAGCTCATGTATCACATTTGGTTGCCCTGGCAACAGAACCACCATCTTATGATAATGACATTATAATATGAGAAAGCAAATACAAATAAATTAACAACTTATCAGAAATGGAGCAACAAATGGTCCGGTTAGATTCACCTTTGGAAATTCTAAGGTGAAATCTTAGAAAAGACTCTGTGCTGCAAAGGATGCTGTCCTAGAACTTAAATTATGTTTAAAAGGGTTAAACCAGGTCACAGAATCTGAGAAACCAGTTTTAAACTCTATATGGGGAAGCACATAAGGCTATGATCAACTAAGATGGTTTTAAATAACAGAACAAGATATGAGACTCACTGCATATGTTGGTTATCTTTTAGCACAGTTATGGTGTAGAACCCACAACTACAAAACCTCAGTGGCTTAATACAATAAGCATTTATTTTGGCTTATAAGTTTATGGGTTGGCTGTGCAGTTCTGGTGATCTAAGCCAAATGCATCTATTTTAGCTAAGCTCTCTTGTAAGTGCAGCTGGTGAGTTAGCTGGGCACTGGCTGGTCTAGGATGGTCTCAACTTGGATTGACTCTATCCTTTATCATGTGCTCTCTTATCCTTCAGCACACCAGCCTGAGCTTATTCTCACAGTGAGGGCAGAATTCCAAAAGAGGGAGTAGAAGCAGACAGGGTCTCCTGATGCCTAAGTTTGGAACTGGCACACTGTCACTTCCACAACATTTGATTAGCCAAAGCGAGAGGCAAGCCCAATCCTGATCAAAGGGTGGAGAAATACATTCAACTTGTTGATGCAATGAGCTGCAAATTTACATTTCTAAGGGCATGGATACAAGGAAGTCATTAATTATACCGCTCAATTCAATTAACCTACCATACCAGAAATCAGCTTGTTATGAAACTGTAGTAACTAATTCAGTATAATATTGGCATAGAAATAGATATGATGTAATACTATAAGCCAAAAGAGACACACATGATAATAAAATATCATAACAGAGGTGGCATTGAAGATTCTCTGGGGAAAATGATAGACTATTAAACAAAAGGTGCTATGATACTAGATTATCCAATGGGGGAAAAATGGATCCTTACTTCACGTCATACATAAAAATCACTTCCAAGTTTATTAAAGATCTAAATGTAAAAAGCAAAGCTTTAAAATTTTAGAAGAAAATACAAGAGAATATCTCTACAGCTTGAATGTTGGGAAAGATTTCTTAAACAAGACACAAAAGGTACAAACCATAATGAAAATGTAGATAAATTCAATGATATTATAATTTGTATTTTCTATGCAAAGCAAACCACCAAACATTGAAAAGAAAAGCCCCAGTCTTCAGGAAGATACTTGTAAAGAAAAGATTCCTATTGTGGTATTGAGAACTAATTAAAAACTTTCCAAAATCAATGAGAAAAAATGTCAATACAAAAAAATAAACACTAATGTGCAAAGGAAGAGGCAATTCACAGGAGAGGAAAGCTGAATGGCCAATAAGCATGTAATTAAACTATTGATCTCATTAGTAAATGGGCAAATGCAAATTAAAACCATAATGTAGTATCATTTTACAGTCATTAACTTGGTGAAGATGATGTAGGTTGACAATATCAAGAGTTAATGAGGAGCCAGTGGAACTCCCACACACAGTGGGTAGGAACTGAACTCAGCATAACTACTTTGAAGAGCAATTTGGCAATATCTAGTAAAATTGGATGTGTACATACCCTACAACTTAACAACTCTCTCTATATGTCCTAGAGAGAAGTTCTCATATTTTTCTCAATTTATGCATGAGAATATTCATTGCAGAATTATTCATAATAGCAATGTCTAATCCTAAATATCTATAAATAAAAGTATGCTTAATACATATTGGTATATTTATACAATGGAATTCTACACTACAGTAAAAATGAATGAACTAGAGGTAATATATCAAAATGGATAAATCTCACAAAGATAATGTTGAACAACAACAACAAAAAGCAAGTCCCAGAAAGGTATAAAGAATAGGATAGCAGTGATATAAAGTGTAAAGACATGTTAAACCACACCATACCACTTATGAATACCTACATATGTAGTAAAAGCATAAAGATAAGCATAGGAATGATCCATAGAAATTCAGGATGGTACTGGTAGTTACCTCTAGGGAGCCAGTGAGGTTATAAAGAAGAGAATGTCATTGGAAAAGGAACACTGGTTTCAACTGTATCCACAATGTTTTATTTCTAAAGCTGGGTGATGTCACCATGAGTGTTTTTTTATGTTACTTTCCATATGCTGTTTGTATGTCTGATGTTTAATTGAAAAAATAAGTAGATATTTAAGAGTCTTGCTGTGAAAGAGAAAAAGAGGTGACGGGCTAGAAGAAGAGCTTAACTAATGTTAGGACGTTACCTCCTAGGTATCCTCATCTGTGGGTCTCCTTGTTCTAGCTTCTCTCTCTGGCCCATTCGAATTTGCTCTGTAACGTTAGAGATAAACAGTAGCAGAAAGATTTCATGCTTAAATAAGTTTGAAAAGTGCTGGGTTAAACAAAGTTAAATAGAGTTCTTTTCTGCAAAACTTGGAGTATTTTAAATGCTAATGTGTGCCTTGACTCTCTGAGCAGGAGATAGAGTAAGCAACCTTTCTCCCACTTGAGTAAACCTGGAACCATTTCTTCATACGGCATTGACATGCAACAGTTTCTATGAAATGTATTTTGGGAAATATGCCCCCCCAAAATTTCATCGTCCTGTTGTCTGCCTCTATCACGGTGTCTCAGTCTGCCAACAAATTCCACTTCCTTTTCAATGTCTGTGTCTTTGTCGTTTCATTTCCACTTCTCCACACATCTCTCACATGCCTTTGTCCCCCTTTCATGGAGGCAACATGGCATCGTGAAAGGAATACTCAGTTTATAATCCTGGCCCCAGTACGTCTTAGCTGGGGGACCCTGGTTTCTGTGCTTTGGTTTCTGTCTCCTCCAAAATGGAGAGGATAATCAAATCCCTTAACTCACAGGAGAGTTGTGAGTATTGAATTCATACATATAAAGTGCTTGATCCTCTTTTGAACTTACTAGGCATTGACTATGATGTATATGATAAGGGGAAAATAAAAGTTTATCTATCTTAAGAGACTAATTTTGGAGACTCTATTAGTCTGCTAGGGCTGCCATAACAGAGTACCAGAGACTTGAGTGGCTTAAATAACAGAAACTTAATTGTCTCAGTTCTCCAGGCTAGAAGTCTGAGATCAAACTGTCAGCAGGGTTGGTTCCTTCAGAGGGCTGTAAAGGAGAATCTGTTCCAAGCCTCCTCCAAGCTTCTGGTGGTCTGCTAGCAGTCTCTGGCATTCCTTGGCTTCTGCTGAATCACCCCAATCTGCATCGCTGCCTTCATCCTCTCATGGCTTCTCCCTGTGCACATGCCCCCAAATTTCTCCTTTTTATAAGGACACCAGTCCTATTGGACTAGGGGCCCACCCTACTTCAGTATGACTTCACCTTAGCTAATTTCATCTGCAACGACCCTTTTTCCAAATGTGGTCACATTCTGAGATACTGGGGGCTAGGAATTCAACATGTGAATTTTCAGGGGACACAATTCAACCCCTACCAGAGACCAATTAAAATAACATCTATGAGAGTGTTGTTACCTTCTCGTGAGGAGTTACAAAATGTGAGAGTCTGTGCTTGTCACAAGTTACCACATCTTAAAGCACCTAGTAACCTACTTCATTGCAGCACACAGCCAGAACTTGGTTTGACACAGCCTGGACCATTTGGGGAATGATGTTAACAGAGCTTGCCCAGGGACTCTTTAAAGTGAGTGCTCTGTTTGGTTCTAAATCCATCCCCAGCTAATGGAGAAAAATCTATTCTGTTAAGAGTTACTAGATACATGGGGTTTGTGTGTAAAAGGAGCTCCAGCAGTATGCAGGGAGATTAAATAATTGCTTGGAGGCAGGGACTTGAAATCTCCCAAATTAGCTGGGCTGTTCCATGGTTAAACTGAACAGAGGATCCAGCCTTTCTTATGTGCCAGCTTGTGCTATGCTCACTTGCCCCAAAGGCATGTGCTTTCTTAATGGGTTACTTTTACAATATCATTTGCTCTAGAGACAGATTCAGAATGACATGAGGCCACCTCGAACCCAGCAAGGCTGTCATGCCAAAATGACCTTGTCCTTAAGGGGAAGCAGCATATCACGGTGGTAAAAAGCATGAATTCTGAAGTTCAACTGCCTGGGTTTATGCCCTGGATCTAACTGTGAGATGTGGGACAAGAGACTTCAGCGACCTTCACCAAATAACCATACTCACCTGACATGGCATCTTTGAGGATTAAAGGAGCTAATCCAGAAACAGAACCGTGTCTGGAAAGTAGACTTTAGTCAACAAATGTTGGTTGCTATTACTCTCGGTGTAATGAAAGAACCTCAAAAAATCACTCTGAGATCATTTTTTCTCTTTTAAATTGTGAAAAGGAAAAATAATGATACCAACAAACAGGGCCACCTTCATTTTTGTATATTAACTTCTAGTTCCTAGGACACCTGTGAGTGTGACTGTAATTTTATGTGGTGCTCTTTTTAATGTAAGCAGCGTCTGTGTTCCTACAGTTGTTCTAATTAGCTGTATAGGATTCTGTTGAATTAATGCACCAAATTTTACCTAACATTTCTCTTATGGTTAAATATCTGAATTTTTTGCTTTCGTTATGTTAGGTACCACTGACTAATATCACTTTGTACAAACCAGTGAATTTTTTCTCATTAAGACAACTTAACCAGGACAATCACCCTTAAGCCTCTACCTCAGGCTCTTTGTCTCAATTTAACCCTCTTCCATATCGTTCTGACCTGCATTACCTTCCTCGTAATCACTTCCCCACCTTCTGTTTCCCAAGCTCTAGTTACGAAAGCCAAATCTCCTTCACTACTTCTTATTCTCTCTCTGCAGATCTCCAGGCTCCATGCTGTTCCTTGCTGGGTCATGTCACCCTGGATCTACTTATCCCTCCCTCCACTCCCCCCTCCATTGAGCTCACAATCCTCTTCCAGGGACATCAAATAGGGGGACCCCAAGGTTGGGGCCATTTGGCATATCCTGTACTCCCCTTCTTACGCTGTGCGTGTTCTCAGAATCTAAAAGGGAAACAATCTAATTCTCTCTAAAGCATCCTTCCTACTGCTCTGTTCCTGTCAGACTCCTATGTATCCTTCTACGCCCAACTCAATGCACTAACCCCCAGGCACAGATCACTGATCCATCCTTACTCTTCCCAGGGCACTTGCTATGTATCTTGGTATTCTCAGCAACAAACAGTGATTGCATATTGTAGATCAATAAGTCAGTGATGGGCAGATCTGTGTATGAGAACTTAGAAGCTTCTTAAGTTGCCTGTTTTTGACATGATTGGATAGGGGTACAATAGTTAACAGCAGGGACTTTGGAATCGGACAGCCTTGATTTGAATATTAAGTCTACAGCGTGCTAATTAGGAAACTGGGAAATGTGAGCCAACTTCTCTGCAAAATCCCATCTCTCTGCAGATCCCCATCTGCAAAATGAGATCATTTCTGTCACCAGCTTTCTTGGACAGATATGACATGGATTAAATGAGTTAATAGAGGCAAAGCACACAAAAAGCACGTGGTTTAAATGGCAGTTTGTCATACTACCAGAAAAAAAAAAAAAAAAAAAGATGCTACAGAGTCAAACCGGCCAAAAATTTTGTCCACCCCACTGGATTTTGTCAATGGACCCCAGGTTCTCACCTCAAGATATAAATGGGAGCAGTATCATTATCTTATTAGGAGGACCGAAAAACCCATGTTTTCAGTGAATTTCCGGTATTAATGTTGATGGGTATATTCTGCTCTCTGGTCTCTCACTCTTATCAGGATGCTCATTTAACATAAAGGGCTGCTAAAAGCACACCCCACCCTGTCCTGCTCCAACTCTAGTCCATCTCCAGGGCTTTTCCACAGCTGCTTTGTTGCCTGAGATTCATCTCATTTTTTTTTATCTCTGAGTCGAGGGCTGTTTCTAGCCAGTCGCACTAAATGTGTGAATTCAGTGCGTGATGTGGAGGGACTGACATATCAAGTCATGAACAAACATAACTCGCTGGTTATGACCAATAACTATAACTAGTGTAATAAAAGATTATTGGCTCCAAAGAAAGGATCACCTAGAGGAATTGTTATGAGTGAAGGAGGGAGCACATAGGAGAAAATGGAGATAGAGATGGCATTCCCAAAACGTGCCCCTGAGCGGCAGGAGGGTGGTAGACTGTGGGCATCTCTTAGGAAAGGAAGGGGGTGCAAACCATGGGGGGAAAGGCAGACAGAGGAAGCGTGGTAGCCCACTTCAGGTTTTGCCAGGGATCAGCCTTCCTGTGCCCAGTGCCACTCAACATTCATTTTTGAGGTTGGTGAATGGGCTGCAGGCCTTGGGGGAAGCCAGAACCATCAGGGTTGGAGCAGCTTGCAGGCCTTGGTAGCACTGGGCCAGACCTTCCAGGGGCAAGTAAAGATGTGCCCACTGGCCCTAGGAAGGCTCTAAAAACTTGAAGCTTTGCATTTGATTAGGGTTCATAAGATACAAGATAGAGTATTAAAATGTAAAAGGCTGCTAGGAAATAAAACCAAAGCAATGCCAAAGAATTTAATCTAAATTCAGACACAAAATAAAATCCTAACTCTGCTTGGCCCAGATGCCTGAAGCATCTTGAAAGAAGGCACATTTCTGCACCTGAATAATGTTAATCTTGGATCTAGAAAAAGAGTGAATATGGAGAATTTGGAGATTGCTGAAAATCACTTCTGATTACAATTAGATAGTCTAGAAAATCAACCAAATATGAGAAAACTGCAATGTAGAAAACACAATACAAGAAAATAATGATGATAACATTTATTATGGTACTTTACGGCTGACACAAAGCTTTTTACCTGGTGAAGGATGCTCACTGATTCCCACATAATATGCATGTGTGCAGTGTGGTATGAGGCGTGATTTTCTCCCCTAAGTTTACAATCCAGTAACAAGAGAAAGACATGTACACAATGTAATACAAATTGGATGATGATCAGGGCTATATAAAGGTAATAAATTTTGGTTGTTAAGGAGCAGGCTACATAAAGGAAGCACAGTTTAAAATGTACTTTGAACTTTTGATAGGTGGAGGTGTGAGACAGGCACTTTAGCAAAGAAAACATCACGTACTAGGGCAGGAAATGGAAAATTGCAGCTTGTGTTTAAAGAATGACAGGAAATGCAGGAAGGTAGACTGTAGTCGACATCTGTTACATTTGCCTAGTCAATATCCATTCTCTATTCTCTTCATGGTGGTAACTCTGTTTCCTTTGGGGAAACCCATCTATTCTCAGTATCTGCGGAGTGGAGCTGACCCAACTCTTGGGGTCAGGGCAGGTCCTGTGATCATCACTCGACCAATCACTACCTTCCACCTCCCTGGATATAGTTAATAGTTCAGAGTTGGGTACATGACTGAAGTTATCCAATGTCCCAAACTTAATCCCAGCAATTTTGTTGGAATTTTAAGGAAGAGTCATTCTCCTTCCATGAGGTTTGTAGCTGTAAGAATGATGAAAACCTGGCATTTCCAAGGGTCTCTTTGAGCAGAGTGCCTACCGCAGAGAAAGGGCAACTCTTTTATATGCTTGGATCTTGTTGTGTCTGAAACAATCTGCCCCTCAACTTTTCAGATACGGGAGACAACACATTCCCCATTTGTTCAGCCAGTTTTCATTGTTTTCTGTCGCCTGTAGCCGTAAGAATCATATTGCATAGCCTAGGACCCATTGGAAAGAGCCTTGAGTGCCATATCATGGGATTTCATTCTCTAGTCAACAAAAAGTCACAAGCTGTTTTAGGAAATGGATGGATTCTGAAATCCCATACCCAAACCAGCTTGAAGGCAGTTTTCCAGACAGGGAAACCAGATAAGCGATTTTTACAAAGGCAAAGCCAGTGGTAAGCATCATTGGCTTTTTGTTAAGTTCCCTTTGTGAGTTGCATGGAAGGATCATTGTCATCACTTCTGAAGCTTAGTGTGCACTAGCACTTTTCTAAGCACTTGCATACACATTAACTCACGCATGTCAACCCTATGAAAAATGTCCAGTTATTAACACTCACAGCAACTCTATGAGGAAGGTCCAGCTATTATATTCCTCATTTTGCAGAAGATGAAACTGAGGCATGAGGAAATTAACAAATTCCCAATGTCCCACAACTAACCAAATGGTAAAACTAGGATCTGGATCTTGGGAGTCAGGTCCCGGAGCCTGTTCTCGAAGAACACAACTGCCAACACCAAGAAGTCTTGCAAACACCAAATTCCCTTCCCAGTGGCCCATTCTTTCCTCCCACTAGCCTAGATGTCCATATTTAGAATCACTTCTTTGACCTAGAATAGGAAGTTGGAAGTATTATTTCTAGAATGCCCTTGTTACACTGTTACTTGAGTAGGAGAATAGGATGCTGGCCTTTTCCCATTAAAACATCAACAGAGCTTTAAAGGGGGTAGGTGAGTTTTAAAGAGGAAAAACGTGGAGAAATTAGGATATCTTGGCACTACTCTAGGAAGTGTGGCTTTTCCCTGATATTGGCAGAATGGCATCGCGTGTATGGGTGAGGAAAGAAGGGGCACGGAGAAAGACTTTGACTTCTAGAAAAAATCCCATATATCCTTCAAAATGCAGACTTCTGTCAAAATTCCCAAAAGCACATTCTTGCAGTGCTATGCTTACTTCCATAAATGGCCCTTGTCTGTGTTGTTTCAGTCAGTCCCTGGATACGAGGAGATGAAGTCAGGCCTCCCAAGTACTGTCACTGTCAAGTACCTTCTCTCTGCCAGACCTTCCCACAGCCCCAGATGGTCTAGCTTCTCCTTCCCTGTCATTTCCTGAGGGGGTGGGAGAGAGGAAAGAGAAAAGAGGCAAGAAGCATAGACTTTGCCAGTACCAGCCCTGGATCTCACACAACCCACCCAGCCGGGCTGGTCCCAAGCAAACCATGGGTTGGTAAGTGGTTGCAGCTTGGCCCCATGCGCACGCCTCCCTGCCTGCCCCCCTTCCCCTGCAGGAAGTACCACCCACTTCCTCCCCACCTCAGGCTTCCAGTTCCCATAGGGGTTCTCACTATATCCTCATTGCATGGATGTAACTGATTAATGAAACGGAGAAGTGATGCCCTCCTGGGTCACTTGGGTGATCACACTAATGGGAGCATGTTGAGGGAGAATTCAAAACAGCAGGCATCATGATTCTGGAGTCATTCATTCATTAAACGAATATTTATTGAGAGCCTAGAATATACCAGGGACTATTCTTGTTGCTGGACACAGGGCGGTGAACTGCTGTCCTTGTGGAATTTTATTCTAGTGGGGAAAGACAACCAATAAACAAAGTAATAAATATACAAGCTAGTGTCGGGTGGTAGAAAGTGCTGTGAAGAAAAAGCAATCTGGATAAGGGTAGTTAGTACAGGATTTCAGTTTAGGACGAGTTGGCAGGGAAGTCCACGCTGAGGACGTGGCGCTGAATAAAGTGAGACCAGTGAGCCAGGTAAAAATCGGAGGGAAGATCATACTAGGCTAAAGGAAAGGAAGGAGGCAGAATCCTTGTTAAAGAGAAGGCCCAGGTGGCTGGAGCACAGTGATGAAGCAGAAGAGTCATCGGGAATGAAGTTGGAAAAGGAACCACGGCCAGATGAGAATTTTGTATTATATTCTTCAGGTGATAGGAAGCCATTGGAGGATTTGGCACAGAAGAGTGATACGATGTCCTTTAAGGGATGCTTGAAGCAAAAAAAAAAAAAAAAAAAAAAGAGTAAGAGGACAAGCGTGGAAGCAGGAAGGCCAATTGGGAGGATTTGTAGAATTCCAGGTGAGAAATGAAGGTAACAAGGACCAGGGTGATGATGGTAGAGGTGCAGAGAAATGGTCAAGTTCAAGATATATGTTGAAATTAGAACCTTAAACCTCATTTGCTCCTGTGTAGTGGAAGCCTCTGGTGACTGTGTTACTTGCCTGTGGCTCCCCTCTGATTTCAGCCATGGCTGTGATGGACAGTTCCCAGGAGCTCACCCTCACATTGTGCTATGTCTCCACAACCAAAGGAGCCCTCTTGGCCTGTAGGCAGGCACACAGGGAGTGCAGGCTGGGGGAGCCATTACACTGGCATAACCCCCAACCAACTAGCTGCATAAACTAGCTATATAAATGCTCCAGCCTCCTGTCTTTCAGGAGGAAAATTCTAGAAGACATTCCATATAGTTCTCAGAGGTTCAGCCTACATGGGTAACCTTAAACGCACCCCCTCATATTAACGTCTCCTCCTCACTTGCTCTCCCTGCTCTCCCATTCCTACCTCCTAGGATCACCTCCCAAATAAACTACCTTCACTCAGTTCCTTGCTTCAGTCTCTGCTTTGGGGAACTCAAACTAAGATAGAGAATTTGCCCACTCTACCTATTCCTCACTTGCCACAAAGCCCTGCTCCTCAGCAGCCATAGAGATACAACCGTCATATACTGGTTTCCAATCTTCCTCCGAGGATCTATGAGCCTTACAACCAGAAACAGAGCTTTTCCTCAACTCCTCCAAAACATCCATCATCCATTCCCACTTCAAAGGGTCAACATCTACATCCTTACTTGTAGACATTCAACTGAAAACAATTGCAAAAAATAACAATAATAATAAGCAGGGACAGCTTCCAGTCAAGAGAATATGGGATACTGTAAAGAAGACATAGTCTCAAAATACAGAAATGACTTCGTAATGGACCTGAATGGACGCAATTGTCAAGTTTATAACTGGTAAAAGGACAAGGATATAGCTGACTGACAATTCGGCCAAGAGATAATATGCTTAAATGAGACTTGGCAAGAATCACTTAAAGTGCTTTGGCTGCTAGGCTCTGAGTGTTCTTTATTAGAAATGACTATAGACTAAAGAGAGATGAGACACGCGAGTAATACAAAGCAGAAGAAATCCTTAAATCAAAATTGACATTTTAATAACTATGCTTTAAATAAATCTCCCCTCTGAAGTCCTAATGTGTAACAGCTGCAGATAAAAGTGACACCAGGTGAAGCTAATCAAAATGTTTAATAATGCAGGAAACAAAAGAGGAAAAAGGAAACTGAAACAACCCATTTTCAGTCCCTCCAGGATTTCAGCTTATCTCCTTCTTCTGTCCTCCCACACACCGAGCGACCTAACACCCTGCAGGTGGGCAACCTCCTGGCTACGAACTATGGAGCCAGCCAGACTGGGTTCCAATCTCAGCTCTGTCATGTTTCATCTCTCTGTGCTGGGCAAGTAAACTTCCAAGCCTCAGTATTCATGTCTATAAAATGGGACTAAACCACCTGATAGAGTTGTTCCAAGATTTAATTGGGCTAATACATGTGAAGGCAGAGTAAGCACTCAATAAAATGTCAGCTATTGCTATCACTACTACTACTTTGCTAAAGGAGCAGAAGAAAACTAGAGGAAAGGAAATAGAGAAGGAAACACAGGTTGACATGAAAGAGAATAATAGAATGGAGAAAATACAAGAAATGTTTAACAAGGACCTAGAAGAACTAAGGAGCAAACAAACAATGGTGAACAACATAATAAATGAAATTTAAAATTCTCTAGAAGGAATCAATAGCAGAGTAACTGAGGCAGAAGAACGGATAAGTGACCTGGAAGATGAAATACTGGAAATAACTACCGCAGAGCAGAAAAAAGAAAAAAGAATGAAAAAAATTGAGGACAATCACAGAGACCTCTGGGACAACATTAAGTGGACCAACACGTGAATTATAGGGGTCTCAGAAGAATAAGAGGAAAAAAAAAGGGACTGAGAAAATATTTGAAGAGATTATAGTTGAAAACTTCCCTAATATGGGTAAGGAAATAGTCAATCAATTCCAGAGAGTAACAAGAGTCCCATACAGGATAAATCCAAGGAGAAACACGCTAAGACACATATTAAATAAGCTATCAAAAATTAAATACAAAGAAAGAATATTAAAAGCAACAAGGGAAAAGCAACAATTAACATACAAGGGAATCCCCATAAAGTTAACAGCTGACCCTTCAGCAGAAACTCTGTAAGGCAGAAGGGACTGGCAGGACATATTTAAAGTGATGAAAGGGAAAAACCTACAACCAAGATTACTCTACCCAGCAAGGATCTCATTCAGATTCGACGGAGAAATTAAAACCTTTACAGACGAGCAAAAGTTAAGAGAATTCAGCACCACCAAACCAGCCGTACAACAAATGTTAAAGGAACTTCTCTAGGCAGGAAACACAAGAGAAGGAAAAGACCTACAATAACAAACCCAAAACAATTAAGAAAATGGTAATAGGAACATACATATCAATAACTACCTTAAATGGAAATGGATTAAATGCTCGAACCAAAAGAAATAGACTAGCTGAATGGATACAAAAACAAGACCCATACATATGCTGTCCACAAGAGACCCACATCAGACCTAGGGACACATACAGACTGAAAATGAGGGGATGGAAAAAGATATTGCATGCAAATGGAAATCAAAAGAAATCTGGAGTAGCAATTCTCATATCAGACAAAACAGACTTTAAAATAATGACTATTACAAGAGACAAAGAAGGACACTACATAATGATCAAGGGATCAATCCAAGAAGATATAACAACTGTAAATATTGATGCACCCTACATAGGTGCACCTCAATACATAAGGCAAATGCTAACAGCCATAAGTGGGGAAATTGACAGTAACACAATCATAGTAGGGGACTTTAACACTGCACTTTCACCAACGGACAGATCATCCAAAATGAAAATAAATAAGGAAACACAAGCTTTAAATGATACACTAAACAAGATGGACTTAATTGATATTTATAGGACCTTCTATCCAAAAACTACAAATTACACTTTCTTCTCAAGTGCTCATGGAACATTCTCCAGGAGAGAGCATATCTTGGGTCACAAATCAAGCCTTGGTAAATTTAAGAAAATTGAAATCGTATCAAGTATCTTTTCTGACCACAATATTATGAGAATAGATATCAATTACAGGAAAAGATCTGTAAAAAATACAAACACGTGGAGGCTAAACAATACACTACTTAATAACCAAGAGCTCACTGAAGAAATCAAAGAGGAAATCAAAAAATACCTAGAAACAAATGACAATGAAAACACAAAGACCCAAAACCTATGGGATGAAGCAAAAGCAGTTTTAAGAAGGAAGTTTATAGCAATGCAATACTACCTCAAGAAACAAGAAACAGCTCAAATAAACAAGCTAACCTTACACCTAAAGCAATTAGAGAAGGAAGAAGAACAACAAAAAAAACCCCAAATTTTGCAGAAGGAAAGAAATCATAAAGAGCAGATCAGAAATAAATTAAAAAGAAATGAAGGAAACCATAGCAAATATCCATAAAACCCAAGGCTGGTTCCTTGAGAAAATAAACAAAATTGATAAACCATTCAGTCAGACTCATCAAGAAAAAAAGGGAGAAGACTCAAATCAATAGAATTAGAAATGAAAAAGGAGAAGTAACAACTGACACTGCAGAAATACAAAGGATCATGAGAGATTACCACAAGCAACTATATGCCAAAAAAATGGAAAACCTGGAAGAAATGGACAAATTCTTAGA
>NC_041219.1:3989334-3989697 GCF_002837175.3 Physeter macrocephalus | reverse complement strand
AAAGAAAACTACAGGCCAATATCACTGATGAACATAGATGCAAAAATCCTCAACAGAACACTAGCAAACAGAATCCAACAGCACATTAAAAGGATCATACACCATGATCAAGTGGGGTTTATCCCAGGAGTGCAAGGATTCGTCAATATACAAAAATCAATCAATGTGATAAACCATATTAACAAATTGAAGGGGAAAAGCCATGTGATCATCTCAATAGATGCAGAAAAAGCTTTCAACAAAATTCAACACCCATTTATGATAAAAACCCTCCAGAAAGTAGGCATAGAGGGAACTTACCTCAACATAATAAAGGCCATATATGACAAACCCACAGCCAATATCATTCTCAATGGTGAAAAA
>NC_041219.1:3988036-3989220 GCF_002837175.3 Physeter macrocephalus | reverse complement strand
GATGCTACCAGAAAACTACTAGAGCTAATCAATGAATTTGGTAAAATAGCAGAATACAAAATTAATGCACAGAAATCTCTTGCATTCCTATACACTAATGATGAAAAATCTCAAAGAGAAATTAAGGAAACACTCCCATTTACCACTGCAACATAAGAATAAAATACCTAGGTATAAACCTACCTAAGGAGATAAAAGACCTGTATGCAGAAAACTATTAAGACACTGATGAAAAAAATTAAAGATGATACAAACAGATGGATAGATATACCATGTTCTTGGATTGGAAGAATCAACATTGTGAAAATGACTATACTACCCAAAGAAGTCTACAGATTCAGTGCAATCCCTATCAAACTACCAATGGCCCTTGTCACAGAACTAGAACAAAAAATTTTACAATTTGTATGGAAACACAAAAGACCCAAAATGGCCAAAGCAATCTTGAGAAAGAAAAACAGAACTAGAGGAATCAGGCTCTCTGGCTTCAGACTATACTACAAAGCTACAGTAATCAAGACAGTATGGTACTGGCACAAAAACAGAAATATAGATCAATGGAACAGGATAGAAGGCCCAGAGATCAACCCACATATATGTCACCTTATCTTTGATAAAGGAGGCAAGAGTATACAATGGAGAAAAGACAGCCTCTTCAATAAGTGGTGCTGGGAAAACTGGACTGCTACATATAAAAGAATCAAATTAGAACACGCCCTAACACCATACACAAAAATAAACTCAAAATCGATTAAAGTCCTAAATGTAAGGCCAGACATTATAAAACTCTTAGAGGAAAACATAGGCAGAACACTCCATGACAGAAATCACAGCAAGATGCTTTTTGACCCACCTCTTAGAGAAATGGAAATAAAAACAAAAATTAACAAATGGGACCTAATGAAACTTAAAAGCTTTTGCACAGCAAAGGAAACCATAAACAAGATGAAATGACAACCCTAAGAATGGGAGAAAATAATTGCAAACGAAGTAACTGAGAAAGGATTAATCTCGAAAATATACAAGCAGCTCATGCAGCTCAATATCAAAGAAAACAAACAACCCAATCCAAAAATGGGCAGAAGACCTAAATAGACATTTCTCCAAAGAAGATATACAGATTGCCAACAAACACAAGAAAGGATGCTCAACATCACTAATCATTAGAGAAATGCAAATCAAAA
>NC_041219.1:3982652-3987373 GCF_002837175.3 Physeter macrocephalus | reverse complement strand
GGAGGGAGACGCAAGAGGGAGGAGATATGGGGATGTATGTATATGTATAGCTGATTCACTTTTTTATACAGCAGAAACTAACACACCCTTGTAAAGCAATTATACTCCAATAAAGATGTTAAAACAAAAAGAAAAGAGAATAGAAGGGAAGGGTTCCCTGGAGGCAACTAACTTTGCCATCCAAGTAGGGCTAATATTCAGGCAGTGTGCCCAGGCAGGTTGACCAGCAGGCCTCAGTTTAGATCAGTAAGTACCAGTGCCCCAACTAACTGATACATTTTGAACATCATCCCTGCCTTGGCTTGTGCGTTATTCAGCCACAAGTAATCCACAGGATGCAAACTTTTAAAATTCTTTAAGAAATCAATAGGACAACACATATTAAAGGCCAGGAAATTGTTAATACTTTATCCCACTCCTGGGAATTTATTCAAATACAGAAAAAGAATAAGCTATAGACTCACTGATGCTTTTGGAGATTTTATTTATGAAGACAAAACATCACAAGCAACGTCAAAGTCAACAATGAAGGAATAGTTAAATACATTGTCATTCTTTTCTTCAATGGAAATTATGTATTATTAAAATTATAATTATGAAAAACAGAAGCCCGTAGTTACATGAAGTGCTTATGGTATAATGTTCAGCCAAAAAAGGTAGCATAGAAAATTGTGAATACATTCTGATATAATCTGCAAATTACATAAGGATAGAAACAACAGAATATGCAAGAATAACAGTGGAATTACTGATTTTTTTCTTTTTTCAAAAGTGTTTTGTGCATTTGTTATAATATTTTAACAATTAAAAGTGGCTGGCGGTGGGGAGAGAAGTGGTTTTCCCTTCCCAGAACCCCACACTCAGAGGCGAGGAATAACATTTAAAGCATGAGCCAGAGTTCTCTTTCTCCCAGAGACACCATTAGCCCCACTGAGGGCTTTTGGGCCAGTTAGGAAAAGCAGGCCCTGTTGAAGAACACCCTCCTGAGAATGCAGACATTCCTTTTGTATTGAGCTCTGTTCACAGCCTTACCATCCTCCAATGGAGGCTGGTGAAATAGGATTCTTCTAGGAATACGCTGGCAGGATTGCCAAAGGGGAGGCTACTGTAGACCCAAAGAGTAATTCTTTTAGGTGGTATGCAGATGAGAATTAGAACAACAGCAGCTGAATAAACAAATATGAGTGGTATAAAAGCTGAATTATATGGTCTACTAGAAATGAGATCTCTTTCACCTCAAAACATCAGCAAGTGGTTACTTTCTAAGCATTCCTCTCCTGCCTACTGAAGATTATATTTAGACTGAACCAAGAAGGATATTACACCCAAGATCCCAGAAAAAGCTTGAGATGTGAGTCCCAGATGTAGAAGAAAGTATATTTGCCAACCATGCTGTGTGTACCGTCTCTAGAGGCAGGACCATTCTAGGCCTCAGATGAAGGGGTGAAGACGGTTTCCATGGTGCTTGAGAGGCACCAGAATCCGGAGCCCTGGGTCCATGGCAACTAAGGCTCTTGGACCCCGGACCCCTCACAAGATGGGTTGTGTCTTCCCAAGGAGACTGCAATTGCATAAAAATGTTTAGGAGCACGTAAAACGTTTTCTATAAAAGGGAGCTTTCATAATCAGCTTCCGCCAGTCAGTGACTGGGTTTTTGGAACCATGCTCCAAAAATATTTGAACAATATGACCACTGCAGTGTACTGAAGAGAAATGAGCAAGGGTTGATGTTCTGGGTGAAGAAGAAGTTGAGAAAGCTCTTCCTCCTTACGTTAGTTTCTATATATCTCATATATATATACATATATATATATACATATATATATATATATCATCAGACTTTGCTAGAGAGTTTACCTTGACACCAGAGGTTTGAATGAAGTTGGTTTGGGACTGGGGCAAAAAGCTATGTGATGTCCCTGGGCTCAACACATATGCCTGCCTCTCAAATATTCTTTTCACAGCCTCCTTCTCGGGTGTGGAGAGGCAATGAACTCTGCTGAAACTGAAGGTGTGATTTCTCTCGGGTGACCTGGAGTTCATGCCTGACAAAGCCCCATGGGCTTTGGGACAAGGTGGTAGGGCCCTGGGGAGTGGCTGCCTTCACCAGCGAGCAGGTTTCTGAAATTCAGCAATTCAGGGTCCTGCAGACTTCCCTTTGGCCTGCTCCCCACCAGGATGTAGTCCCTGACAGCACCGCACTCACTAACAGGGAGAGCTTTCTTGCCTGGACAGTCCAGTCAAACCTGCCACCGCCCGAACCACAGGTCAAAGGTGATGACACCGAGAGCCATGTGATGGGCCTCTTTCCTGCAGCCATAGGGTGCAGCTCCCAAACCCTGTGAATTCTTTGCCCTCGACACACAGATACTTTAAATTTTCTGGAATAATTCCACCTTCATGTTATGGTTTGGTAAACAGAAGGCAGTCGTCAGGAAGGCATTAATACAAATGTCACTGTGTACATCACTCTCCCCCAAAGCAACAGCAGCCTGTTCAAATGCCAAAGAATCTCGAGAAATTGGTGAGGGGCCGCTGGAGGCAGAAGCCTAGCTTTCCCATTTCCTGGTTTCCTGGTCGTTCTGCAGCTCTGCTACTTTTTTCTGAAAGCTCTTGTGGCCTAGACTCTAAGCTGTGCTGTCTGTTCACTCAGAGCACGTTCGCACTCTACTTTGAAGAGGACAGCCATAAAAAAAGGCCTGGTGGGGAGTCCCAGGCAGGCTTCAGCACAGTCACGGCCCTTTCTTTGAAAGAGGGAACCGTACTCTTGAGATGGGCTTCTGGCCGGCAGTTGAGCTTTAATTCTGTCACAGCTGACTGGCCAAAGGTATTATTCTCCATAGCCCTCAACTATGGTAGATCTACAAAAGTCTGTTTCAAAACGGAAATGTCTCCCTGATCCACTGATGGGCAGTTTGGAGAAGGTGTGCCAGTGATAGTTATAACATGCTGTATTGTTCTTTTCCTCTTGCTTTCTACTTCCTGTGACCTGGAGAACACCCAGCCATCCTCACCGCCAAGTTCAACTTTCCCTCTAAGATTCAGGTCATACACCTTCATTCGACAAATATAGCTTAAGTACCCACTTTGTGCCATCATTGAACTATCAGTCTACTGGGGAAGATGACAATTAAAAGAGTGATATGGGCAGAGCCGGGGGATGTATCTGCTTTGGAAGTAAGTTCATTTGGGTTGGCGTTGGGGTCATAGAAGGATATCACCTCCTTTCCAAATTCTTCCTGGCTTTCCCCAAGCATTATTTTTGCTCCATTCCCGTGTCTTCTCAAAGGCACATATCTCTTCAGCTCACTGCCTGGTATTTCTACAGGATGCCTCTCCCACCCCTGCCATCCCTGCCATTTCATTAAGAGGTCTTCAAGATCATGGACTGTCCTATTAATCAATTACCTGGTAAATGTTCAATGATTCAAATAAATAAATCTCTACTAAAGGAACTAACTGTCATCTAACTGACCCCAAGTGTAACCAATAAGCTTTCTAAAATCCAGGTTTGGGCAATCTCCAAAGTGACAGCATATTTGGAATGGGAACGTGCAGATGAGGATGACTGAGCAGGTGAGCAAATGCTGAACATGTAGTTAATGCAGGGGTGGGGGAATGGAGGCAATGAGGTGTGTAAAAGAAAGCAGGGCATCCTTAAAGCAGCTGATGAATCAGAAAGTAAACCAGCTGGCAGCAAGGGCTAGGACAGGGGCCAATCCAAATGCAAATTTCACCCTGGTATTTCTGAATCATTGACATCCAAACTACCAAAAATGTGTGGGAGTTATTTCAACACCAGAAAGATATTTGAGATCTTATTAACCTCTTCGTACAGAACGCCAAACACTACACTGTGATAGTAATTAGCTAATCCAATGCAGTAATGAAATGATCGGTTGAGAATGTCCTAAAACAGTGCTTCTCAGACATTAATGTGTGTACCAATTACCTGAGTATCTTAATAAAATTCAGATTCTGACACAGTAGTGGGGTGAGGCAGAGATTCTGTATTTCAAATAAGTTCCCAGGTTCTATCAGTCCACTTTGAGGAGCCAGTTTGGAAAGACCAGGGAGAACAAGTTGCAATTTTGACAAAACACACTTTTAGTGTTCTTTTTACATTTTTACTATTTATTGGATTTTTCCAATACATGGTCGTTATAGTGAATTTGGAAACTGTAAAATATACAAAGAAAAAAAATAAATTACCTTCAGTCTCATCATCCAGAGAAAACTTGTATAAATATTTTGATGTGTTTCTTCCTAATCTTTTGTTTGTTTTTACATCAACTCTCTATAAATTTTTTTCTCAATTAAAAAAAAATTGTGTCTCACATGCTGTTATATTATTTGAAAACATATTTTATATTAATAAGTCAATCAGCAAACATTTAGAAGAGTGCCATGCACTCTTTTATTTTTTTGAGTAGCGAACCTGAACCTATTTTTATTTTTTTTATTTTTATTGGAGTATAATTGCTTTACAATGTTGTGTTAGTTTCTGCCGTACAATGAAGTGAAGCAGCTATACCTATACCTATATTCCCTCCCTCTTGGACCTCCCTCCCACCCCCCCGCCATGCACTCTTTCATTCACTAAGAGTACAGCAGTTAAAGAGTCTTTGCCCTTGCTTTTTTTTTTTTTTTTTTTTTTTTGCGGTACTTGGGCCTCTCACTGTTGTGGCCTCTCCCGTTGCGGAGCACAGGCTCCGGACGCG
>NC_041219.1:3947943-3982599 GCF_002837175.3 Physeter macrocephalus | reverse complement strand
CCGGACGCGCAGGCTCAGCGGCCATGGCTCACGGGCCCAGCCGCTCCGCGGCATGTGGGATCTTCGCGGCCCGGGGCACGAACCCGTATCCCCTGCATCGGCAGGCAGACTCTCAACCACTGCGCCACTAGGGAAGCCCTGCCCTTGCTTTTTAGTGAGGAAAAACAATCTGATATACAGTCCAATGATAAATAAGATTGAATGGATACAATTCTCATTTTAAGTGATGGCATTATATTCTACTTCATAGCTGATCACAGTATAGTTAACCAATATTTTCTTCAGATAATTTCCTTTTTTTGCTATTTTATATATATAAATATATATATAATTATATACATATATTTCCATATATATGTAAAATATGTGGACTGTGTGGAAGGTCTTTGCAGTTCAATTTTGCATGTACTCCTGATTTCCTACAGATAAATTTCTTTAAGTGGAATTTCTGGGTCATTGAGTGTATACAGTTTTTAAGCTTTTGATACATATTGCCAAGTGGGACTCCAGCAATATTGTACCACACACACTTCTGCCAGCAATCAGGATGGTGGCCCAGAAAGCTTTATCACATCTTCTCCACCATTAGTTGTCATTCATTTTTATATTTGTCCAATTATTTTAGTTTAAATTCCCTTTATACTTACGGGGTTATGCATTTTCACACATGTATAAGCCATTGGCTATGTTCTTTTGTGAAGTGTCTATTTCCTTTGCCCATTTTGCCTTTGGGGTATTCATTTTTTCCCTTATTAATTTGTAACTGCTTTTTATACATTAAAGATATTAACCATTTTCTATACATTTTATAAATATTTTTCTAGTTTACTGTTTGTCTTTTAATTGTGTTTCCATTTTTTAACCCATGTGTTATTTAGAAGTATGTTGTTTAATCTTGACATATTTTGGGATTTTCCAATTGTCTTTTTGTTATGGATTTTAGGTTTAATCCCATCATGGTCTGAGAGCAGGCATTGCATGATTTATAGTCTTTTAAATTTGTTAAGGTGTGTTTTATGCTCCAGAATGTCATCTATCATGGTGAATGTTCCATGTGAGCTTGAGAAGATTGCACATTCTGCTGTTGTTGGATGAAGTAGTCTACAGATGTCCATTGTATCCAGTTGATTGATGATACTGTTGAGCTCAGCTACAACCATACTGATTTTCTGCCTGCTGGATCTGTCCATTTCTGATAGAGGGTGTTGAAGTCTTCAACTGTGATAGTGGATTCTTCTCTCTCTCCTTGCAGTCCTATCAAGTTTTGCCTCAGGTAGTTTGACACACTTTGTTTAAGTACTTACACGTTAAGGATTGTTGTCTTCTTAGAGTATTGATCCCTTTTTCATTATTAATGCTCTTCTTTATCTCCAATAACTTTCCTTGCTTTGAAATCAGCTCTCTGAAATTAATATAGCTACTCTTGCTTTCTTTTGATTGGTATTAGTGTGGTATATTTTTCTCCATCCACATACCTTTTATAGATTTGTGTCTTTACATTTGAAGTGGGTTTCTTGTAGAAACATATAGTTGACTTGTTTTTGTTCCCCTCTGACAATCTCTATTTTTTAACTGGTGCATTTAGACCACTGATATTCGAAGTGATTATTGATATAGTTGGATTAATATCTACCATATTTGTTACTGTTTCCTACTTGTTCCCTTATCCTTTGTTCCTATTTTTTCTTCCACTCTTTTCCTGCCTTTTGTGGTTTTAAGCACTTTATATGATTCTATTATCTCCCTTTCTTAGGATATCAGTTATACTTACATTTTTTTCCTTTTTTTAGTGGTTGCCTTAGAATCTACAATATACACTTACAACTAATCCAAGTCCACTTTCAAATAACACTATACCACTTCACAGGTAGTACGAGTACTAATAATAACAAAATAATGCTGATTCCTCCCTCCTGTCCCTTTTATTTTTGCTGTCATTCAGTTCTCTTATACATAAGTATGCATAAATATATATTATACTTGTAAGCATGCTTATATGTATACATACATAATTGAATATATTGTTGCTATTATTATTTTGAACAAATTGTTATGCTTTAGATCAATTAGTAAGAAAAATAAACTTTTAAAATTTGCCTTCACTTACTCCTTCTTTGATGCTCTTTCTTTCTTTATGTAGATCTGAGTTTCTGACCTATATTATCTTCCTTCTCTCTAAAAACTTCTTTCAACATTTATTACAAGACAGGTCTACTGGTAATAAATTCCCTCAATTTTTGTTTGTCTGAGAAAGTGTTTACTTCTCCTTCACTTTTGAAGAATAATTTTGCAGGGTTCAGAATTCTAGATTAGCAGAGTTTTTCTATTTAAATATTTCACTTCACTCTCTTCTTGCTTGCATGGTTTCTGAAGAGAAGTTAGATATAATTCTTGTCTTTGTCCTCCTCTGTATGCAAGATGTTGTTTTTCTCTGTCTTCTTTCAAGATTTTTTCTTCATCTTTGATTTCCTGTAGTTTGAAAATGATATGCCTGGGTGTGGGGGATTTTTGTTGTTTTTGTTTTTTGGCATTTATATTGTTTGGTGTTCTCTGAACTTCTCGGACCTGTGGTTTTGTGTCTGACTTTAATTGGGGTCAATTCTCAGTCATTATTGTTTCAGGTATTTCCCCTGCTCCTTTCTCTGTTTCTTTTCCTTCTGGTATTCCAGTTATGAATACATTACACCTTTTGCAGTTGCTTCACAGTCCTTGAATATTCTGTTAGAGTTTTATTTTTCAGTCTTTGTTCTATTTGCTTTTCACTTTTGGAGGTTTCTACTGATATATTGTCAAGCTCAGAGATTCTTTCCTCAGCTGTGTTCGGTCTACTAAATAAGCCCATCAAAGACATTCTTCATTTCTGTTACATGTTTTTTATCTCTAGCATTTCTTTTTGGTTCTTTCTGAGGATTTCCATCTTCTGCTTACATTGCCCACGTGCTCTTGCCTGCTCTCTACTTTATCCATTAGAGTCCTTAGCATATTAACCATAGTTGTTTTAAATTCCCTGTCTGATAATTCCAACATCCCTGCCATGTCTGGTTCTGACGCTTGCCCCGTCTCTTCAAATTGTGTTTATTGCTTTATGGTATGCCTTGTCATTTTTATTTTCTTTTGATAACTGGATATAATGGACCGGATGAATTGAAGTGCTGTAAATAGGACTTTAGTGATGTGGCTGAGAGGCTGGGGGATGGAGGGAGCGTTCTATACTCCTATGATTAGGTCTCGCCCTTTTAGTGAGCTTATGTGTCTGGACTGTGCACTTCACACGTGTTTCTTGTTTTTTCTCCCACTCAGGTGGGACAGGATGGATAGATTGGGCTGAAGTTGGATATTTCCCTTCTCTCACGTGGAAGGCTAGAGCCAGCTAGAGTTGGGTATATCCCTTCCCCCAGGCCAGTTAGGCTCTGGTAATAATACCCCTGCAGGTTAGGCTCTGGTTAACTAGTTTCCCCTGATGGGGAAAATGGCTTCTTTTCCCCTCACCTTGCTGGAAGCACTAGGAGAGTCTTCTCTGATACCTACTGTGAGAACCTGGTCGAACTCCAAAAAAGTGGCAGCCGCCTCTATGCCTGGGTCCTCCTGGAGTTTTTAACTCCCAGGCTCGTCCGCACTGAGTCTTCAAAAATTCATCAATTACAGTTCAGATGTTCCTACCGCAGCCCTGGTTTCCATGATGTTGTTGCTCGTCTCTGTTCCGGTAAGCCGTGGCTCTCTGTATTATTAGCCTGTCTGTTTCTCCAATCTTGGGGGCAGCAGTTTGCCCTGTGTCCTCCTCTCTGTTATGGATCCAGGAAGACTTGTTTATTTTTCAGTTTGTTCAGGTTTTTACTCGTTTGGACAGAATGGCAACTTCCAAGCTCCTTACATGTGGAACCAGAAACTGGAAGTCTCTGTTTCTGTTCTTTAAAAACCTCTGTGTTTTGAATTTTTGACCACTGTGAATTTGGTCTTTGTTTTTATGTTTGGAATAGGCTTGCCCACGAGATGAGAAATATATGGATCCGTGTTTCTTTCTAGTTTCGTTAAAAGTTCTTACATGATGTGTATAGGGGAAGGTTAGAAAACACTGTTGCAAGGATATTCCCTTTTCCTGTGGCAGTTTTTCTAAAACTGGGCTGCACAGCAGGCTCCTCATCAAGAGAACGAGGAACAGGGAAACACTGACATCTTTCAGGATAGTAGTATGAGTTGAGGGGCCAGATTTTCTTTCTTCCTTTAGCACGCACACTTCTCCATAGGGAGGATATGATGGGGTCTTTCACCCATGCTTGGTGTGTATGGTAGACAGAATAATACCTTCCCCTAAAATATACACATTCTAATCCTTGAAATTTGTGAGTTCATTACCTTCCATGGCAAAAGAAACTTTGCAGCTGATATTAACTTAAAGATCTTGAGATGGGGAGATTATTCTGGTGGGCTCAACGTTATCAAAAAGGTCCTTGTAAAAGGGCAGCAGGAAGGTCAGAAGCAGAGGACGGAGGCAATGGACAATATAAGCAGAGGTCAGAGAAAAATCTGAAAATACTCTGCTGCTAACTTTCAAGATGGAGGAAAGGGCCACAAACCAAGGAATGCAGGTGACCTCTGAGAGCCGGAAAAGTCAAGGAAATGGGTTCTCCCCTAGAGCTTCCAAAAACTGACACCTTGATTTTAGGACTTCTGAGCTACAGAACTGTAAGAAAATAAATGGGTTGGTTAAGCCACTGCATTTGTGGTAATTTGCTACAGCAGCAATAGGACACTAATACGGAACTATTAGAGCACAAGTAAAGTACAAACCAAATCCATGTAGTGGTTTCTGAATGCTCTTGCTTCCCAGCCTGTGTCCAGTTCAGTTGTATACTGCCAGGAGAGTAGGGTTGATTTCACCATCAGTGCATGGTCTCAGAGCACTGATATCTTACCCAGAAGGAGCCAGCTGGAGTCTCTTGCCTAAAAGTAAAAGGGCAGAAACTTGAGGCTTTTGGTTCTTCTCCTTTAATTAGCCTAGGACATTCTGAGTCCTCCAAGTATTAGTTTCTAATAGGGACAAAAATTAGTTTCTGATTAGTTTCTAATAGGGACAAAAATCATCCTACATTTTAGGGTAATTGTGATGATTAAATGACTTAATATATATATATATTGTCCTTAAAACATTGCCTGGTACATAGAAAGTCTTCAGTAGGTGTTAGCTGTTACCATTTGTATTAGTTAACGTTCTCCTGAGAGAGAGATAGAACCAATAGGATTTGTGTGTGTGTATTATACTGAGAGAGTTATTTTAAGGAACTGGCTGATAGAGTTGTGGGGTTGGACAGATCTGAAATCCGCAGGGCAGACCAATAGGCTGGAGACCCAGGAAAGAATTGATGTTGTAGTCTTGAGTTCAAAGGCAGTCTTGAGGCAGAATTCCTTCTCCCTTGGGGACTTCAGTCTTCTTCTTTTAGCTTTCCACTGATTGGATGAGGCCCATCCACATTATGAGGGTAATCTGCTTGACTCACAGTTTACTGATTTAAATGTTAATTGCATCTAAAAAATATCTTCACAACTACATCTAAACTGGTGTTTGACCAAACATCTCAGCACCATAGGCAAGCCAAGTTGACATAAAGTCAACTATCACACTGTTCCTATCTTATTTCAGTGGCTAAAACCTCCAGGAAAACATAAAATAGTAAAAATACTGGACATCTTTATCCTGTTTCCAGTTCTCATGAGAATGCTCTACTATGTCTTTATCTCCATTAAGTACTGTTAAGGAACTATTCTCTATTCCCACTTTAGTATATTTTTAATCATAAATGGGTACCAGCTGCTAAAATGATTATATAATTTTTCTCTTTTGACTTATTGAAATGATATATTTTATTTATAGACTTCTTATTAATAAACCATTTCTTGCTTTCCTATGGTAAAACTTGGTCAGATTGTAGTTTTCTTTTCAGATGCTACCAAATTTAACTTCTTAGTATTTCAGTTCTTTTTTTATAGTTTATTTTTGCAGCATTCAGTTCTCACTCCCCCTTTTTAATATAAAGTATACAATAAGAGATGTGTTTTTTTAATTGAAGTATAGTTGATTTACAATATTGTGTTAGTTTCTGGTGTACATCAAAGTGATTCAGTTATACATATATATATTCTTTGTCAGATTCTTTTCCATCATAATTTATTACAAGATATTAAATATAGTTCCCTGTGCTATATGTAGGACTTTGTTATTTATCTATTTTATGTATAGTAGTTTGTATCTGTTAATCCCAAACTCTTACTTTAACCCTCCCCCTCTTTGATAGCCATAAGTTTGTTTTCTATATCTGTGAATCTATTTCTGTTTTGTAAATAAGTTCATTTGTTTTATTTTTTAGATTCCACATACAAGTGACATAATTTGATATTTGTCTTCCTCTGTTTGACTTACTTCACTTTGTATGATAATCCATGTTGCTGCAAATGGCATTATTACATTCTTTTTATGGCTCAGTAATATTCCATTATATATACCACATCTTCTTTATCCATTCAACTGTTGATAAACATTTAGGTCACTTCCATGTCTTAGCTATTGTAAATAGTGCTTGTTGTTGCTTTTATAAACCAAGACTTGACTAGCTAATTCACTCACTCAACAAATATCATTTCCTCACCTAGTATAAAAAGCACAATTTAGTTCTGACAATACAGTGGTGAATTAGTCAAACTATCCCTGGCATTGCATCTTTAAAATTTTTACCTTTTGACACCCTTCACCCATTTCTCCCATCCTCCACCTCCCCCCAGCAACTACCAATCTGTTCTCTATATCTATGAGCTTGTTTTTTTTTTTTTAAGATTCCACACATAAGAAGGATCATACAATATTTGTCTCTCTCTGTCTGACTTATTTTACTTAGCATAATGCCCTCAAGGTCCACCCATGTTGTCACAAATAGCAAGATTTCATTCTTTTTTATGGCAGAATAGTATTCCGGTGCATGTATATATACCACAATTTCTTTATCCGTTCATCCATCAATGGAGACTTAGGTTGTCTTCCATATCTTGGCTGTTATAAGTAATGCTGCAGTGAACATGGGGGTGCACATATATTTTCGAGTTAATGTTTTTGTTTTCTTCAGATAAATAGGTAGAAGTAAAATGGCTGGATCATATGGTAGTTCTATTTTTAATTTTTTGAGGAAACTCCATACTGTTTTCCAGAATGGCTGCACCAATTTGCATTCTCACCAACAGTGCACAGGGGTTACCTTTTCTCCACATGCTCACCAACACTTGTTATTTCTTGTCATTTTGATAAAAACCATTGTAACAGGCATGAGGTGATAGCTCATTGTGGTTTTGATTTGCATTTCCCTGATGATTAATGATAGTGAGCATATTTTCATGTGCCTGTTGCCTATCTGTATCTCTTCTTTGGAAAAATATCTATTCAGATCTTCTGCCTATTTTTAACCAGGTTCTTTGGTTTTCTTCTATTGAGTTGTATGAGTTCTTCATATATTTTGGATATTAGTCCCTTATCAAATATATGATTTGCAAATATTTTCCCCCATTCAGTAAGTTGCCTTTCATTTTGTTGGTAGGTTTCCTTTGCTGTGTAGAAGCTGCTTAGTTTGATGTAGTCCCACTTACTTATTTTTGCTTTTGTTGCTTTTGCTTTTGGTGTCAGGTTCAAAAAATCATCATCAAGACCTATGTCAGGAAGCTTGCTGCCTATATTTTCTTCTAGGAGTTTTATAGTTTCAGGTCTCACATTCAAGCCTTTAATCCATTTCCAGTTCATTTTTGTGTATGGTTTAAAATAGGGGATCCAGTTTCATTGTTTTGCATGTAGCTGTCCAGTTTTTCTAACACCATTTATTGGAGAGACTGCCCTTTCCCCATTGTATGGATATATTCTTGGCTCCTTGTCATAAATTAATTGATTATATATGCATGGGTCTATTACTGGGATCTCTATTCTGTTCCATATGTGTCTGGTTTTACAAATACCATACTATTTTAACTACTATAGCTTTGTAATATAGTTTGAAATCAGGGCACATCATGCCTCCAGCTTTTTTCTTCTTTCTCTAGATACTTTGGCTATTTGGTGTTTTTCTTGGTTTTTTGTGGTTTTTTGTTTTTGTGGTTCCATATACATTTTGGGATTATTTGTTCTATTTATTTGAGAAAATGCCATTGGAATTTTGGTAGGGATTTCATTGAAACTGTAGATTGCTTTGGGTAGTATGAACATTTTAACAATATTGACTCTCTCAGTTCATGAACATGGGATAGCTTTCCATTTGTGTCTTTTTCAATTTCTCTCATTAAAGTCTTATAGTTTTCAGTGGACAGGTCTTTCACCTCCTTGGTTAAATTTATTACAAGGTATTTTATTCTTTTTTATCCAATTGTCAATGGGATTGTTTTCTTTATTTCTATTTCTGATAGTTTGTTATTATTGTATTAATTTTGTATCCACAACTTTACTGAATTCATTTATTATTAGTTTTAACAGTATTTTTTTAATGGAGCATTTAGATTTTCTATATATAACATCACGTCATCTGCAAATAGTGACAGTTTTACTTCTTCCTTTCCAATTTGGATGCATTTTATTTCTTTTTCTTGACTAATTGCTGTGGCTGGGTCTTCCACTACTATGTTGAATAAAAGTGGTGAGAGAGGACATCCTGTCTTATTCCTAATCTTAGAGGAAAAGCTTTCATCTTTGTACCACTAAGTATGATGTTAGCTGTGGGCTTGTCATATTTGGCCTTTATTATGTTAACGTATGTCCCCTCTATACCTTCTTTGTTGAGAGTTTTTATCATAAATGGATGTTTAATTTTGTCAACTACTTTTTCTGCAACTATTGAAATGATCATATGATTTTTATCCTTCATTTTGTTAATGCGATGTATCACATTGACTGATTTATGGATGTTGAACCATCCTTGCATCCCTGGGATAAATTCTACTTAATCCTGGTGTATGAGGCTTTTAATTTTAATTAGTTTAAATTGAAGTTTGTTTGCTAATATTTTGTTGAGGATTTTTTCATCTATGTTTATTGGGGATATTGGCCTATAATTTTTTTTTCTTGTGTCCTTGTCTGATTTTGGTATCAGGATAATGCTGACCTCATAAAATGAGTTTGGAAGAATTCTCTCCTCTTCTAATTTTTGGAAGAGTTTGAGAAGGTATGGATTAATTCTTTGTTTTAAAGTCTATTGTCTAATATTTTAAATTTATTTTTAATTTGTATTCCTAAGTCAGTGTCAGTTGCATCTAAATGGTTTTGTTTTTAATTGCTTGGGGAGGAGGGTCTGTCTTTGTGATCTTTGTTAAAATTATAGTTTTGCTCACTTCAAAAATGAATTGATAAGCATTCCATCTTACTCAGTGACATATAGCAATTCATGAAACCTGAGACTAAACATGTCCTTAGTGACAAGATACACAGACTATCTCATCAGAAAAGTAATTTGGTGTCTTCTTCCCTTGCAAATTCCCTTCCATTGACTCGACATTAACATCATATCAATTTAATATTCTAAACATCCTTAGCATGCTAAAAAAGTATGTATATTTCCCTTACAAAAACATGACATTTCTTTTTCAATCTTTCAGATCTACTACCTACTTTCTGTAACTCTTGAAAAAATGTCTCTAGCATGAATAGCTAGCTGTTGTACCAGAAGGGTGGCCATCCAAACCCAGGTCTCTTTATGAGTCATTCTGCTTTAGGAATCAATCCTATATGCTTTGAGTCGTAACTTTCCTTTTCAAAAGCATCACTGTGTGGAGCTTCTCCTACACTGAAACCAGCATAGAACAACTTGGCTTATACTTCATGTGGTTTCCTACACAACAAACTCAAACAAACAAACAAGCATAAAATATGCGGCCACTCTGATTGAAAAAAAAAGCCAGGATTTGGCCTGGGTGGTCTTAGTGAGGATAGTGAGGAGCACAGGGTTCTTCTTCAGGGGACTGAGCTGCCACTTAGAGCTCTGGGTGCCTTCTGTTTAAAAGTGAGGCTATCGGAGCTTCCCTGGTGGCACAGTGGTTGCGAGTCCGCCTGCCGATGCAGGGGACGCGGGTTCGTGCCCCGGTCCGGGAAGATCCCACATGCCGCGGAGCGGCTGGGCCCGTGAGCCATGGCCGCTGAGCCTGCGCATCCGGAGCCTGTGCTCCGCAATGGGAGGGGCCACAACAGTGAGAGGCCTGCGTACCGCCAAAAAAAAAAATTTTTTTTTAATAAATAAATAAAAGTGAGGCTATCAGTTGGAACAGTAAATTCTGATTCAAAATTTTAAAAGCCTTCCCTACCATGCCACGTGCTACCCCTTCACAGCTGATGGCCGAGATGACGTTCTCTACTCCCAGACTCCAGAGAGGCCAAGAGCCAACTGCCATATTGGCCCAATATTCACTGAGGCCAGGTTCAACACTTAAGCTTCTTTATATGTAACTCTCATTTTGCTTTCTGGTGATGGATCTTTAACTAGTCACACAACTGAAAATTATTTTCATAAACCAACACGGTCCAAACAGTGTTCTGAGGGACACTAGTGACCTACAGATGTCGGTACATGTTCCAAAAGGAGAGGGAAAAAGAGTCTGTCTTCAAATTTGGAAAAAGCTGGGTTAAACAAAACTGATTTCTTTACTGCACAGCCATACAGAGGCTGTAGTATACTGATGTTCTCTGGGACCTCTGAAACTTTATTTTTTCACAGTACACCTATTAACATTTCCAAATACATTATTGTTGGGTATATTTTAGGGAAACAGTATCTTAAGTAATTATTATTATCATCACCTATACTTAGTGCTTACTAGAACTTGAGTACTGTTACATATCCCCAACTATAAATGGGATATTATTAAACTATATCTCACTTAATCCTTGCAACAACTCTAAGAGTGGGAGTTATTGTCTTCATTGCACAGTGCTGTAGAGAGGTTAAGTAATTAGTCTACAATGACAGCACTAGTGAATCACAAACCCTAATTTGCATCCAGATCTATTTTCAAAGTCTATGTGCTTAACCAGTAAGCTACATTTTCTATAGCACTACTGCACTTTGCAATGGTTACTTCATAAAATAAGACTTTATATTACATTGTAAAAATCAACTTTCCCCATGCTCTGAGAACCATCATATCTTCTCCTGCCCTGAGAGCCAGCCCAGCAGATCCTTCTGTCAGTGAGCAACTTCCCACCATACTGCAGCCACTCTCGACCAATGAGAGCTGAATCAAGTGTAATGCATGTTGATTTCTTCCTTGGGGTCTCTCTGTCTGACATCTATGTATGTCAAAAGATGTCTAAATGATGACCAGACCTTCTACAAAGAAACAAAAAAGGACAGCAAGCTGGATGTTAAAATGCAAGTTTGATAGAATCTTCAAGGACACAGTGGAGGAAACAGAGGGTAAAGATTAGTGGGCAATTAGGCTTTAGTGGAAATCCTTTGGCAAAATGAAGGGTACAACTGTGGCCTAGGAGGAGTGCCCAGCCATTGTGTGAAATTCTGGAGGCTTGCCATGCCCTCAGAGGATCCGAAGAGAAGGAAAGAACTAATTCCAAAGAACTTGCTGGAAATTCATCTCCACAGGGACATTTCATTCCATGTACGGCTGCGGCCCCTCCCATTTAAGGGTCCCATCTCCTGTACTAACAGGACAGCCTTGTGCTGCCTCTTTTATTGGCATCCACGTTTCTCAGTCCAGTAACCAGCCTTCTTCCAGCTCTGTTCTACACAGCCTTCCATACAAAGGGATGAGAAGCTATAACTATATAATTTTGCATATCAAAGGATGGTCTGCTAGCAGAACTAACCTAGAGTGACCATCTTACTCAGCAAGGGCCATGACAGCATGTTTTACAGAAAGCATGCCCAGTTTAGAAATTTCCCACCTCAAGACATCCAGGAATTTAAATTACCAGACTTGGAAGGTATAGTTTTGAGGAACCCTATTCCTCCTCTCTTAAGATGTCCCCTCATCGTCTCCATTTGAAATGGTTAGGACTTTTCCACTTGTGTGAGTTAGCTATTGTTGTAAAACAAACTAACCCTGATACTAGAGGCTTAAAGTAACTAGCACTTGTTATTTATTATGAGTCTACAAATGGGCTGAGCACTTCTGCTGATTTGGGCTTGACTTAACAGGTTCTATCTGGGCATACTCGTGCATCCGTGGTTAGCTGGCCAATCGTCAGGAGGCTGGCTGGTCTAGGATGGCTTGAGCTGGGACGACTCACCTCCATTCCACACGGTCCCTCATCCTCTAGCAGGCTAGCCTGGGCTCATTCTCATGGTAACTGCAGGGGTTGAAGGAAGGAAAGAAAACAAATTCCAATGTATAAGCACATTTCAAGCCTCTTGTGGTGCGTTTCCTAACATTTCATTGACCAAAACAAGTCTCATGATGAGCTTCAGGTCAGAATAGGAGGGAACAACAAAGTTACAGGGGAAAGGCCATGGTAGGTACTCTCATGCATCACAAATATCTCTTGACTTCAATTGGAATCATATGGTGAATAGAGTTATAAAAGTGGCTAGGTTAGAGCTAAGAAGAATCATACTAACCTAGGCTCTTTGATGACTCACAATTCCAGAATTAGCCTAAGACTCAACTCAGAATATTGGAAGCCCTTTCTACAATTTCTACAATTTTGGTCAAAACTTAAAAAATGCAGTACTGAAGGGGATCAGGATATGCCACCCCAAAATATGCCACTTTAACATAAGAATTATTTTAAGATGAAGACATCTGAAATTCAACAGATGTAGAGAGAAGGCTTCCTGGATCTTCTCTTATCTGAATAAAAGCAGAAATTTCTGGGAAGTCAGGCTACCACAAATACCCTCTTTGGGGTGAGTCTGTTCCCAGGAAAAACACCAAGAATAAACCTACCATAATCCCCTCTCCCAGGGAGTTTTATGGCCATGAAGAAGACAGAAAGATCACTCAGCATAGACAGATATCACTAACTTTTTAAACTCTCATTTGTCTCATTTGTCTTTCCTTAAAAACAAACAAACAAAAGCAAAAACTCCCTTATCTTTCATAAAAACAAAAACCTATTTGTCCTTCCCATAGAAGCCCTTTCTCTGCTCTCTCTTTCCCCTAACAGGTTAGGTATATAGGCTGCACCCCTTTAAGTTACTCATCACTGAGCACTCCTGCATGTACCTGCGTTACATGTGTAAATTTTTTCTCCTCTTAATCTGTCCTTTGTCACTGTAATTTACAGGACTCACTCAACCAGCATACAAGGTTAGAGGCAAAGTTTTTCCTCCCATACATTACCATCCCTGTGAACTACCCAGGTCAGAAGCCACACTCTAAGAATGCCCCGTTTAAGCCATTTGAGTTGGAGTCGTATGTTGCTTACAGCCGATAGCATCCTACCTAATTGAGTATTAGGTTTGAGTTGCCTATTGAACAACTAAAGGGAGATATCAGGGAAACAAATGGACATATGAATCTACATTTGTGGGAAGAGGTCAGGGTAAAAGATAGAGACTTGAAGTCTTAGGCATATAGGCTCTATTTAAAGTCACATGATTGGATAAAATCACATTGGAAGGAATGTAAAAAGAGCAGAGAAGAGGTTCCAGGACTGAGTCTTAGGGAACTCTAATATTTTAAGTTGGGTAGGGGAAAAGGAGATAGCAAAAGCCACTCAGAATGATGAAGAAAGTAGGAGGAAAACCAGGAGAATGTGATGTTATGGAAGCCCAAAGGGGAAAGAAGGGATTTCAAGAGGGAAGAGGAGTTGTATTATGTTGAAAACTTCTGAGAACCCATGCTCTAAAGCACTTTTGGACTTACAGAGCTTCATCTGTTCCAGAACCAGCAGCCTTGCCCTCTGTGCTCTAAGTTGTTGAATTTTCTTTTCCTCTGTCTCACATCTCCAAGCCATGCTGTCCTTGCCTCTGTGACTTCACGTGTATTGCAGCCTCCCCTGAAAACATGCCTCTTTCCATCTCCCCTCTCTAACTCCTGCCGTCCCTCCAGATATCAGCCTAGACACTGCTTCTCCAGAACTGGCTGAGGGACCCCTTCCACATGCCTCCAAAGGACCCTGCACTTCCCCTATCCTACTCAGTTTGGTCTGCCATAACAGAATACTCCAAACTGGGAGGCTTAAACAACAAAAGTTTATTTTCTCACAGTTTTGGAGGCTAGAAGTCCAGCCAACATCAAGGTGCCATCACAGTTCGTTTCTGATAAGGCCTCTTTCCTTGGCTTACAGACAGCTGCCTTCTTGCTGTCCTCACATGGCCTGCACACAGAGAGAATGCTCTCGTGTCTCTTCTTCTTATAAAAACAACAGTCCTGGTTGGTTAGGGCCTAACCTTATAATCTCATTTAACTTTAAGTACCTCCTTAAAGGCCTTATCTCAAATACAGTCACATTGTGGGTTAGGGCTTCAACATACAAAACTTGCGGGGAACACAATTCAGTCCATAATACCCATCAAAGCACTTATTGGATGATAACTTCTGTATTTCCCATTTGACTATAAACTCTGTGAGGCTAAGCCCAGGCAATGTGTATATTTTATTTCCTATTATCTTTAGCATGTAACACAGTGCCTGAGGTGCTAAACAAATTTATGGACTAAATGAATGAGAACATGAATGCAAGACTGGCCTCTGCTCTGCCATGTGGCTAACCCATATAGTTAGCCAAGGCAGTACCCTAATTGAGAATTCTCCTCCCAGGAGTGTCCCATTTTCAATGGTCAGTAAAATCCAGCCCATTTGAAATAAATGGAAGGAAACCCAGTGTGAATCAGTGAGAAAGTATAGAATTTTAAAAGAAGTTTGGGTACTTTCAAGGAAGCCCTAAAAAATAATCTGTGATGTCTGAACTAATGCTTTGTAATTTGTTCACTAATTGTTTGCCTTCCAACAAATGTTGAAAATAGTTTAAAATGTAATGAAAGGCCTTTCTTAAGTAAATGTTGCAATCATCCTGAAAATGAGTTTATACTCTCCCTTTGTTAGCAAATTCTACTTACTACATACAGATAGGGCAAAGGTAAACTTTAATCCAGCTTCCAGGAAAAAAAAAAAATGTTGAATTGTTTAAGTCCTTGTTCAGGGTTTCATCTTTAGGAAAGATGAAAATGGATGAGAAAAGGGGGCTGCAGAGGGTCTCAGAATTGTATTATTTCAAAACTCTGTCTTTGCATAATGTCAAAGTAGTGAGTTTGATTTACAGATGTTAGAATACTATCTTTAGAAATAGGAAGTCAGCAATGGCATATATATTCTCTTTCCTCCCCTGAAGATTACACACACAGTTTTTTAAAGATATGAAAATGATTTAGAAATGTGGAGAGAAACTGGCTTTTTTTAGGAATTTCATTTCTAGGTTTTCCTAAACTCTAACAAGTGTTAAGGGAAAAAACATCTTTTAACAAGTTTCCAACTGTTCACCAATGTTAATCCTTCAAGGGTGCCATTCTTTGTCTTTATTAAACTCGAGTGTATTAGATAAAGACTGACTTGGGGTGTAAATGCCTAGTTCCAGTTAGAGCAACACGAGAAAGAAGAGGCACTCAGCTCCCCGAAGGTTCCAGCTTTCTCTGTGTAACTGGATCAGGGCTATTCTCCCAGCGGTGGCCCCATGAGGCTCGGTGACATGTGACAATCATGCTGACTTCCAGCTCATGCTGACACAGACTGTACTAACAATAACACTTAGACACACCCCAGCTCATGCCTCCTTCTAACCCCAGGTGGTGTCAAGTGGAAAAATGATTCTAAGAGGCAGCACAGGCAATACCTCTGGCTCCAAGAATCACTGCAAAGAGCCAATTCCTTTAACAACTGAATAGTACAAGAGGGAAGGGACAGATGCTGGGAAAGAAATACTAAACTTGGATAATTATTTCATTTTAGCACAGCTCCAAAACAACCTTACTCTGTCCCTTTTTGGCCCTTGACATACACATAGATTTGTGGAGATTTTCTGTTATGTCAGTCAGTTCTTGTGACATTATGGAGAGAAACAAATATGGCTCAGAGATTTTAAGAGATTGCTGAGAATTAGTAATACCCAAAAGGAAAAGTACAGTGGGCACTTGTGCCATGGGCTAGTTCAGATGTGGCCTCTTCTTCCAGTTTATTGATGAGGGTCCCCAGGCAAAAACTCACTGGTAAAGCCACTTTATAGTAAATATTTCTCCCTTTGGCCACCAGGCAGTTCTCTAAGGTAGCTGTAGCCTGCAGGGCCTGAACTGTGGCTTCGATTTTTGCCACAGTGCAGAGTTTGAAGGTAGGCACTGAGCCATGTTTAAATGGAGCGAGTGTGAAGGCTTTGGGGGATACAATTGGAAGGGTTTGGTGGGTAATGTGTGTAAGTAAAGGCTGTATCTTAAGTGCCTGGCGGTTCTTGGCAAGGTCCAAGCTGGTCCTGTGAAAGGATTTTGGGCCTCTCTCCAGCAGAGCCTGAGACAGCAAGACGCACCCTCTGGTCTTGGCTGTAACTCACGGGTGAAATTGCCTTTCCTGGTCCTGATGGGATAAGGAAGACCTCAAACTCCTCAGGCTGCCGGAATAATCTCTACGTGCGCACATGTGCGTACACACACACACACACACACACACACACACACACACACACAAGCCTTCAGTGAGCACTGCCCCAGGTTGGTAACAACAGTAATCCTTGCTCTCCTCTGGCCTGAGATCCTCTCCTTCCTTCTCGCTGGGCCTGCGGGTTGAGAGGATTATGAAGCTTATTTTGATTTTGTTCATATCTGGTAAGTCAGAATTCTCTGAAGAGGGGCCTGCTCAGTTAGCTGTCCCTTCTGAGCTAGAAGGTTGGTCTTTAGCTAGAGTGCATTTGCAATGTCCCTAGGATTAACTTGCTTTCATAGTTTCACTCATTTGGGCCTTACTTTCTTCATCTGTGGATTGAGACTACAGAGACCTACTCACAGACTTGTTGAGGCTTGATGAGAGGAAACGTGTATGTCATAGTGCTTTGTAAACTGGAAAAAAAGGTAACCGTCATTTAATAAGATTCATTGATCAATAATCAAACTTGCACAGATATAAGAAGGGGATTCTGGGAACATCCTTCTTAGCCATTTTCTAGCTGTGTGAACTTTAGCAAGCTAATGAACGTCTCAGAGCCTTCATTTTTCATACCTATAAAATTAGGGAAATGATATCTATTCTTAGGAAGCTTTTGCAAGAATTAAAAATACACCCTCTTACACTGAGCAGGATGCCTGACACATAGCAGACGCTTTGTAAATGGTAGTTATGGCTACTGCATTAACCCGGAAGACATCTGTGCAGATGGAATAGTCCTTCCTTCTCTAACTTGCCAAAGTGTTCTTTCTTGCTCAGAAATTGAATCCCTACTCAGTTATTGTCATGAGTGTGCAGGGGTATGGCTAATAAGAATGCAGTCTGGGGCATGAACATAAATAATTCATGGACTGCACTTTGAACACTTTGCTTGAATTTATATGAGAATTAGTATTTCAATTTCCTAGACTGAAAAGACGAAGGCACCAAGAAACTGAAAACAAAGCAAACCAAGTCAACTAATCAACCTTCCTAGTACACAGTTTGGAAAATTTTCTATTAAGTTAGCAGAGGTTGGTGTCTTTATTGACTCACAGGAGAATGGAAAAATACATATATATTAAGCCCTGCTAAATAATAAGCCATGACTTTCAACTTTTAAATTTAATAAAGAAAAAAATACCCTAAAGCCTTTCAAGAAATAAGATAGCTTTCAGAGCCATATTATAGTCTGTTAAGAGAAAAAAAAGAGAGAGAGAGAGAGAGAAAGATCAGAAAGAAGTGGGCAAGATAGAGGGGAATAGCCTTCCATTATGTTAAAAAAAAAAATTTAAGACCTTGTAGAATACAGCCATCGTTGCACATTTGCTAACACAAGCTTATGTGATGGTGTCTTCTCTTGTCACTCGTCTCACAGCAATAACTTGAGACAGAAGTTTCCCAGCTACCCAGATTCTTAGATGAAAGAACTCACGTACACGTCCGTTACCACTGAGGACCCAAACGAAGCTCGTGGGTCCTGGAACCAGAGTCAGCCATGGCTGGGCTGGCACTAAATTCAATTATATCCTCCAAAGAAAAAAGGAGCTAGTTTTGAGGAGAAAGAGTAGAAAACGAAGAGAGCAGGAATTAGGGTTGCAATGGACTGAAAAAAAATCTCTGTGTGTCTCCTCCATCCCCTACAGTCAGAGTCACTCTCTCTCACACACACACAGACACACACTAAAAGGTGATGTCCACTCACTCTTGCCATGATGGTCCTATTTGGCTGCCATTTTTGTAAGCCCGGGTAACATGGCAACACAGGAACAAAACTCGCTGGTCAGTTGGTCATCAGCTGTAACTTTATCTAGGGGTACTTCCAAGCCTTGTCCAGGAACCTAGAGACCTGACGCGCAGTTCGGGAGTTTCTGTTTTAACAACCCTGAATAGAGCTTTCTTATTTGTCACTCTGCAAACAAACACACTGAGACCAAAAACACTGCAGAGACTGCAAAGAGACCCCACCTCCCACGCCAGCTCTGATCACTGAGCGCTGTGAGGAGAATTGCTCTGAGACCATTTGCAAGCTTGCTCACAGAGGGCTCTGTAAGTGGAAGCAGTGAGACGGATAATATATTTGCCACAGTCGTGTTCGATAGACTCACACAAAACAATCACACACGTAGAACACCAGAGTTACTGTCACCTAAGGATCGATAACATCTGCAGCATGGCTGGTCTTTGGGTTGCAGCTGCTCCTTGGGACACACACAGCCTCCAGAAACAGTGCCAATAGGATTTTTCTCACACTAACCCTGCATTAGTTTGAGTTTCTGTCCTACCTGGTTTGCGTGCTGTTGCTGCTATAATTTCCCCTCTCTGTCTGAGTTTTTTGGGGTTTTTTGTTGTTTTTTTTTTTTTTTGCAGTACGCGGGCCTCTCACTGTCGTGGCCTCTCCCATTGGGGAGCACAGGCTCCGGACGCGCAGGCTCAGCGGCCACGGCTCACGGGCCCAGCCGCTCCGCAGCACGTGAGATCTTCCCGGACCGGGGCACGAACCCACGTCCCCTGTATCGGCAGGCGGACTCTCAACCACTGCGCCACCAGGGAAGCCCATCTATCTGAGTTTTTGTATTTGCATAATCCTGCCTGAATTATACAGCTAGGTTGGAGAAATATCTCTGGCTAGTTAGGAAAATCAATAACTTTCTTTGATTTTAATTTCACACATTTGGTGCTTGGTAGCCTTCCTTTAGGTTCACTTGGCTCAATATATCCTGTGCAACCCTAACCCAGTAAGGGACTGTATCCCTAACTGTGCTCCTCTTTGCGTCCGTTTCTCAAGGTAGCAATTTTTCTTTGGCATCTGCCCCTGTAAGGTCTTCGGGTCCTGGTAAGGTCTCGAACTTGCCTCAACTGCCAAATCAATGCCCTCACAGACTCTGAAGCATTGGCCCCAGGCTCCAATAGCCACAGCCATACTGATCATTAGTATCTCTCCGTGCCCGTTGTTTCACTTCTGCTTCCCAGGAGGAACTACCCCATGATGCGGGGGCAGGAAAGACGAGCTTCTAGGCAAACTGCCAAGAAAAGTCGTAAGAAACTGACCCGTTTCAAAAGCTTCCTTCTTCCTCACTGCTGCTACCTCTGCAGAGAAATTCCCTTTCAGCCTTCAAGTCCTTTTTTGACTCTTCCCTCCCTTTGGGCAGATACCAGATAGCAGCTTCAGTCCCCATTAGGGCACCCACGAGTGCAAGGAGGCAAAGAGGAGACAGAAGAGGGATTTGACAGGTGATGAAAATACCTCCCCTTGTACCAATATTGTGCTTCCTTTCTATCTGCTGTGCCTCCGTTTGGTCTCAGGTGCCAACCCCACATGGCCCAGGTACACAGGAGGTCGAGAGGGGCCAGAAGCCCTTCCTCACGGCAGGAAGAGAGCAGACGCAGCTTGTTAGCTTGAAGAGGGAGAAGTGAAAATAAAAGTTTTGTGGCATTTACCTGTCCCTTTGTAGAGGTCTGGCTACTTGTGTACACTCCATTAGACTCTTTCTGGATGTCCTATTATACTTATAAAAAAAATGGCAGCAACGGGTCAGGACAAAACTACTGTAAATAATTCAATCAGGGCTTCCCTGGTGGTGCAGTGGTTGAGAGTCCGCCTGCCAATGCAGGGGACACGGGTTCGAGCCCTGGTCCGGGAAGATCCCACATGCCGCGGAGCAACTAAGCCCGTGCGCCACAACTACTGAGCCTGCGCTCTAGAGCCAGCGAGCCACAACAACTGAAGCCCGGCAACAAGAGAAGCCACCGCAGTGAAAAGCCCATGCACCGCATCCAAGAGTACCCCCCGCTGGCCGCAACTAGAGAAAAGCCCGAGCATAGCAACAAAGACTCAACGCAGCCAAAAAAAAACGACCATCACATGGTCCCATCACTGCCACCAGGAAAAAAAAAAATCATGGAAATTCATGAACACAAAATAGATTATCAAGTAAAAATTGAGTACAACTAATATTCCTCTAGCCGTTTGGCAGGTATCAGAGAGATAAAATTTAAATTTAGATTGATAAACCTAACTGTCAGAAAGGAAGAGAGAGATGGGTGACTAAACTGATTCAGGGGAAGAAGAAGGTATGTTTCTTACATTAAATAGATTTACCTTCCAGTCTTCCATGTGGGAAAAATAATATTTGCTTTTCTTTCATTTTTCAGCCACTTGTGACAAGTACACAGTCTTGAATTCCTATGATTGGATTAAATCACTATAAATAGACCTCAGAAAATTCACTCTGACTTTTATGCAGACTGACTGCATAGAATAATATAAAAGTCACTCTGACGTTTATTCACTCCTGGCACTTAGATGCAGAAATTTCACCTCTCCTTCCTGAATTTTTTTTTTAAAAAACCTTTACTATGCTTTTTTGGCCTGTAAGGTAGTTTTTTTCCACACGGCTTCCATATGCCAAGTGATGAAAAGTCTGCAGGAGGGGGAAAAATGCAGAATTGTATGCAGTTTGTTAATGTGAACAGAAGCCCTGGGAGGAATGCTTGTGTGTGACCCTTAGAGCTGGGCAATAATTCCAGGCTCCAGCAGGCAGCAAACATAAATTTGATCCGAGAAAATCCTGTTCTAACAATTGGTCTATTTAAATTCATTTACAGTGTGCTTAGTTGTGCTTCAATCACACATCTTATGCAAGTCACAAATAAATAAATATATAATGCTCACCAGATAAACCAAGAGTTGGGTTTCTGTAGCTCTTCCCCTCTCATAGGAGGGATAACTTGCCTTAAATGATGCAGATGGCCGCTTCGATGCATGCTTCTATGTGAGAGAGTAAAATAAAAATACCAGCTCATTGTTATCTGATGGGCCTCAGTCTGACTTTGAGGGAAGAATGGGATCCACAAGAGACACGACTAGTAGTCCAGAATCTATACCCTGAAACTTCAATTTTAATTAAAGAAGGCTATGCCATTTCTCTAAATTGGTAATAAGCATTATTTTTCTTTTTCAGGAACTAAATTTTCACTGCTTCCATTTAGTAATCTTAGTCTAAGAAACTTTGCAGTTGACATTCACATGAATGGACTGTGTGTTGAGATCGAATCCCATTCCATTATTCCTATACACACGGCCTCAGTGAGAGCATTTCCTCCCTCTGATTGTTTGGAACTAATTTCTTGATTTATTTATCTTAGTTATATGCTAGATTATAAGTTCCTTGCCGGCAAAATACAGTTCACCTTGGACAATCTAGAGGCGTCTATGTTTTTGATGACGATGATGATGATTGGAATGTCTTCAATATCCTACTAGTTACTCCCATCAAGAGCTTTAAAGGAGTTGCCATGATATGGTTTTGAATTTCCAGAAGACTTGATTTTCTTTTAATTTCAACAAATATTAGTGGAAAAAGTCATCAAAGCCAGAGAGTGGGACAAGTCCTAGATTCATCAATAAGGGCAGGAAAATATTTCATGGAGATGATATGGAGTCCTACAGGTGCATTAGAGCAAAAGGCCAAAGACTAGCTTGCAGAAAGCATGAGTGGAGTTTTGCAATGAAGCTAAATTACAAGGTAAACTCCAGGATGGAATATAATAATTCTTTTTTTGTGTCTGAAATGAAAGTGAGCCCAAGGTGAGAAAGGGCATCAGCCTCCATCCTTCTGTAGGGTAGCCCAGGATAAGGAAAGACATGTTTGTATGCAGACGAAGACAGAAGAAAACCAGCTGCAGACTCCCTGGCATCCAAAAGCCTCAGAGATGTTAACTGGAACAATCGGGCCCCCTCAACACCACCAGACCTACGAGCATAGATGTCTTTGCTTCCAAGGTCCACTGATGTCTCAGCTTGCGATGCCTGTGAGTCTCTACATACAGGCTGCCCTCTGACCGGTACGTTCAGATCAGGCCCACCCAAGACTCACTGGTGTACCGCAGACAGAGAGGGCCAATAAGCCTCTGCAAACTGAGCTCTCTGGTATCTCTGATCTGTCCTTTCACTCCAAGTGACTTGAAGAAACCGGGTAGTAGATTCTCTTGGTAATTTGGCTGAATAAGAAGAACAAGCCAAGCAAAATATTATTTGATGACCTCCCTTTCAGGAGCTTTTAAAGTATTCACTTCAAGGACACCAAAGCATGCTTCCCCCACTCTCTCCCATTCCTACTCCAACCAAAGGGATTGCCTGTCTTCAGAAATAACCCTGAAGGAGTGGTTGGGAAATGAATAGGAGGCTGCCATCATGGGTGGGGCTCGCTCATTCCCCATGGTTTGGAAGGTCTTGGTTACTCAAAAGTTCTCATAAATCTTGTGTGTTTTATGCCTGCCCCAGTGTTCCCTTTCAAGGCCTCCTACTGTCCCTGAGTAATGAAGAGTCCTTATCCCACGTTCACTTCTGTCATCCTTACTAGGGTCCAACCTTCAAGTCTCACTTAGTATTTCATCCCAATGACAGCATCTTAGGAATTAAACTTTCTCAAATTTACTCATATGGAAATGTCAACGCGACCAAGGCATTCAAAAAGATATTCAAGTAGGTCTAACCTTTAACAGAATACACTCACCATTACCTGGAAAACAAGAAATAAATACTCTTAGCTGAAACTTTGTCAGCTGGAGCTTCTTAATTTTTTTAATGGAAACATTTTATCTATAAACCCAACATAAGGGTTTTTAACTACTCTTGAATATTTCTAAAAAGAATTAGCGTTAATGCCTGAATGGATATAAAAAAACTATACAACTCTGCCATTTCTTAGTTGAGGAAACTGAGGCATAAAGAGGTTAAGGGACTTGCTTAGGGAAATTATGCTCCAAAATTCCTTGTATAGTAATTTTATTTATTAAAAATAGAAAACCCAAATCCCTACATACACTTTATTTTATTTATTTTTTTAACATCTTTTTTGGAGTATAACTGCTTTACAATGGTGTGTTAATTTCTGCTTTATAACAAAGTGAATCAGCTATACATATACATATGTTCCCATATCTCCTCCCCCTTACGTCTCCCTCCCACCCTCCCTATCCCACCCCTCTAGGTGGTCACAAAGCACTGAGCTGATCTCCCTGTGCTATGCGGCTGCTTCCCGCTAGCTATCTATTTGACATTTGGTAGTGTATATGTGTCCATGCCACTCTCTCACTTCGTCCCAGCTTACCCTTCCCCCTCCCTGTATCCTCAAGTCCATTCTCTACATCTGCGTCTTTATTCCTGTCCTGCCCCTAGGTTCTTCATAACCTTTTTTTTTTTTTAGATTCCATATATATGTGTTAGCACACGGTATTTGTTTTTCTCTTTCTGACTTACTTCACTCTGTATGACAGACTCTAGGTCCATCCACCTCACTACAAATAACAATCTCGTTTCTTTTTATGGCTGAGTAATGTTCCCTATGTACACTTTGTCAGTAAGCCTGTGACTCTAGGCTATTCCTACCCTTAATTTAGGTCTGACAGTTAGTGGAGTTGTCAGAGGCTGCTCACAAATGGTCAACGGGTGGGACTTTCCTGCTGCATAAAGAGAACTCGTAGACCCAAGAGAAGGATTCCTCCCAGATCAAGGCTTCCTGGAACATTCCACTTTAATCTGTGAATCAGAGACAGAAACTGGAGATGGGCCCCGTCTTAAAGTATAGCAGGTCTTCACCATGGCTCAGTGTGCTCTCTCTGCTTCTAGAAGGAGGTTGCTGTTGAGTCAGCTAACTTGTTCTTTCTTATATCAGCTCCTGTGTCAGCCATTGTGATTATCTGATTCTTCCAGGACTTGGGGTGGGGTGGGGGGTTCAGGGAGGAGATAGGAGGCAAAAGTGTGGAGCAGGAAATTGTTCTGGGGACACTGAACACATGGGAAGGGTGCTGTAGTGACCACCCCACCTCATACCCACCCCCAGAACCCTTGGGTTTCCTAATTTAATATCCTCCATCCAGAGAAATTCCCAGGGAGGCACCACACCCCCGATGATCTCTATGTTCCTTGCACTTCCAACAACTGCACCGAAGTAAGAAAAGGCTGTCATTGCAAGGGTGGAAGATAAGATCTTGAAATATTAATCATTGTGTTTTTCTTTCCTTCCGGCCCTTCCTGACCTTTCCCCTAGTGGGCAGAAGTGTCTACTTTTCCTGCAGAAGAATTAAGAGTTGTTATGACTGGAAAGCTGAGAGACAGGAAAGGTTATTTTTCAGAATTTTTCTTTCTACTCAAGGCAGATCAGAGAGTTAATGCTAAAATGAAGATGTACAGGTGGCCAGTACCAGGAGGCCTGGTGGTGGCCTGGCTGGCTCCTGTCAACAGCACACACCTCTGTTCCTCTCACTTGTTTTTCTCTCCACGGCTGGGCAAGCGCCTCCAGTGTCACGTTCCCACACGTCACCCCAGACGACCCTCCTGTGACCCGAGAAACTGCTGAGCCCGTCGATTTGCCCACGTGGACGGCCCTTTGTCAATGGTCCAACACCTAGAAAAGTGGACTCCTTGACCCTCAAAGGGTGGTGGTAGTGAGGGGGAAAGACCCAGCCATAGTATGGGAGTGGAGCTGGGGCTGGGAGTGGGGGAATTTACCCTATGACACAGTAAGCAGTGGTGTTTCTAGAAGGACAGGGTATTTTTTTTAATTGAAGTATAGTTGATTTACAATATTATATTAGTTTCAGGAGTACAGCATAGGGATTCAGTATTTTACAGGTTATATTCCATTAAAAGTTATTACAAGGCAATGGCTTTAATTCCCTGTACTCTATAATATATCCTTGTTGCTTATCTATTTTATACATAGTAGTTTGTAGTTCTTAATCCCATACTGCTAATTTGCCCCTCCCCTATCCCTCTCCCCCTTTGGTAACCACTAGTTTGTTTTCTATATCTGTGAGTCTGTTTCTATTTTGCATATACACTCATTTGTATTATTTTTTAGATTCCACATATAATGATATCATATATTTGTCTTTGTCTGTCTGACTTATTTCACTAAGCATAAGATGGACCCTGCAGGTCCATCCATGTCACTGCAAATGACAGACTATATATATATATATATATATATATATATATATATATGGCATCTTCTTTATCCATTCATATGCTGATGGACTGCAGTATCATATGGTAGCTCTACTTTCAGTTTTTTGAGGAACGTCCATACTGTTTTCCACAGTGATTGCACCAATTTACTTTTCTACCAACAGCGTACAAGGGTTCCTAGAAGGACAGGATATTTTGAAGCAATTTTTTTAAATTCCTGATACCAGCCTTTCTAAATGCCTAAGGATTCTGTGGGGATGCTTTGCTGGTGGTGTTTATGGCCGGCCTCCATTAACTAGTCTGTGCCAGGCCAGTGCTGTGTACTTCCAAAACATTTTCATTTCATCTTTACAACTACTTAACAGAGTAGGTGTTATATTATGAATGAAGAAGCGGACTCTAGTCACACCACTTCTTAACAGGACTAGATGATAGAGTCCTATCAAATCTTCTATTTCCAAAAATATACCTAGTTTTAATGATAGATTCGATTTTAAATAAACATAGGAAAATACATTTTCAATTGGAATTTGAAAGCTCCCCTGCTGAGTAAAATAAAATCTGACCTACCTGGATCGTTTAAGACCCAGGCCCTAAATTGGCTAATATGCTAACTTAATCCAAATTTGTACAGGGGAGGGTCTCCCTTGGTCACTCAAATGAAAGCATAAGAATCAAAAATGGTTCTCTCAAAGACTAGCATCCCTGGGTCTTAACGTCCCTTTCAGGGCATGGAGGTCCTGCCACTTGTCCCCGACAGCAGGCTGGCCCTGTCACCCCTCCCCAGTCACCCCATTCAGGAACCCGGAGGGACAGTAAGCTTTTGGAGAGCTTTGCCAATGGGAGGAGAATAGCAAGGGAGACAGGTTCTTTATTAATATTCAAGTCCCATCCTTTGTAGGGGAATTTGCTAGGGAACTCCCTTTACAGACCATAAATAAAATGGACCGTTCTCCATGTGACACCTCCACATCTCAACACAGTTTAGTGCCACGGAATGAAGGGTAAATAAACTGACTGGGTCTCAAGGCTAATTTTAGGAGGATTGGGGTATTTGCAAATTAGGTCCCTCAATCCATTTTTTTCCTGTATATGTAAAGCAACATATTTCTGCACCATTTAAGAGAAAAGAAAACTAGTCAGTGTGAGCTGCCAACAGCTGGCTGACAACCTTGAGCACTGGGTGTGTTGGAACTGGTCCAGATTTCACATAAGGAGTTCATTTTGGGTTAGTCAGAAAAGGGAAGGAGTTGGCCCAGATACTGTTCCACAAATTCAGGAACAAGGAGCTGAGATTCCCTTCAGAAATTGCTGGCGGGTGGCTCTGTAGGTCCATTTGCAAAGCCTATTTGACATCCACTTGTTCTCTGCCTGATACAAGAACACCACTAGCTGTCCGGGAGTTTCCTCTGACAACCCAGTGATTCAGTGCAGCAATTAAACCAACTGAAGATTAATTCTCTTTTCTCTATATCCCTTTTATAAAGACCTATTATTTCCTCAGACGCCAGATTTTTTAAGCTGCTTTTTCTTCTTCCTCATGAATTCTCCTTACCCTCACTTTGACTTTAGCTTATGAGACTGAGGCTGAGTTCACTAGCATAATAAAGAACTTAGTATTTCTTGAAGAATGAAATCCTCTTATTTTTCTAATCTGTGACTCGCTATTTCAGGGTAATAAACATTTCATGTTTCAAAATGTTAATAGCTATTTTTACATTCAAAGTTATAAGTAATCAATGTAAAAAAAATTAGACAGTGGCGCAGTGGTTGAGAGTCCGCCTGCCGATGCAGGGGACACGAGTTCGTGCCCTGGTCCGGGAGGGTCCCACATGCCGTGGAGCGGCTGGGCCCGTGCGCCATGGCCGCTGAGCCTGCGCGTCCGGAGCCTGTGCTCCGCAACGGGAGAGGCCACAACAGTGAGAGGCCCGTGTACCGCAAAAAAATAAAAAAATTTTAAAAATTAGACAACACAGAAAGGGATTCAAAAAACTTTAAAAAGTTAAAAAAATCACCCCAAATCTCACCACTGGAGAAAACTAACCACCATTAATTTTGTAGTATCTATGACTTTCATCTTTTTTGTTTTCTTTTGTTTGCTTTTTTACAAAAGTAATCTCATTTTTTTCTCCATACATTTTGGATACTGTTCCATGGGAATAAAATAGATCAATGTCACTGTTTTTAAGAGGTGGATAGTACTGCAGTGTATAAATGTGCTTTAACTTATATTAACAGACATTTTTGCTAATATAAACGGTGCTGCAATGAACTCCCTGTACATGTGACCTTGCCCACTTGTCTAGCTATTTCTTTATGATAAGTTCTGTGAGTAAACTACTAGATCATCATATACATTTTTTTCAAGGCCTTTGATACGTATTGCCAAATTCCTCCTTGCCCCAGAAAACTTGTACTCGTTTACAACCTCAGTGAGTTTATAAGAGTGCATTCTTTCCTCATGCTCTCACAAATACTGAGTATAAGACTTTAAAAAAATTTTTGCCCATTTGAGAGATAATAATTGGTGCCTCTGTATTGTTTTATTTTCCTTTGATGATTAACGAGGTTGAATACATTTTAATATGCTACTAACTACATATTTTTAATTGTTCTCTCTTGTGCCCGTTTTTCTATTGCAATATTCATATTTTCCCTCCTGACTTGTAGGAACTCATTACTTACAAAGATAACATTTTCTAGACTGTATTTCAGGAAATTTTATTGCCCTTTGATATATTAATAGGTATGCTGAGAGGAGGAAAAAGACTTCTATGGTCAGATTTAACACAGCATTTCTTAAACTTAATTGACTATCAAAACTTTTCTTTTTTTTAAATTTTTTTTTACAGAACCCCCATTAGCATTGTTCAGGACACTGGTGTTCTGGGCAAGAACATTTGAGAAATTGTTCTGTAAAGGATAGTAAAACTTTATCTGTTACGCATGTGGCATGATTTTTCCCCATTATCATTTGTCTTTTATTCTATATGATTTTTTTTTCTATATAGCTTTTAAGTCATGTATCCAAATGTCTCAGTATTTTCCTTTAAAGTTTAGTAATTTAGAAGTACTAACCCTGAAATCATACTTGTTTGGTTTGAATTCTGGCACCACCACTTGTTCGAGCTTGGGAAAATTACTTAACCTATCTGTGCCTCAATTTTATCATCTATACAATGGCAAGAATAAATAGTAAATACATATATAATTGTTATGAGGATTAAATTACTTAACATAAATAAAGCACTAGAATTGTGTTTGACACAGAATCTCACATGATGATGCTAATGGGTTACTTTTTGGATGAAAAGAAAGCCTTTCCCCATATCTAGTTGTTAAAAAAAAAAAATCACTCATCTTCCTCTAAGAATTTTTACAGAAATTAATTTTGGTATTAATTATAGAGCAAAGAGTCTACTTTTTCCCAATTGGTTAGCCAGGTTTTTTCAACACCATTTATTAATTAATGCTCCCCTTACCATATACTATTACTTTCTTTTCTTAGATTTTTCTCTTCTGCTCAGTCTACTCTGATACCAAGACCCCTTCTTCCCTATTCTTTTCCAGAAGAGTCACAGCTCTGTTTGCCTGAATAAAGAGCACATGTTGGATCCCCTCTTAGAGTTGCCCCAGGAAACACTTGGTTGGGGTGAGGGACCTCGAAAGTGGGGTTTGGTTTTCTATGAGGCAGGCAGGAAATACAGATACCATACATAGACTTTCCATTTTAACTCTTACTGTGCCTATTGGTACCCACACCCTGCTGAGGGCTAGCTGTGGCTATAGCCTACGGATTCCCTCAGGAATATTTGAACCCTACTGTTGTTCACTGTATCACAGAAAAATTAACATCCTCAAACTCCATCTGTTTGCTGTCCTTGCTGTTGCGTCCACCAGATGACCTCTAGAAGAAGATGTGAGGGGGAAGGGATACTAACCTGACCCATCCCAGGCTGTGGGAGGAGAGCCAGGTGGTCAACGCCTCAGAGGAGGATGTGACACTGAGAAGCTTCAGAGAGATGGGACCAGAACAGCTTCGAGAACGTTGCACTCAGAGCTGAGGGAAAGCAGGAGTCCTCAGATGACCTGTAAGGCCCAACGCAAGCTTCTCCTTCTCTGCACCCCTTACCTCTTGTTCACCCTGTTCCCAATAGCCTCTTTGCTGTTCCTCAAACATGCTTCCCCCTTGGGCCATTTGCATATGCTGATCCCCTGGAATGTTCTTCCCCCATTGGTCACATGGCTTGTTCCCAAGTCAGTTTCAGGCCTTGGCTCAAATGTCAACTTGTCCGGGAGGCCATCCCTGACTGTTCTATTTAAAGCTGTGCCAGCTCTCCCTACCCTGTCCCTGCTTTATTTTTCTACATAGCACCAACCACTGTCTGACAAGCTCTTGTACTTTTTATTTATTGTCTATCTCCCCACCCTAGACTATGAACTTCCTAAAGTCTATATTCTGTTTCGTCCTCTGATATATTCTCAACACCTAGAACAGTGCCTGGCATGTGTCAAGGACTCTGCAATTATTTGCAGATGAACGAACAAATAAGGGTGGCAGTCAGACAGCGTCACTTGTGTGAGACTGTGGGATGTGTCTGAGCCTGTTAACAACAGCGTGATTCCTCAGAATGCAGCTGCCTGAAGGACTCTGGATTTCAAGCTAGCCTCTGCAAACAAGTCATTTCTAAAGTGAGGAGAAAAGGCTGCATCTCTTGAAAGAGCCAGCAGGCATCTGTGTGCAGTGATTTCTTTCATTCGACGCCCTGACTTCATACCTGAGGCTGCCACAGAGCCAGGCAAAAGGAAATGCAGGTTAAAACCACAGTGAGATACCAGCACATACCCAGCAGGATGGTTAAAATGGAAACACAGAACATGCCAAGTGGGGCGAGGATGTGGAGGAAGGAACTCTTGTACACTTTGAAAAACTTCTGGGCAGCACGTAGCAAACGCAGACCCCGTGACCCATGACACCTACATAGACCCAACAGAAATGCCTATGTGTGGCCACCAAACAGTCAGGTACCACAACAATAGCATTGCCGTTACAGCAGTGCTGTTTGTAATGGCCAAACTCTGGAGCAAAAAATGGAGCAAACTAGTAAAACGGAGTTTTGAAAATATGGTATTTTCACATGGTAGAATAGTACACAGTACAGGAAATGCATGATCTCCAAGCCCATGCAGTGATAGGAAGGAATTACACAAACATAATGCTGAGTACAAGTCAGACACGAAGGAGAATCTAGTGTCTGCTTCCATCTGTATAAGATTATAAACAGGTAAAACTAATCCATGCTGCTGGAAGTCTAGCATGATTAGAAAGGAACATAAGCCATGCTTTGGGCTTCTGATAATATTATCTTTTTCATCTCGGTGCTGGTTACATAGGAATAGTCATCAAGCTGTATATGTATGTGTCGACTTTTCTGGATGTAATATTTTTTGAAAACTAAGTTCATGCATTAGAACCACCAAATGGAGAGGCAGGCCATTCATTTCCTAAAGCTACTTGTTACTGTAAGCTGAAACTATTCCAGGAAGCACTGCGCCAGCACCTGATGGGGCAGGAGATAGATGAAGGCTGGAACACACCTCCGAGATGTTGCAAGAAGGGAAAATGGCAGGGGCCAGATGTGGAGAAGGGGGAAGCAGGTAGAAAGCCTCAGGGACCTGGGGTTTGCGGTCACTTACGGCCTCATGCAGGGCTGCCTCATGTCAGGGGCAGAATAGGAAGACTCCGCAGTCTGCCTTGGGGAGCGCCAGTGGCCACAAGACTGTGCAGGTCAAATTTCTAACCAGATATGGAGGGAAGAAGAATGACCTCTGCTTATAAATTGAACCTGAGAAGTTTTTTTTTTAATCTGGGAACATCGTTATAGAAAGCAATAGAAAAAAGATAGCAGAGAGAGAGAAAAAAAGGAAATATATATAGAGAGAGGGCCTTAAGTAATTTCTAAGGAGCCAGCTGCAGCAGGAGCTCTGGCTGACATGTCTGAGATAGCTCTCTTATTTCTTTCAACTGCTGAAACAAAACAGGAAAGTAAGGATGAGAACATACAGGAACTATAAGGCCCGACTAGGGTGTGACGGCCAGAGTAGAGGAGGATAGAAGAGGATTCACCCCCACACCAGACCTACACACTTTGGAACACGCTGTGCTGATGGCACCAGCAAGGTTTTAAAGATCTTGCTGCTACCATTGGGGCGTGGGGTGCATAAAGAAAGAAAAAGAAGACCACCCGATTATTTTCTATTGCTGTGAAAAGAAAGGGAACCCCTCTTTAGAACTCCAGGAGTAGAGGCCACTTGGAAAAAGTTGGGAAGCAATGAACCAGCCAAGGATTTGTATGGTTTCCAGCCTTTCAGGAACAGGCTCTTGTTAGAGCAAACCTCTAGACCTCACCCCTAGGATCTGGAAAGACCCAGCAGGAGAAGCTGCCGGGAGAGAAGAAACTTGGAGCCAGGTGGTGCTAGTTAAGGAGTCTTTAATGACACTTGAGAGCCATCACCTGTGCCATCACCCTGGTTTTGGATTCTGTGGCCCCAGTGCAGAAGCCTCCCAGTCACTCCTACGTGTGGGAGCGGGCGGGGGAGTTGGAGAAGAGAACACAGCAAACCCAGGAGGTTTGCAAGAGGTAGCTGTATGCATGGGGCCAGACCTGGCGTGCCTACTCTACAAGTCCAGATGTGCAGGCAGCATATTTGGGCAGTTCGTATGGCTATTCTTCTCATGCATGCACTATGTGCAGAAAGCTACACAGAGAGAAAGAGAAAATATTCAAGCACTGGCTCGTCTCATTTCCTCTCTTGAGAGTATCTCAAACAGGTCTCTCAGAGGATGCAAAGTTTCAGTTTTGTACCTGAGGAGATACAGATGAGGCAAAGGAGGACATTCCTAGCCAGAAGCCTAGTGCATGCCGTTCATGAGCATGCTGTACACTGTTCGTGGGCTGAGAGCCGTCTCGAATAGAGGTGCAAAACCTCTGACCACTTAGGGAAAGTCTACATGCATCACACTTTCTGAGAATAACAATTTAAGAGACGGTAGTTACTATCTCTGAGCCTCATAACATGTGCATTGGGAAGAATAAAAACCCAGATAAAATTTAGATTTGGATGGACTATTGCTTTCTAAACGGACACCAAAGGAAACCCGAACCCAAAACCTACGTTCAGAATGCCTAACACTGCTGACCAGAGACAACGGTTTTCAGTGCAGATTTTCAGGAGCCAATAGTATCAGATCCAGGTGTTCACAAGGACAAGGAGAAGACAATTTCACTCTGTTTTCGGTAATGGTCACAAGGCTTCTTAGCGGCTCCTGACACTATCTGGTAGTTGATGGAAAGGATGGTGGCTGGTATGAAATGTCTGGTGGCACTAATTTCTTTGGATAATAAAATTGTACTTTACAAGACCTCAGAGGCACATGATTTCTGATCTTCAAAGTTCAGAGCTGCCTGGAAGAATCAGGGTTGACCTTGTTCATTTTCAAATACAGGTTCCACTCAATGTTTAGCATGATAACAGGGTAAGGGCAGATCCTGAATAGATCTCTCCTGGCATTCATTGTTCATTTCCCACAAATCTTAGAGAATCAAAGTCCTGTAGGTTTAGTGGATAATTATAGGCGACTTCAGGATAAATATGCCATTAAGGCAAACCCCTTCTCTGACCAGACTCATGGATATCAGGCCAGAACTAAAAAAAAAAAGAGGTCAAAAGAGGCATCCCCTGGACAAGAGAAGCCAGGGCTCTCCATCCTTTTGAACCCTTTGAAAACTGGTAAGGGAAGACGTGTAAGCAGACAGTTAAGGCCTTAGTGACCTGTTTCAGCCAGGATCCTGCCCTGGTATCAGCTGATCACACCTGGTGTAAATCCTTTAAACACATTCCCATACAGAGAGCCTCAGAGCTGTGTGGCATCAGGTAGATGCCAGAAACATAGCTAAATTCTGCTGGCAGAAGCTTGAACTCTGTGAGGTCCAATATCTTGTTTGTAAGTCAGAACTTTTGGCTCTAAGTTAGTGAGAAACAAGTTCTAGGAGGTGTGCCTATGAATTACCGGGTGAACAGCAAAACCCTCTCACCTCTGGGCCCACCAATGCCAAGCAAGATATAGCAGCAGTGACAGGTGGTTGTTTTCATGATGGATGTTCCCTCCTGCAGCTTCACGGATAGGATGCCACCTCTCTTGAGGGAGTCAGAGTCATATGAGACTCCCAGGGTCCAGAGAGTTACAGTATCCGTCATACCAGAGAGCTTGGAACTTTCCAAGATGGAGCCAGTGTTGGTTCTCACCTCTCCAGCTCTTGGTAAATGTAACTGCTAAAGCTGGAGGGACCAAAGAGAAATTCAGAATAGGTGACGGTCAAGGAAAGAAACCCAGGACCTCCAGTTAGACTAGACCAGTGTTTTCTCTAAGTGAATTTGAATTTGGCATTGAGGTTGGCACAAATTTTAATAATATACCACAACTACTTGATGGTGTATTATTAAAATAGGTACTGGAATGTTCTCTACAAGACATTTTTCCCCAGGAGTATTAATAACATATGGTTCTGAGAGCCTTATAAAGCGTTGAATGGAATATATGAATGTCAGAAAGCTTTACACCTTCTGGAAGTCTGTCCCTAGAGAGCAAAACTCTGGTGGAGTGTTCTACTTACGAGTCCCACCCTAAAAGTTTGGGTGATACTTAATAATTTTTAAAAATTTTTTTATTAGAGTAGAGTTAGTTGATTTACAATGTTGTGTTAGTTTCATGTATATACAGCAAAGTGAATCAGTTATACATATACATATATCCACTCTTTTCTAGATTCTTTTCCCATATAGGCCATTACAGAGTATCGAGTAGAGTTCCCTGTGCTATACAGCAGGTCCTTATTTGTTATCTATTTTATATATAGTAGTGTGCATATGTCAATCCCAACCTCCCAATTTATCCCTCCCCCCACCCCCTCGTAACCATAAGTTTGTTTTCTACATCTGTGACGCTATTTCTGTTTTGTAGGTAAGTTCATTTGCACCCGTTTTTTAGATTCCACATATAAGTGATATCATATATTTCTCTTTCTCTGTCT
>NC_041219.1:3941875-3947900 GCF_002837175.3 Physeter macrocephalus | reverse complement strand
GACATTTAGGTTGCTTCCATGTCCTGGCTATTGTAAATAGTGCTGCTATGAACTTTGGGGTGCATGTATCTTTTTGAATTATGGTTTTCTCCTGATATATGCCCAGGAGTGGGATTGCTGGATCATATGGTAGCTCTGTTTTTAGTTTTTAAGAAACCTCCATACTGTTTTCCATAGTGGCTGCACCAATTTACATTCCCCCCAACAATGTAGGAGGGTTCCTTTTTCTCCACACCCTCTCCAGCATTTATTGTTTGTAGATTTTGTTTGTTTGTTTTGTTTTTTTCGTTTTTGTTTCTGTTTTTTTCCGGTACGCGGGCCTCTCACTGCTGTGGCCTCTCCCGTTGCGGAGCACAGGCTCCGGATGCGCAGGCCCAGAGGCCATGGCTCACGGGCCCAGCCGCTCCGCGGCATGTGGGATCCTCCCGGACTGGGGCACGAACCCGTGTCCCCTGCATCGGCAGGCGGACTCTCAACCACTGCGCCACCAGGGAAGCCCTGTTTGTAGATTTTTTGATGATGGCCATTCTGATAAAATAATAAATTTTAAAGTTATGTTCCGTTCTCTAAACTAAAATCTTAAAACTTATGTTACCATCTGTACCTATGAGCATTATCCCTGGAACTCTTCCCTCGTTTTCTCCCGAGTCACTGAGAGGTCTCTGTTGTTTTTCAGATAAATGATACAGCCATTTATTTCCTAGTATATAGCTCCACCCCCCACCCCCCTGCAGTACTTATCTCTCATGTCCTTCAGATTTCACTTCACAGGTCCCTTCATCTGATCAGTGGGTTTCTTGCCAAACATCTTTCAAGACCTCCTGGAAGTATCTTGCCAGAAACCATTGCCCCATCATTTTAAAATATGTAGCTAACTCTTCATTCTCCATATTCTCCTCTTGATTCCAAGGGTAATAATGCCAACCCAAGTGCATGTAACCTGTGTTTCCTAAAGCCTCTCCAGCCTGGGGTTTTAAAAGGATCATACTAAACCCTTAATTACCCCTCTTTGCTTTCTCTCCCTCATCCCTGGAGAGAGATGATGGCAGGGAATGACTTGCAATCCAGGAGCAGCTCCCTGGCCAACATCAGGCTCTCCTCATCTCCAAACAATTAGTCTCAACCCTGCTTTCAAACGGAACCACCTGGGGAATTTTTTTTTAAAACCCTGATGCCTGAGTCCTATCCCACACCAAGTAAATCAGAAACTCTTAGGATGAAGCCCTGGGCTTGGTAGTTTTCAATACTCTGCAGATGGTTCTAATGTGCATCCATGGTTGGAAAGAACCATCACAAGGCCTGGTTAACCGTGAGCCTTCACTGAGCATTTATTTATATCCAGGTGTCAGCCCACGAGGTCATGGCACAGGAAGCAGAACAGGGACCCTCCAACCAAGACATTCAGATTCTCCCACCCACTGCTTCTTGCCTCCTGTGCCTCCCCCATTCTTTGAGGCAGGGGTCCTGTCACTAAAGTGACTTCTGAGAAGACAGGGAGCCTCGTGAACTCCTCTGCAAATTTCTGAGGTGTTAGCCCTTCAATCACTATCATTCATTCAGAATATGTAAATCACCTTCTTGCTTTGAATTAATCATTTGCCATTTTCCCAAGGTGATTCAGAAACTCAGAGCTCACTGACAACATGTGAGCAGGTGTGTGGGCCCGTGGACACACCCCACATTTCCATGCACGGCAGGACACACCTTGAGAGCTAACCGACAATGGCGACAGCAACAACAAAAACAACAAAAATCTGTGTTTTCCCAATTATAAAAAAATAAAGAGGCTTGTCTCTGAAAGCACATTTTTATCTCTCTAGATTTCCAGCAGTGTTAAAATGCACAGTCATTTCTAACCTTGTTTGCATTCATCTTCTTTTCAGAAATTGCACATTTGTTTTCAAAGCATTGGGTTGGAGCATTGTGCTGCTACGTGGTAACCATACCAACAGTGGTACTCAGGACATGAATACACCTGCACATAGAGCCCATGCAATTTTAATGTCTGCTAACCATTGATAAGCACACTGCAAGGAGAGTTAAAGACCTAGGATAGAGAGCCACTGAGCTAGCAAAATTCACTTTCTAGGAATCGTCACTTTTTGTGGTTAATTAGGACCCTCACCAACCATCTCAGCAGTGGTTAAATCATTTATTCACTCATTCTTTCATTCAATAAACTTTTCCTTGTGTGCCAGGTACTGTGCTTTGAGTTGGGGCTAGACTAATGTATGAAACATTGTCTCAGCCTCCCAAATCTATGGTCCACAGCCAATCATATAAACAGATAATGACCTTTGCAAATGCTTTTCCTCTCCATGGTATGCTCTTCTCCCATCCCTTTATCTGGATAAATTCTATTCAACCCTTTAGATCTTGACTAGGATGTCACTTAATCTGGAAAACCCTCCTTGACACTTCAAGTCAGGCTTAGGTGTCCTTTCTATGTGCTTCCATACCACACAGACTTTGCACTTTGTCTTTTAGTTACTTGTTTACGTATCGATATCCCCTCACTAGACAATGAGCTGCTTAAGGACAAGCGTCATGTCACATCCATCTTTGTATCTTCAATGACTAGCACATAACAGAAACTCAATAGATGATTGTTGTATAAATAAGTGAGTGAGTGATAGAGGTCTTCACAGGGGATTCTGAGAACACAGAGGAGATACACCAAAAGAGATGTCCTGTTAAGTGGCTGCTAAATGAAGTCATAGATGATAAGTTCAAGTTATCCAGACTTTGGCTTGTTGGAAAATGGAAGCAGAGTTTTCTGTGCTAGAAATCTCCCAGGATGATGGTGCTGATAGAGTACAAAATGTGAGGTAGGAAAATCTGGGGCAGCTAGAATGAGGGAATGGGGGATGGGTTCCGACAAAGCAGACTGAAACTCCATTTCCCACTTTGTTCCCATCTAACTGAACAAACACACAGATTTGAGGAGTCCCAGGGGCTGATCTCCAGGAGTTACACACTTGTTCCCAGTATGTGTAATAGTCACTAACGCACAAACCACACTGAAAACCCTTCTCTGATATAAGAACCATTTCCTGCCCTGCCCTGTGAGATTCAGTGCATGGGAGGAGGAGGGGAGCTCCAGAGGGGAGCTGCCAGGTCACCTGCTTAATACTCATAGAAAGTTTCTGTCCCTGACTACAAATTCCGGGTAAAACACCTTGTCAAACGTGATGGGCCCATTTTCCTCTGCCCAGCCTCTTCCTAAAACCCAGCTCTTCTTATGCATCCTGGGCAGGCCTGGGAAGAGTACATTGCCTAATTTCTCCTTCCTCCATTGTGTTTTTAATATTAATTCCAGTGATTTAATTATTTACATCCAATGCAACCAATACCCTGTTTAAGATAATCCCAGGCCTTCAGAAAACCCACTTCTGTTTTTAGAAGATCAGCTGATAGGATTCAATGATCAATTAATTAATTCAACAACCATTTAACAAGTACTTTCTCAGTGTCAGGCACTATGCTGGAGTCTGAAGATGCAAGGATGAAGACATGTGGTCCTTACCCTTTTACTGCTGACTGTCTAGTGGAAGAAGCTCTAGGACATGGAAATTGCTTATGTGGGTGCAGTGCTGAGGCCACTGTTGACCTGCCTCTCGAAATGTGGTCACCAGCAAACTGTTTAGAAAGGCACAGTCTTGGGCCCCTCTTCCCGATCTACCGAATCAAAACTCAGGAGGTGGAGCCAGCAATCTGGGGCCTGTTAGGACCTCTGGTCAAAGCTCTACACTGAATCACACCAGACCTATAAGGAGGACCCACTAGCAATTCCCAGCCTTCCTCTCCACAATTCGCTTTCTATTCTTAAGGAACTACTGAGAGTAACAGAAAACACCAATAAGGAGTAACACTATCCAAAACAAAGTAAAATACTATTATATCACATAATGGCAAAGCCAGACACTTCTCCCTAAAATCACAGAGGCGGGCAGTTTCATGGAGATCAGTGTGGTATGGACTAGACGTGCCAGAGTCATTTCAGCATCCACGTATAAGGAATCAGAGAGGGAGACGTCAGCCTTGACTTCATTCTCTCCACCGCTTGGGGGAAAAAAAAAGAATCCTATCAGCTTGGCTGTTCAGAAAAGGAGCAGGAGCCCCAGAGTTATTTCAGTGCATGGGAATGGACATGGGATAAACTGAAATAATAAACAACTTGAATGCTTAAGAAAATAAAGGCAAGGGGGAGAGATCACCATCCGGGCATGTGAGTTCTGCAACCCTGTCATAGTTCCAAACAAATTCAAGCAGATTGCTTTCTTTCTGGAGTTCTCGTAAAATGGAGCTTGTCACTGGCAGCCGGTTCAGAGCTCCTGGCCGCGTTTAGTTTAGTTTAGTTTAGTTTTTGGCTTATTGCCATGTGTCGTTAGTGACCTATTTTCACTGCAGTGAGATCAGCCATGTCTGCAGGCCCCTGAATCAGCAGTTTCTCCTCTGCTCACTAACTCCAGGCTGGCAAAGCTGATACCAGTGTCACAGAAAGTGCCACCCCTGCACTCTCCCCAGAGGTGGGGAGGGCACCGTTTTGTTACAATGTCGTCTTTGACCCGAGGCTGCCCTGAGAGTCCAGCTGTCATGTCTCCTCCAAATAAGCAGCTGAACTTGGAATTATCTTGGCCTAGTAATTAATCGGGACTAAAAATAGCCCCAAACTGCCTGGGCTTTGCTTAATTCCTACCCAGGGAGGAAAGGTAGTTTTTTAAAAAAATCTAATTGCAAAACCGTATTTTATAAGGCTTTGCACCAAAATATAAAAATAATTATCCAACACCCTAGTTTGGGAGACAATTCACAGTTAATCTGGCTCTCTAAAATAATAAATAGTGCAGTCTTTTGAATTGCACATTGATTTGAAATGATTAATTCTTGGTGGATATTAAAAGGAGCCAGGAATTGTACTCAGAATCTTCTACCGTCAAACACAAGTTCGTGGAAAGAAAGTTGCCATTGGTTTAAAGAGCTGCAAAAGACAGCCTGTTGCCAGGCAGATTAGACGATGAGCAGAGTTCCACAAGGGGGCGCTCTCTCCACTCGTCCTTCAAGCCGAGGGCTCTGCGTTTCTCCGCCTTTGGGCTGCTCTTGGCTTTGCCCTCTGCAAACAGCCTGTTCCTAAGAGCAAATGCTCAGTGCCCTGAGGAACGCTGCTTCTGTGATGGCTTTCTGGCTGAGATCAGGCAAATGTTATCTCTGCGATATCGGAGAATCGACTTCAAATGAAGGGAAATCAAGCAAAACATTCAAAATAAAAGGGAAAATATAAATACATCTAGATTGACTTCTCTCCATAGTGATCTATCTCTGTGTGCTCATTTTTTTTCTTCTCTAATGATGAGAATATGATAGGATGAAATGAAAGTACTCTTATCGCAGTGATCCATGTCTGACCCAGGGTCAGAAACAGCCATGGCACCGACCCAACAGTGACAATTGCAGGGCCAGGTGTATTTCAGGAGACCCTTCACACACATTTCTCTCCTCCCTCAGCCTACAACTTCACCTCACGCCCAAGCAGCCCAACAAGGCTACACCCCAAGGGCCTTTCTTCCTGCTCTGGATCCCTCGGCCTCCATTCATATCTCCTCTCCCCCAGTTGAAAACTTCCTTACCTTACCTCCTCAAAGACACTCAGGAAGGACTAGCGGGTGAACCAAAGCATAGATTCGCTTTACCTAGACACAAGTGAAGAATTAGAACAAGGGAGTGGGAACTAATGCAAGAATGACTTGGATTCAGCATAAAACACTGAACAGGCAACTGGGCTTTGAGGAGAAACAACTACTCCCACTCCTAACACCACCACCACCTCTGCACACACACAAACCTATCCGAATTCAGAGACCAAGAGTCTACCGTGTACCAGCTGTATGAATTAGACGAATCACTTATCCCCTCTGAGCTCAGCCATAGCATCTGAAAAAAACATGATAATAAAAATATCAGTTCTTGGGGCTTCCCTGGTGGCGCAGTGGTTGAGAGTCCGCCTGCCGATGCAGGGGACACGGGT
>NC_041219.1:3935104-3941848 GCF_002837175.3 Physeter macrocephalus | reverse complement strand
GTGGAGCGGCTAGGCCCGTGAGCCATGGCCGCTGAGCCTGCGCGTCCGGAGCCTGTGCTCCGCAATGGGAGAGGCCACAACAGTGAGAGGCCCGCGTACCGCAAAAAAAAAAAAAAAAAATCAGCTCTACTCCATAGGTTATTCTGGGGTTAACATAAGATAATGTATGTGAAACCCTTTGTGGGTTATAAGAAGCTATATTAACACAGTGAGTACCCATCCCTGGAGCTGTTCAATCAGTAATAGATTGACAGGGGTAGACAAGAGAAGAGAGAAAGTTGAATTAGGTTATATTATTATTAATTCATATTTCAGCAAACAGAGGATCACTAAGTTTCCTCTTGAAGATAATCTATGGTTCTATGAATCTGTCTCTAGTCATGAGTTATCCAAAGTTATGAACTGAATGTGTCCCCCCAAAATTCATATGTTGAAACACTACCCTGCAATACGATGATATTTGGAGGTGGAGCCTTTGGGAAATAGTGAGGATTAGATGAGGTCATGAGGGTAGAGCACTCATGAATGGGATTAGTGCTCTTGTAAGAGTCTCGAAAGAGCTTACTGTCCTCTGCCCTCCATCATGTGAGGATACAAGGAGAACTTGGCATTCTACAACCCGGAAAAGGGCCCACACAGAACCACCATGCTGGCACTCTGATCTCGGATTTCTGGCCTCTGGAACTGTGAGAAATACATTTCTGTTGTTGCACCCAGACTACTTGTTATAGCAGCCCAAATGGACTAAGACCTCCAAGTTGGCCTTGACCCAGAGGAATGTTCTGAAAGATAAACACTTACAGACTCCGTGCAAAGATTTTACTTGAGAAATATTTTATGATAGGTTTGCAAAAAACTGGAAACTCTAAATATCCCACATAGAGAGGTTTAATTAAACCTCTATAAATTCTCTATATAATGAATTATCATGCATCCATTACAGTGACATAGAAGAGCACGTAAGAATATTTTAAAAGTCCGTATTAAGGAATTAACAGAGAAAAGAAACTTGTCAAACATCTAGTAGACTGACATTAAAATGTGTGCACACAGGGAACTATATTCAATATCCTGTGATAAATCATAATGGAAAGGAATATGAAAAAGAATGTATATATATGTATAACTGAATCACTTTGCTGTACAGCAGAAATTAACACATTGTAAATCAACTATAATAAAATAATTTTTTTAAAAAAAACACCAAAAAAGTGTGCACACATGCACATGCTTCCACACGCAATGCATGTAGCGTGCATACTGAAGAGTCCAGAATACATATCAACAAGCATGTTTGCAATCAAAGAAGGTTAGGATTATGGATTACTTTAATTTGATACTTTTGGCTTTTATTTATTTTCTACTATTCTGTAAGGAAGATACATTATTTGGAAAATACAAAAACACCCAGTAATAGTTATATATAAAAAAAGATTCTGAGCTCTAGAGAAGACCAGTGGGAGAGTTTTGAGGCCAGAGCTCTTTGAGAACACCCTCAACACTGCTGTAGAAGAGGCCGCTGGGCCCAGAGCTCTGCCCTGCTGGGCCCCTTATCTAAGATGACTCAGGCCCTTATCTGAGATTTCTGCCCTGGCAGCTGTATTGTGCCTGCTTATCGGATGAGGCCTGAATCAGAGAGGGAGCTGGCCTCTGGAGTCTGTGTGGGGGAAGATATCACATCAAAACCTAATACATTTTCAGTCTCGTGCCAATGGGTTCCTTAGCAACACAATGATTCTGTGAAAGGAAGAGGGTCCCCAGAACCCAACAAATGTGTGACCTCTTAGTTCCTCACCTTTGACATGGGCTGGGTAAGAATCACTAAGAATCAGAGGAGAACTGTGGGCCCAGAAACATATGCTATTCGTCTGGAAGAGTCTCACTCCTCCCCGGAATTATCTAATAGACTTTATTAATGCCTTTTTCCTACTCAGTGTAGTCAGTCATTGTGTAATAAGAGTGCGGAAAGTCACAGCTTATATTATTAAAATTCTAGCAAGTACACCAGGTCCTGGCTTGGAAATGCATGCAAATCTCCTAATTTGAATAGTTGATTTAATATTATTAGTTCTACCCTGTGTCACCTGGGTAGAGCTCAGGCCTAATGAAGCCTCAGGAGCTGATCTTATTCCCATCCAGGCTTGTTAGCTGCAGAGAGAGAATTTTCCTCACAGCCACAAAACTCTTCTCCTCGGCTCTTAACCTGGCTATGTCACAAGGAGCAGGAGGCCTCCTAACTCCCGGGAAAATGACCCTCAATCCTTAGCCCACTGAGACAGTAGCCCTGTGTTCCTACAAACAGGAAACCTCTGTTTCCTGGGGGTGAAGCTTGGTTTGGCAAAAATGATGCAGCCCAGGGATTGGCCAGACAGAAAAGGTGAAAAAATGATGTTCTAACTGGCAATGTGGCCGAGATCAACTAGATGGGGTGGGCTGTGGCTCTCCAGAGGTGGGAAAAATGAAAAGGCAATGGAAACACCTAGAAGGTGAGACCAGGAGAAGCAGAGATTTTTCAGTCCCTCTTCAAAACAGTAGCATTCCTCTTTTCTCTCTCTGTGCTGCTCAGATCTCCTGTTTTCCTACCATCAAAGCACTTCTCACCCCATGTTACTGTCACTGTCTACGTCCTTCAGTAAGCCTCTAGGGTCACGTGAGCCGGAGCCATTTCCCTTGTCCCCCAAGCCCAGCACAGTGCAGACTCATAGTACATGCTTCATAAATAGGTCATAAATGTGAGTGAATGAATAATGTATGCAAAGACTAGCCCTGAAGAAGAAATGAGCGACATATCCTAACAAAGATGGGCATGGCACAACACTTGGAGATCAAAGTCAGACCCTTGGATGGACTTCAGGGACAGGTTTTGAACAAGGAGGCAGGAAGAACTATGGCACTACTTGTCAGTGAGACCAGTGAGCCTCTGGAGTTGAGTCAGCCTAGACAGCTTGTGTACTTGCAGCACCCACTTTGTTTGCTATGAGCTGCAGAGTATTTTCTTCTGTTTCTTAGACTCTTTAATTTTGTGGGAACAGTGATGGCTGTATATTTCAAATACTCCCAGGGCTAAATGGGTATGCAAAGAGGAAAAGGATAGAGAGGGGCTGAATGGTCAGGCCACCAAAGATGGCTATTCTCTTGTTCTCTCCGCCCCCTGCTCGACCAGTCCCTGCTTCATCTACACCCTGCTCACATGAACGTGTTTGCCCCCGGCCCCAGCTAGTGACTGTTCTAATCCTTAGGCCAGAATGGCCCCACCTGCTTGTTTATTAAAGAGAAACATCTGCCCTGGTGATAGTCATTAACCTGTGGGGCTGTGGGTTGCTGGTTTCCCTGGTAATTGATGAGCCAACCCGATGTCAATTCCCCCTATAAATGGTAGCCTCCCTCTCCCCAGAGTACCAAAGATGGCTGCCTTGTCCTGCCTGCTGTCTGCTATACACAGTGGGATTTCACTCCAGGACCCTTTTGCTTCAGACGCGTAAGGTCCCCCATCCAGTGAACCACTGATGTCTCTGTCGCCAGGGTCTTTCTTTGGTCTCAAGGCTGGGCAGCTGCAAGGCTTGCAGGCCGGTGGGGTGAAGCCCAACGGTAGCCATGTCACCAAAAATTTCCTTCAGGTACCTGGGGGAACTGGTATAAAAGTGCACCGATGGGGTGTGACATTGAGAAGGATAGCTCTTAACATCTGGTAGGTAATTTTCCTATCTGAAGCCTGCTTCTCTTTCTCCTGATCATTGATTTGTAAAGGGAGTTTTCCCAGTCCCCATTCTTCTGATCATTGATTTGTAAAGGGGGTTTTCCCAGTCCCCATTCTTCTTTTTTTTTTTTTTGCGGTACGCGGGCCTCTCACTGTTGTGGCCTCCCCCGTCGCGGAGCACAGGATCCGGACGCGCCGGCTCAGCGGCCACGGCTCACGGGCCCAGCCGCTCTGCGGCATGTGGGATCCTCCCGGACCGGGGCACGAACCCGTGTTCCCTGCATCAGCCCGCGGACTCTCAACCACTGCGCCAGCAGGGAAGCCCCCCATTCTTCTTGATTAAGACCATCAGCCCAAACCAGGAGCCTGGTCTGTTCGCAAATTCCCAGGTACCCTTTTTTTTTTTTTACCTCTTTTTAAAATTGAGGTATAGTTGATTTACAATGTTGTGTTAATTTCTGGTGCACGGCAAAATGATTCAGTGATTTTATATATATATATATATATATATATATGTATGTATTCTTTCTCAGGTTCTTTTCCATTATGGGTTATACAAGATATTGAATATAGTTCCCTGTGCTATACAGTAGGTCCTTGTTGTTAATCTATTTTATATTTAGTGGTGTGTATCTATTAATCCCAAACTCCTAATTTATCCCTCCCCGCTTTCCCCTTTGGTAACCGTAAATTTGTTTTCTATGTCTGTGAACCTATTTCTGTTTTGTAAATAAGTTAATTTGTATCATTTTTTAGATTCCACGTGTAAGTGATATCATATGATATTTGCCTTTTTCTGTGTGACTTAGTTCACTTAGTATGATAATCTCTAGGTCCATCCATGTTGCTGCAAATGGCATTATTTTATTGGTTTTTATAGCTGAGTAATACTATTCCATTGTATTGGGTTGACCAAAAAGTTCATTTGGGTTTTTCTGTAAGATGTTATGGAAAAACCCAAATGAAATTTTTGGCCAACCCAATATATATGTACCACATCTTCTTTATCCATGCATCTGTCGATGGACATTTAGGTTGCTTCCATGTCTTGGCTATTGTAAATAGTGCTGCTAGGAACTTTGGAGTGCATGTATCTTTTTGAATTATGGTTTTCTCTGGATATATGCCCAGGAGTGGGATTGGTGGATCATATGGCAACTCTATTTTTAGTTTTTAAAGGAAACTCCATACTGTTTTCTATAGTGGCTGCACCAGTTTACATTCCCACCAACAATGTAGGAGGTTTCCCTTCTCTCCATAACCTTTCCAGGATTTATTTCTTGTAGACTTTTTGATGATGGCCATTCTGACTGGTGTGAGGTGATACCTCATTGTAATTTTAATTTGCATTTCTCTAATAATTAGCAATGCTGAGGATCTTTTCATATGCCTGTTGGCCATCTGTATGTCTCTTTTGGAGAAATGTCTATTTAGGTCTTCTGCCCACTTTTTGATTGGGTTGTTTGTTTTTTTTATATTGAGCTGTATGAGCTGTTTATAAATTTTGGAAATTAAACCCTTGTCGCTCACATCATTTGCAAATATTTTCTCCCATTTCGTAGTTTGTCTTTTCATTTTGTTTATTGTTTCCTTCGCTGTGCAAAAGCTTTTAAGTTTAATTAGGTACCATTTGTTTACTTTTGCTTTTATTTCCATTACTCTAGCAGACAGATCCAAAAAAAATATTGCTGTGATTTGTGTCAAAGAGTGTTCTGCCTTTGTTTTCCTCTAGGAGTTTTATAGTACTGAGTCTTACATTTAGGTTTTTAATTCATTTTGAGTTTATTTTTGTATATAGCATTAGAGAATGTTCTAATTTATTTCTTTTACATGAGACTGTCCAGTTTTCCCAGCACCGCTTATTGAAGAGACTGTCTTTTCTCCACTGTATATTTTTGCCTCCTTTATTGTAGATTAATCAACCATAAATGCACGGGTTTATTTCTGGGCTTTCTGTCCTGTACCATTGGTCTATGTGTCTGTTTTTGTGCCAGTACCATGGTATTTTGATGACTACAGCTTGGTAGTATAGGCTGAAGTCAGGGAGTGTGATTCCTCCAGCTCTAGTCTTCTTTCTCAAGATTGTTTTGACTCTTTGGGGTCTTTTGTGTTTCCATACAAATTTTTAAATTCCAGGTCTGTGAAAAATTCCATTGGTAATATGATAGGGATTGCACTGAATCTGTAGATTGCCTTGGGTAGTATGGTCATTTTAACAATATTGATTCTTCCAATCCAAGACAAAGGTATCCTTTCTTAAATGGACATTACATCAGTCCCATTATAAGTCCCCAGGATGGGTATGTGTCTGAAGATTAAAGGTCATGATGTCTATTGTTAGTAGTTAAGAGGGATAATTGTGTGCTAATTTTGGCTTCAGTAAGCATTGTAGACCCAGATCACAGCAAAGGTTTTAGAAGCTTAACTAAAATTAGGGGTGATTGAGGAAAGGCAGTGACTTGAAATCAGCTATACAGTCTGTGTTATTCTCTTTGTTGGAGAAAGCCCTGCAAAGGGAGCGGAAATCAGTAGAGAAGAAAATAGCCCACATTCTTATACCTGTGGGCACCCACTAGTGACATGGTTTAGAGAGCAGAAAACTGGCCTGGGAATCTGGACACCCAGCTGCTGTCAACGTCAGCCGAGCAAACATGGGCTTCTCAGCAAGTGAGGTGGGCCTTGATGTTCCCTTAATAAGGAACGCTCTGTGCCAGATCCACCCAGGGCAGATCCTCATCCTTGGGTCTCAGCTTAAACACTCTTCCTCAGAGAGACCTCCTCAGATACACCCCTTTCCTGGCTATTCTCTATCACTCTTTCTATTTCGTTCACCATCCGAAGCTATCTTGTACTCGTACTTGTTTTATTGACTGTGTCCTCTCAATCCATATATAAGCTCCATAAAGGCAGGGACCCCATGTCTTTTTTTTTTTTTTTTTTTTTTTTTTGCGGTACGCGGGCCTCCCATTGTCGTGGCCTCTCCCGTTGCAGAGCGCAGGCTCCGGACGCGCAGGCTCAGCGGCCATGGCTCACGGGCCCAGCCGCTC
>NC_041219.1:3912458-3934240 GCF_002837175.3 Physeter macrocephalus | reverse complement strand
CGCGGCATGTGGGATCTTCCCGGACCGGGACACGAACCCGTGTCCCCTGCATCGGCAGGCGGACTCTCAACCGCTGCGCCACCAGGGAAGCCCTGACCCCATGTCTTTTGCTCACTGCTTTACTGCAAGCACTTAGAACGGTGTCTGGCACATAGTAGGCCTTCAATCACTATGTGTTGAATTTATGAATGAATATGAGGTAAAAGATGGCAGTGGGAAAAGTGCTTCCTATTACTAATAGGGCAGGTCCCTTCCCTTGAAAAGGAAATGTACATTTTCTAAAGGTAGGGAAGCAGGGAACAAAGTGGATATTTATATCAGAGGAAAAGCCCTTTATTCCCACATTGAAGCACTAACATTTCCTCCCAGCTCTGCATTTCTGCATGTGGGTGGACACCGCAGAAGGCAGCTGTGAGGCTGAAGAGGGGAGTGGGTAGGGTAGGCAGTAAGAATTAACAAATGAACCAAGTTATCACCGTGATTTAAAACAGGATGTTTACATTCTGCTCCCAGAAGGCAGAGGATGGCTTTGTCTTTCCCACTTGGGTGCAGTGAGAAGATTTAATTAAAGTAACTGAAAATCTCTGGGAACTTGTTCAAGTCTTTTGAACAACTGCTGTCCGCGGGAAGGTGCTAAGGAGGGGATGGTGGCAAGCTCAGACAGCTGGCATTTGGTTGTTTTCTGAGTATCCAGGCAGCTCAGGATACCAAACAAAAACGACCCTTCCACGTTGTGACCCCTCCACGCATGGTTCCCACCCTTCAGACCCATTCTACATGTGGCCATGCCACCTGCCTCTGTCCCCAGGCCTCCATGCTCTAGCCTGGTTCTCTCTGAGCACCTGTGTCCGGTGGAATGATTGAGGGTGTCCACCATGCTGTTGAGCCGTATGAAGCCAGTGCCTTATTTATATAATCACTTTCATTTATATAGGATGCCATGTTCTAATGACAGTGGTTGTGGAGAGGCTAGCTAAGGACAATTACCCTCCCATATATTTGCTTAGTACTTTATACCACTGGCAAAGCTCTTTCACCGAGATCATATCGTTTTAATTTTAATCCTCATCACTGGGGGACTTCCCTGGTGGTCCAGTGGTTAGGACTCCACACTTCCACTGCAGGGGGCACAGGTTCAATCCCTGATCCCTGGTCGGGGAACTAAGATCCTACTTAGCCGAGCAACGGGGCCAAAAAAAAAAAAATCAATCCTCATCACTGCACTTCCTGTTTAAAAAAAAAAAAAAAAAAGCAGGTATTTTCCCATCATCATTTTATAGAAGAGTCTAAGGTCAAAACAGGTGAAGGACCTGCCCCAGTTCACAGAACTAGGAGGACCCAGGTCCTCCTAGTTAATGCTAGGAGGACCAGTTAATGCTGGTCTCCACAAGCAGCATTAAAAGGCAAATGTCAGGGACATATATACACTACCAAGTGTAAAATCAATAGCTAGTGGGAAGCAGCCACATAGCACAGGGAGATCAACTCCGTGCTTTGTGACCACCTAGAGGGGTGGGATAGGGAGGGTGGGAGGGAGACGCAAGAGGGAGGAGATATGGGGATATATGTATATGTATGGATGATTCACTTTGTTTATAAAGCAGAAACTAACACACCACTGTAGAGCAATGATACTCCAATAAAGATGTTAAAAAAAAAAAGGCAAACATCTAGGAAGAGAACCAAGGTTGACACCCTCTTATGTCACAACCGAATCTCTTTGTAAAGATTTATGGAGATTCAAGAAGAGCCTATTTGATAATTTTGTTGTATCAGATCAGGATCGATGGCTAGGCAGGCTTTGCGTGGTGCCTGGCACATGAGGCAATTATTGAATGGTGGAAAGAGAAGGAGGGAAAAAAGAAGAGAAGGAAGAAAGTTCTTCTGTTTGAGGGGATGAGATTGGCTGCAGAGTACACCCAAATCCTCCTTATGAGAATGGTATGAAAGCAGCGACCCACTAGAGTTGATTGTCGCTCAGCAAGTAGAACTTTGGAGCTGACAGGAGCTCAACATAAGCTGTCCAGCTTCGTTTGCTAGTTACTATGCCCACTTCAGCTGCAGGGATGTTTGGGTGTCTGCCTCTGATCATCAGCTGATCTGAACTCATATGCCCATATACAAACATTAGAAGCAAATACTTTCTGGGCTAAAAATAAAGTACACATAAAACCTGTTTAAACGAATCATTCTTCTTTTAGAAGCTAAAGAGAGTAGGAGGGGAGCAGCTGATATGTTGTGGGACCAGGGGCAGTGTGAACAGTCTCTCTTTGATCCTCTGAGAATTTCCAAGTTGAAAACACTTTGGGGAGATGATTCCTTCCCTCAGGATACAGGCTGCATCCAACCTTCCCCTGTGGGTGTTGGTTTTGAACTTTCTCTTCCTCTCTCTCCCTGTAAATGACTTAATCCATAAAATAAGAAAGGTGTGACTGAACACATAGGAGAGGCTAGAAGGTGTCCCAGCCTGGAGTCAAACAAGGAAACTTACTGTTTAAAATAATGTTAGGCGTTGGCCATTAGGTCTATAGAATAGCCTTCTCCCTTTTTCTCTTGCCTCCATCACATATTCATTGCTTCCTTCCTTCATTCATTGTCAGGCATGTACGTATGAATAAGAAATCGTTCCAACTGTCAAGGAGCTCTAGTCAAGTAAGAAGCAGGCATGGGGGAAAGTGCAGAAAGGAGGCTGGAGGGTGATGGAGACAAAACACGTGCTGCTCTAAGGAGTTTGCCCTTGACCCTACAGGTCAGTGTTTCTGAACTTGTATGGATCAACATTAAAAGAAAGAGCTGATTAAATAATCTTAGTATTGACAACTCATTTTTGTTACAACATTATTTAAATATATGAAAACATAAGCCGGGTATAACTTCTCAATGTCTATAATCCTTATACAACAATAAAACCAAAACAAATTTACAAAGTAAAACCCAATACAAGGCATATTAACAAAATATGTTACTTATCTTACCAATAATGTCCCTTAGAGCAAAATAAAATATTTTTTCTTCCGGTGGGCACCATTAGCCAACTGACCCAAGGTCACATCATCAATATTGGGATAAAACCATTTTAAGAGTTCTCATCACAAGGAGAATTCTTTTTTTATAAAGGATTATTTTTAAATGTCTGAGAGACCCCATCAGCCCCAAGAATAAAGTTACTGAAGATCACAGTCTGAAGTTTGAGGAAATACTGCATAAGTGTTTGGGACCCACCGCTGACAGATTTTGAGCAGGGAAGTGACATGATCAGTTTCCACGGTAGAGCGGTTACTCCAGGGGCAGCCGTGCCGGACTATTGGAGGAGTGAGGAGGTGACTTGCGAGACCCCTACAATCGTTTAGGTGAGGATGATGAACAAAGACAGGATGAGCGATGACGTATAAGAGAATAGACCAGAGATGTCTGTAAAAGGCAGGATCTGTAGAACACAGCGGCTGATTAAATGTGGCAGGTGAAGGAGAAAGGGGCGTTTCCAGCATAGGTGATGCTCTTAAACCCATCAGGAAATTTAAAAATACAGCAGGAACTAACACAGCAATGTAAAGCAATTATACTCCAATAAAGATGTAAAAAAAAAAAAAAGTGAGTTTATTTTAGCCACTTTGGGGAGGCCATGCGCTGTTGGGGCACAGACAGTCAAGTACAGTGGGTTAGAACTGAGGAGAAGAAACTTCTGAATGAGGCCAGCATGCTAGGATGGCCAAGCAGTCACCAGCCTATAAACCGTAACTTCGACGTCCAAGAGGGTCTCCGTGCCCACTCCCAAAGAAAATGTTTCTCCTGCCTCCTAGTTGCTAACCCGAAGTCCCACCCACAAGGATCATAACTCCAATAATCTAACTTAATACTCTGAAACTAAAGCACAACATCTGACACCCTGTGATTGATGACCTGGATATGGGCATATGCCGTGGTAAACAAAATGTGGAATTTGCAGTCATTCAGATCGTGTGTCCCGTTCCTCCTCCACCACTTACTAGTTATGAAATCTCAGCAAGTCGCTTTTCCTCTCTGTCTTCCTTTTTGTAAAACAAGTTTATAAAACTGTGTATCAAAACTATTTAGGAGCATTAAATGAAGTAGTGCACATCTTGATCAGTGAATCATTCCCATTCTCCCAACATTGGCTGAGCCCATGGACAAAGTCAGACTTCCTGGGTTCAAATCAGGTTCTACCGCGTTCTAACGCTATGACCTTGGGTCATTAAACTAACCTCTCTGTAACATAGGGGGATAATGACGTTCTCTAGTGTAGAGAATTATTGGGATAATTCATTGAGCCAATGTACACAAAACTCTGAGAACCAGGTGTCTTGCACAGAGTGTGCCCTACCTAAGTGTAAGCTGTTATCATCATCGAAGTTACTCCTTCCTATCTTCCAGCAGCGAAGCTTGAGATTCTTTCTTGGTCATCATCTTGATGGAAGAGGAGAGAGAAACGGTGTGATGCTGGGCACCTGATCCACTGAGTGTGAGGCCCCACGGGAAGAGGAAGAAAAAGAAGTTTCGGAGCCCCAGAGGCATTCTTTGCCTACTTCTCAATTTTTTCCAAGATGAGCCAGGATCTGCAGGGCCCTGGGGAGGGAGACATAAAGAGGCTGGAGCTGAAAGCCCTGTGACAGTATGGAAAGACTCATCAGATGTTTGGCCAAGGAAGCAGCCACCCAGGTGTAGTACTGTGAGTTCTAAGGAGCTAGGACAGCACTCATTGTTTTCAATGAATTTGATTTTTCACTTATCAGTGGGTAAATGCCACAGTTATACTGGATTTTGCCCCAAACTGGAAAGAGAAGAAAAAAATTTAAAAACCTCAAACCAACTTGCCTTTCCCGAGGACTAACCCCTGAGATGTTAGAGCTGGAAGTTAGAAGCCTGTTCAGAGCAGGGGCAGGGAGCAAAGACAGAATTTTTCTGATACATTCAGCATTATGATGTCAAGTTCCTGATCCTAATCAAGCAAGCTCATGAACAAACTAGCCCTTTTAAACCTTTTATGAAAGAAACTGCTGTGCATTTTTCTCTCTGGACTCTGTCCCTTGGAATACAAATGCTGCCTGGCTCTTCCAAGCTCGTGCTCACAGCCGTTCTAGCAGAGTCAGGTTCTCAGTGATTTGCTGCCTCCATCAGGTTCAGGGAAGAATCTTTTTTAATACATTTCAGTTTGTTTAATCCTGAGAAAATGCAATGACTTCTGGGTCAAAATGGGGCAGAGGGGTCTATTGGAGATGAACATGTTATTTGGGTACAAATTTTAATTAGTTAAACTTTTCTCAAAATAAAGATGCAAAGGAATATGGTATCTAAAAACAAACCCAAAAAAAGTGGTTCTAATGAACCTAGGAGCAGGACAGGAATAAAGACGCTGAGGTAGAGAACGGACTTGAGGACACGGGGAGGGGGAAGGGAAGCTGGGACGAAGTGAGAGAGTGGCATGGACATATATACACTACCAAATGTAAAACAGATAGCTAGTGGGAAGCAGCCGCATAGCACAGGGAGATCAGCTCGGTGCTTTGTGTCCACCTAGAGGTGTGGGATAGGGAGGGTGGGAGGGAGACGCAAGAGGGAGGGGATATGGGGATATATGTATGTATATAGCTGATTCACTTTGTTATACAGCAGAAACTAACACACCATTGTAAAGCAATTATACTCCAATAAAGGTGAAAAAAAATAAAGATGCAAAGGAGAAATATAGAAAGAGCTCCGTGTTTGCGGTAAGGCAGATATTAGATCCAATACCAGGTCTGCCACCTGTACTGTGTGATTCAGGGCAAGTCACTGAACCCCCTTCGCTCACTGGCCTCCAGTGTAAGATGCTGACAGCACTACCTACTCCATAGGCTGGTTATAAAAACCCAACATGATCTGTCCCTGACTCCTGCCTCAGTTCCAGCCACTTCCTGCTGACACAGTCCTCTCTAGTCATATCAGGCTCCTCAGGGCTCCTCTTCCTCTGGCTCTTAAGCTGAGATTCCTCTGCCTGAAAAAAATAAACCCTACCGCCTCCCCATTTTCCAGGCTGACAGCAACTCATCCTACAGACCTCCCTATAGATGCCATTCCTCCAGGAAGTGTTCTTTGTCAACCTCCCTCAGTTAACGTCTAGATTGTCTACCCTCCTAGGAGCCCACAGGGCCTGTGCATAACCTATCAAAGCACTTACAACAAACCATCATGTTGATTTGTCAGAGCATCCCCTGGACCCTGAACTCTTTGTAAGCAGAGATCGTGTCCTTCTAATGACATGGTATCTCCCGGGCTTAGTGCAAGGCCAGACACATGAAGCATCCAGTGTATATCTCCAAAGACTAGTAAATGTTGTTCTTTTGCTCTTTGGTCCTCCAATGACGGTTACTGCAGGCATATTGGAGCACGCTCCAGGATATTTTTCTCAGTTGCTGTGCTTGACACCTGTAGTTGTCTTCATGGCCAGACCACCCTCCTTTAGCCCAGACTCCACCTTTCCCTTGACGTGGATACTGCTGGCCTTCCTTCTGAATACCATCTGCTGCTCACCGAGACACCTGAGCCAGGATCCCAAGCAAGGCTCTTGCCTGCCCTCCTCCTGCCCCTGCTCCTCCAGCAGCCTCTCAGTCCCGTTTCCACCAAATCCCATTTGACGGGTTACACAAGATTCACTCTGACTTGCTGTCTTTGAAATCATGCGACCAAGCCTCAGTCTTCTTGATCTTTAGTGAAGAAAGATCTAACCCAAGCATCCTCCTCTCCTCCCCCTCCCCTCATACAGGTCAGATTCCCTAAGAACATATTGGAAGGGGAGATTGATTTTACATCCCTTCTTCACCTAGAAATTGCTTCTGAGCACTGTGTTTTCCTTTCTATTCTCCATGGGCCCCTGCCTCTCCCCCATTCGTCACGATCAAGAACTCCCAGGCAACCCCCTTCAGTGGGTACCTCTCCCTTCTCATGGGCTCAGAAAAGAGGTTGATGGACTGAGCACACTTCAATCAAGTGCCCAGAACTTTCATTCTACATTGTGTCACCACAGAGGAGTTAGAGGGGTATTGGTCTTGTCTGAACAACTGGAATAATTTAAGAAACCAAGAATATATGTTCTCCTTGCAAAACTGAAATCCATATACTGCTTATGAGTCTTCTCATGGCCTAAGGGAGAAATATCCCCAAAGTAGACTTTCCTTATGGGGTTTCCATCATGGGCACAAGCCTGTTCCCCACGAGGCTCCCACATCTCCAAATGCCTTGTTGTTCCCACTCTGCAGAGCAATGACATCTAGCTTTGAATCTAGTTTATTACCCAAAAGATCTGGTCTTGACCCAGAAGTCATCACCTTTCCTGTGGTACCTTTCCCTAAGTCTGAGTCATTCCTCTAAGGAAACTCAGAGGAGCTTTATCTGGAAGACAGCAATGGGGAAACCCATGATTCCTCAGGGAAGTTTGGCCCCCCCAAATAGAAGAGTGGTTACAAGCAGGAACTCTGGAGCCAGGTGACCAGCGCTTGCAAATGGCTTTGACTTTCCCAGCTGTGTGACTCTCATCATGTTTCTTACCCTCTCTGCACCTCAGCTTCTTTATCTGTGTTATGGTAATAATAATAGTGAGCCTTTCCGAGTAGTGAGGTTTTAAAGAGTTAAAACACGCACAGAACAGAGCTTAGCAAAGAAGAAGTGCTCAGTGAATTTTAGCTACAGCTCTATATGGTTTCCCACCAGGGTAGACATGTCTATTACTTTTTCTGTTTATCTAGCAAGTAATTGTTGATGCAAACATATACACATTTGCAGACAGCTTCTGAGAACAAATACAAATTCCCAGAGATTGGACAATCTGGGAATCTTTCTGAATGATTCATGAGGAAGTCTCAAAGTGGAGTCAGCACAGAAAGCTCACTCCTTACGAACTTTCAATTTATAGATTTCCATTAGGTGCAAACAGAACTTTTCCTGCTGTCCACATTTTGACTGAAGCCCCTAAGGTGAAAACATAAGTAACAAGCATCTCCTTCCTCAATCGTCCAGGGACCTGTTGGACACCAAAACTCACTACAAGGTGGCCAAACTGATCTTTTGTCTCCAGACTATATAAAAGGAGAATGAATCTATGCTGCTGGAAGTCTAGGGTGACTAGAGAGGAAGATGAGGGGCGCTTTGGGGTTCTGATAATATTCTGCTTCTTGATCTGGGGCTTGAGACTTGGAATCCCCAAAGGGAGTTTGTGGATGGGAATCCCTAAGAATAGAGGTCACTTGACTCTTCTCCTTTCACCAAAAGAGAGACTGACATGGGTCCTTGAAGGCTTGAGGACATAGTTGAACAGAGACCACAGCCTGCCACAGATAATTTCCGAAGGCAGGAGCCTGCCGGAAGCTGCCCAAGAGGGCAAGAGAAGACAGAGATGGCAGAGGGGGCAGCCTGCCTGTTCTCGGCACGGTGGACCATGAATGGACGAGTCTTTGTGAGTCTGGAGGACACTATGGAATGTATGTTACAATATCTTGAAAGACCCACCCTAGAGGGTGGCCTGCCAGAGCAAGGGGACCCCGGCAGTATGAGGCTGGAGATACAACCACTGGGACAGGAGTTGGGGTGGAAAGAGGAAAGTGGGTCACAAGAGATCAGTTGAAGAGTGTATCACCCACACAGGAACCAGTACAGCACAAAGGTCCCAATATGGAGTACCCACAAGTGCCCACTGTAAAATAGAGCAATGAAGTGCCCGACACCTTGGCAATGCCAGCCAAGAGGGAATCACAAAGAGCACCAAGTACTTGAAAAGACTATTTGCTGCCTTCCTCCTTTACTCTTACTCCCCAGCCCCGGAGAAACCAAAGGTAGCTAAGCAAATGGAGAAGGGAGAGTGCGTCAGAAAGAATAATGAGCAAGCAGATGCTAAGATCAGACCCTCTTTCCCCCATTTTGGGACCCCCAGCCAAGGGTCAGGCCTAGGCTATGGAAATGGGAGGAGTTTTGAATTGGATCTGAGATCAAAGTTTTGATTTAGACTCTATTGGATCTTTTAATACTGGAAGTCATGATTATCAAAATAAGATTTGGGTTTTTTGGGTTTTTTTTTTTAATCTGAAAATGACCAGGCTACAGAAGGGGACAGGGAAAGGAGACTGAGCAGTGTATGTTTTCAAGGTGATCATGGTGGGGAAAATTCAGCAGTTTCCTATGTATAGCTGTTGAGTTTAATACAATCCCAAGACATGGGATAAAGCAAAATCTCATCAGCCCTGCCCTCTACCAACAGTGGGTTCTGAGCAGTTGCTCGTGTGGGCCTGGCATAAAATGATCCTTGGCAGAAAAGTCTTTGTCCTTAAGATTGCTATGAGGGACCTGATCATTCCTTTCTTTTACTTCTTTTGCCTCCAGTCTGCTGGGCAGAGGAGAGCATGCCCATCAGTCACTTCTCGGGTCCACAAAGACCTACCCTAAGGATGGATATCACTGCTCTTGATGACACCATTACATTCGATGTCAAAGTCCTCTCTCAGTTTCTCTCTAAGGAGGGTGGAATGGCATTTTTACTCTTCTAGTCACAGAGACATTAGATATTTCATGTGGGGTGGAGAAGGAGAGATACGATTTATTCAGGAAGGAAAGGAATTTAAAGACCTTTCCCAAGAAGTAAAAAACTTTCTCTGAAAGAAGCAAATTTAGAGATTCAAACAACTCCAAAGGGGACTCAAGAATGGAATGGAATGACCCTACCTTTCTTAAAACAAGAAAAATGAAACAAATCAAACAACAACAAAAAAAACCATACCATGCCAGTAATTTCAAGAAGTCCGCAAGGTAGTTGAACAGCCCTCTCTCCCTGCTCTTTCCTCTTTTCCACCCTCTTCTCTTGCCTCCAGGACAAACTCAAGTCTTTTCTCATCATTGCTTCCACCTTGTTACTTGCTCCACCATTCTCTGAAAGCAAGCCCCTGGGTCAGCCTTTCCTTTCACAAAGACTCAGGGAATCAAAAGCAAATTCCATGTGGAAGCCGGAAGAGTCAAGGGGAAAGTGCTGGTTGTTTACATTCCATTTTGCACTCTCCTGAAAGCTTACATTCGGTAGAAATTCTGAATTTTCTTGAAGTAACTAGAGGAGGCCCAGCTGGAATAGTAATATCTAAATAAAAATGCTGCTGACCTGCTAATATTAACTAGTCTAAAAATACCATGAAACATGTGGTTTTCATTACAGCAACAAAGCAACTATAGTATGACAAGCAGCCTGCCTCCCAAGACTACCCTCATTTACATGATATTATGTTACCCGTGGAGTTGGACTCTTGGGCTTAAAGAGAAACAAGAGTTCCACAGCAAGAGGTGAAATGAAGATTTAGGCACTTGGCCAAAAATTTCAAGCTACCCAGAAAAGATTTGAGCTTATGGTCACGTGGCCTCGCCCTGCTCAACACTCTCGTCACACTTCATTTATTCCACCCATTGGAACTTCTCACACGTGGCTCTTATCACAGGTAATTATGTATAAGATCCGGGTGGGGTCTGTTTCTTGAGCAAAACCACATCCCACATAGCCTCTGTCACGTGGTCTTCAGCATTGATGGAGCTCATGGCAGCAATACCAGAGAGGTATGGATGGAAAGAATGCACACTTTGGAGTCCCAGAGCTGAGTTTCAAGCCGAGACTGCCTCTTTCAAGCTGTTTAACCTGGGGAAAGTCTTTCACTTCTCCAAGTCTCAGTTTACTAATCTATAGAAAGGGTATTAGAAAAGAAAATGACTCTATTATATTCAGAGCTAACATTCATTGCATGCCTTCGACATGCCAAGGACTCCACTTAATGTTGTTACAGGCAGTATTTTATTGAATATTCCCAAGAATCTGACGAGGAAAGTCCTCATATCGTCCCTATTTATAGATGAGGATACCGAGGGCCAAAGAAGTGAAGTAACTTGTTACACGATAAGTGGCTGAGCTGGGATTCAAATCCAGGACTGACTCATGTCAAGACCTGTGTCCTCGTTTATAGAGTTTAAGTCAACACCTACCATGACTCAACATGCAAATAGCAAAGTGGTTAAAGGCATGGACTCTGGGTTCTACCACTCCCTTGCTGGCTCTTCTCTGGCCTTCAGTTTTCTCATCTAGAAAATGCGGATAATAGGACGGACCTACCACGTCGTGTGGCTATAAGGGTTAAATGACTAAAGCGTATACGGCTATGGAATAATGCCTAGCATGTAGTAGTGCCTCTGCTCTGTTTACTATTTTTATTACAATGAAATAGCTGACATATAAATGGTGAGGGGAGCTGGAATAAGAGGAAGAAAGAGCATGGGAGGCCACCAAATGACTACTCTGTGGCACTTACAAAACCCTTAAGGGAAACTTGCAGAGATGGCCAGGAACAGTTTCAGAGGTACTGAGTCCCTGCTTATGCAGATCCTGGAGACATTACAATTTTACCATGTTTACATGACTCTAGCTGGTAAAACCAGGAGTCATCTGCATACGAAATAGGACGCTAAGCAAATGTATAGCTCAGGTAGGGCCCGGAGGTTGAGGGTTGGAGAGTCAGGCTAGACCAGTCCACTAGTGCCTGTGCGACCTTGGAGGTGCCCCCACCTGTCTGATGATGTCACTGTGTGAAGTTACATGATGATCCTGAGGCTGACATGCCAGTGGACGCATAGTGATGGAGTTGACGTGCCATTCATCAACCCCATAAAACCATTTTCAGATCATGCGTATTTTGGAAGGATGGAAGTGTACCTAGTGGGAGGCCTCCATGATGGTGGACATTCGTACCAAAACTGACCTGGGAACTTATTAGCAAACTTTGCAAATGAGAAAAAAACAATCTCTTTGAGATGTGATATGAGGCAGGATTAAATGATCAGGTAGAAAATGCAAACCACTTTCAAATAATTCATGGAGTTGCTGTCAACATTAAAGCCACAGAGACTGACCAACCCTCATTTCACAAGTTATGAACCAAAGGAAGAGCTTTATAGTCTCAAGATGTAACAGGGGGACCAAGAATAAACCTTTACGATGCAAAGCCAGGAAGAACTTTGTCTTAGACTGTGTTCTGAGTTTTGTTTCCAGGTGTGAATTTCTGGTTGTAACAAAGATGATAAGTAAGTATGCAAGCATTTCACCTCTTTCAAACTCCTTACTTTATTGCACATATCAGATGTAACACCAGTTTTCTTATTTTAATTTTAATAGCCATCACCAGCTAATTCACAGTGTCCTGGAAATAAAGGCTTATCTTACAAAAAAAAAAACCTAAAGAAGAGGATGATGAGACTGCTTATGAGGAAAGATCTCTTCCTCAGGAGGCAACATGCAGAAATAACCAAAAAAGATGGAATAAGCATGAATTTAAAGTCTAGCCTTAATGAGTCTTATCTCTCTTTACTCTGTGATTTTTAAAACATAGCCTGATTCTGGCAATACTATGAAAGTACTGCTAATACACCAGTTACTAGAATGTGGATACGACATAGACTTTAATATAGCAGGGAAATAACAATTTATTTCAAAATCTGTTGATGAAATTTCTCTTAAGAAGGAAGTGTCTTTTGCTTAGCAAAAGTGCCTTGAAGAGCCATTGGTTGAGAAAATGTAGGCTCTGAGATACTGTTGAGAAGGAAGACCAGTAAGTCAGTCAAAGAAAAGTATATTTCTCTGCATAATAATGCAAGAAAAAAATAACTTTCCAAAGGCAGGCTGAGATAGTGGGGACAGGATATGTTGGTAGAAGACATAGGTAGGTAAAGAGAGAAGGCAGGAGGGAGAGGGTATAGGAAAATGGAATCTGGAAGCCCAGGAGAAGAGAGCTCAAGAGAAACCACTGGTAGAGAGAGCCAGGAAGATCTCAATTTCGAACTCAATGGGGACATCCCGTAATTACTTTTAAAGAATTTGCTCTGCTCTGTGGCAATTCAATCCCTCTGTTTTCTCAAACGCTTTGTAAAACTGGGCTGCGCACAAGTGCTTTCTGGAAGGGGCATCAAAAGAAAAAGCAACTCGGTTCGATTTGAGAAAAGAAGAACCACGAGTCTAGATAGACATGAGACTGAGAATTTAGTAGAAGCAGAAAGCCTAGAAGGGTTAGCCGAGCCCACTCCACCCCTACCCCTGAGAATTTCCACAGAGTGGGTAGAAGGTATGCTGGGTTTCCCTTTAGGTGTGTGTGATGGGATCTCAAGCCATTTTTATTCAATTACTAGTGGTTGGAGTGATTCATAAGGCTGTCAGAATTGGGGAACACCCAGAGAGAAGACATCTGCATTACATTAAATGTGTCATCTCTCCTGATGCAAAAATCTCCCTTATTAAAGAAAGATTCGGTGGCATCACTACCTTTTCTGTAGCTGGTGCCGTGACCAAAATATTCTAATAATCATTAGGAAAACAGCCGGTGAAATTCAAATATAGCCTTTACAGCTAGAAAAGTAGGTCTCTCTCAAAGTGATTACTCAGGATGCAGCTGCCAGAGTGTGATTTCTTTATGTACAGAGAAAATTTTCCCATGAGCTTTTGGGGTGGCAATGGCAAGAAGAATGAATCTACAAAAGGGGGGAGGGGTGGGATGAACTGGGAGATTGGGATTGACATACATACACTACTGATACTACGTATAAAATAGATAACTAATGAGAACCTACTCTGTAGCCCAGGGAACTCTACTCAGTGCTCTGTGGTGACCTAAATGGGAAGGAAATCCGAAAAAGAGGGGATATATGTATACATATAGCTGATTCACTTTGCTGTACAGTAGAAACTAACACAGCATTGTAACACAGCAACTATACTCCAATAAAAATTAATTATAAATAGAAAAGAATGAATCTACAGGTGTGGAAGTCTGCGTGATTTTGCAAAAGACATGGTCTTAAGGGGGACCTGGTTCATCTTCATGTCCACCTTTCTAGTCTGGAAGTGATGCCCTTTGAAGTCAGTGGGTTTTAAAGATTCGAGAAGCACCATTTGAGGGACCTGGCTGCAGATCTTAGATCGCTGAGAGAGGGTATATATTCTCTTAGGATTTCTACACAGAAATTATTACGAAAGTTCTGGCAGGCACTGCGTGTGTCAAACTGTTGTTCCTTGCAGACAAGTGTAAAGAGTTGTCTTTCAATATGCACCTTGCCCTTGCCTCTTCAAATCCTTCCAGGAGTCTTTATCCTTATAATCTTGCTTTTACTTCCCAGTCTCTTCTGAACTGCCTTTCAAAGGCCAGTGATGATCAGCTAAGGGAGAATTGAATGGCACTTCTTCCCGCTGGATCCTCCCTGGCCTCCCAGCATCACCTCTGTGAGTTCAGAGTAGCAGGGGAGGTAACACTCTGACACTGGGCTGAACCGAGCAGCGGGGGAGGCATGTACTGGAGCCCTGGGAACCGTGAGGGCTCCCTGAGACCTGCCATATTCGTTTTTCTTCATAACCATTGACGAAGACTCTCTCCTTTGACCAGACTTAAGTCAGGTTCCTGAGTCCTCTCTCTGACTTGGCCCTGACCTTGGGCTCTGTCCTTAGCCCACATTGTCCAGTCTTAGCGAGAATCCTGCTGCAACAGTGTAGCAAAAATCTCCCACCCTTGATATCTGATCCCCCTCAATACCTGATCAAATTCCTCATCCATCACCCTCAATGTCTAATAATCCCCCAGAGTACCTTCAGTAAGAATCCTGTCACGTCGGTTGAGCCAGACCCCCGCTGGCCTTCATGTTTCCTCTTAGTAATTTTCCACCCACTGACCTCCACCCTGCCACCAGCCTTTGTTTTCTACTTTTCCTTATTGTGTTTGGAGGTGAGATTTCTCTCTCTCTTCCCTACCATGAAACCCCTATTGCTGGAATTTCTCTTGAATAAAGTCTTCCTTTTGGTCTTTAACAAGTGCCTGAATAATTTTGCTTTGGTACCATTCAGAGAGGCTGATTCCGCAGCGTATTTCTGGAAAAGCTGCCTTCGCACTCCTCAGGCCTCTCAGGCCTCTCAGGACTCAGAACTCTAAACCCACGTGCTCTGATTTTCCTTGTAAATCTCTTCTTCAGCTGCATTGCCAGCCCTTCGGTGGGACGTTGCTGCCTCTTATCCGACCATGTGACCACCATTATCTCTGGCCTTCTAGCCGTTTCACTGCTTGTTCCCAGCCCATTCCCAACACACACACACACACACACACACACACACACATACACACAATCCTTCTCCACACTGATGCCACAGTAACCCTCTAAATGCAGCTCTGACCTTATTCCCTTGATGTAAATCCTTCAGCATCTCTCCATATACTCCAAGCTACAACCTTGTGTCTAGTTCTCCAAACATTTTTTGCTATCCCCCTTGCTCAGAAAGCCCATTGCTGATTCACACTCCTGGCCTGAGGCTTCCCCTGTCAGAATTATCCATTCTTCTGCCTCTGCCTTTCTAAGTCAGTGTAACCATCATTTCCTCCAGGAAGGCTTCCCCAGCCCTCCCCAGTGGGAAGTGTGGGTCCCTCCTTGTGTTTGAAGTAATCCTGCAGATGACTGGCTAAGGGGCTTAGGGAAATGAGTCTCCCTCACACACACATTTTATAGAAATTAGAATTGAATGTGATAACCACAAAGGGTGCATTTTCAGCAGGGTTCATATTGGGAGGTGCTGGCATATTTCTTCACTTCTTGTTTATATGGCCAGAAATTTCTGCATATGTTGTTGTATTAGTCGGGACATTTTCAGTTTCAGGTGACAAATATCCAACTCAAATTAGTTTGAACCAAATGAGAATGTATTGGTTCTCATAATTGAAAAGGCAAGGAGGAATATGTTGAGTTCAGGCACAGCTGGATCCAGGACAACAGATTATGTCTTTAAGATGCAGTTGCTCCATCACCTTCAGACTCCGCTTTCCTCCTCCTTAAGCAAGTTGTCTCCACGTGGCAGTACAGATTATCTCAGCAGCTTCAGATGTTAATGGTTCTTTGCTCTTGCAATCTGCAGAGGAAGGGACCCTCTCTCTACCAGCCCCACCTCAATACCTCTAAAATGAGTCTGAAGCTCTGCTTGAGTTAGATGCCTACCACAGGACATCACTGTATTGGGGAGAATAGGGTATGATGGTCCATTCTGGCTCAAATTCCTAACCCTCAGGGGAAATCACCATATGAGTGACAGCCCACCAGACTAGAGAGGGAAATTTCCCAAGAGAGAGATACTGGGCAGACCAAAAAATCGCTTACTTTTTTTTTTCCAGATAAATCTTTGTTTATCCCCATTCTCTGTTGTGACATTTGCAAAACATGTATTCAAATCTCATGGGGACATAAAACCCTTATGTAGAGGGTGTTCAGTGTAGTTAGAGATGTGGGAACAGGCATTCATGGGCCGAGCCCAGGGGTCCCTGGCAGGGAGCCAGTCATCCATGTCACCTGCCCGGGTGAACGTGCTTCCTGAACGACACTGGCCCTGACCAGGTCTAAGAGCAAGTCCTATACGGAGTGTCTCCTCGACCGCCGTGTCCACAACCTCCCCACGTAGGACTGAATCAGATTTTTTTCCTGAAAGCCTTGAAAATTTTCCTCCTAGGTCTAATTCAAAAAGAAGACAAAATTTGAAAACCCAAAAAACAGAAATCGTTGGTGGTTGGAGAAAGCCATGAGGTTGCAGACACTCTAACAAGATAAAAGGTTTGCCTGCTCAACTCCCAACAAATGACTCCCTCAATCTTGACGCATCAGTTTCAGCAAAAAGTACATGTTCTTTAAAACAGGTTTACCTCTCTCTTCAGCTGAGGTGGAGAGTCTAAGACAGGATAATTGAAGAGCTGGAAAAAGCCAAATAACAGTTTTCATCAGGAGAATAAAATAGCATCAGTTCTCTGGATTGGACACTGTCCAAGAAAAGCCATTACCCAGCCGTGACACGTGAAAGATTTGCTTTGATTTCATATGGGAGAGCATTTAGCAGTGTCAAGATGAAACATGTCAATTCCCATGGGTTATCCAAAAATGCTATTATAAACACAACCCTGAAAAAAGCAAATCTACTCCCATTGCAAATGTCACCAAGCTTCTGATGGAAAGTGGATACGTTTGCCAGCTTAGAAGAACCAAGAGGAGGCTGGAAGGAGGGAAAGATGGAGAGAAGGGAGGAAGGGTGGGAGAGCAGGAGGGAGGAAAGAATGAAGGAAGGAAGGAAAAAAGAGAAAGTGAGAGAAAGGTGACCTTTTAGCTTGCTTCAGATTCATGCTGAAAAGTGTAATGGTTAAGAATACAGGCTTTGATCAGACACAGAAAGACAAATTCTGTTACGATCTATCTCACACGTGGAATATAAAATAGTCAAGCTCATAGAAGGAGAGAGCACAATGGTGGCTGCCAAGGGCTGCGGGGAGGGGGGAATGGGGAAGCTATGGTCAAAGGGTACAACATTTTAGTTTTGTACGATGAATAAATTCTGGAGATCTACTATACAGCGTAGTGCCGGCAGCCAAACGATACTGTGCTGTATAATTAAAATTTGCTGACAGGGTAAATCTTATGTTAAGTGTTCTTACCACAGTAATAATGATAATGATAGTAATAAAGGGGGCAGGAGGAAAGTTTGGGAGGTGAGAGATATGTTTATGGCCTCGATGGTGGTGATGCTTTCACATATGTATACTTATTCTCAAGCTCATCAAGTTATATATATTAAATATATACAGTTTTTTTAATGTATCAATCACACCTCAATAAAATGATTTTTAAAAACTGAGTGCCTCCAGACGTCGTAGCTACGAGGCACAGGGTTTCTTTGGGGGGTGATGAAAATGTTCTAAAAGTGATTATAGTGATGGGTGAAAAACTCTGTAAATATAATAAAAGCCATTGAGTTGCACACTTTTTAAAAATTTATTTTATTCAAGTATAGTTGATTTACAATGTTGTGTTAATTTCTGCTGCACAGCAAAGTGATTCAGTTATACATATATATTTTCTTATTCTTTTCCATTATGGTTTATCACAGGATATTGAATATAGTTCCCTGTACTATACAGTAGGACCTTGTTGTTTATCCATTCTATATATAGAATTGTACACTTTAAATGGGTGACTTATATGGAATGTGGATTACGTGCATGTAGTAAGTGCTCGGTAAATGAGGATCTGGTGCCATTATAGGCTGATGGAAACTGTGTATCCTGGTGCTCCATAGAGCATTCCACAGAAAACATTTCCCCTACAGAAAGGTTATTTAAACTCATCAACTTACAAATACCTAGACAGAAATCCTGAATAGGCTATGCCTCTTTATTTCATAAAGAATGGCAAGCAATGAATAAAAGTACACTCTTGCCTGACACACTGAAAACAGGAAACAGCATCTAAAGAATCTTCAGCATTGTCGAGCTCAGAGGTTTGCAGGACACTAGCAGTCCCTCTTGGCACTGAATCTTCCAGCCCTCATGAGGCAGAATTCAGAGTGACGGTTTTCTGCTTCAGCCCCACTAGATGTCTCTTCAATAAATTTCAAAGACACTCAGTGTCCTGGCATCAATCTGGTGTCCGGGAATCATTACACAGAAAGGACATTGTTTTAAAGAACCAAACAATTTGCCTGAGTGTACCTATATCGTAGAAGCCACCTTCTGTGGTCACATATACAATCGTAATGGAAGAAATCTTTTGTTTTCCAGAACCACTGTCTGGTATTAAGAAGATGTGGGGGGAGGCAAAGGCGACAGTGATGTTATTTTGATTCATTAGGAACCATCGAGGGTACCTGGAAGATGTAGAGGATGTTCTGTCTAAGAAATTAAAAATCAGGTTGCTCTGTCAGACTTAAATGACCAAATCAATGGAGACGATAGAGATGTGTAGTTACCTTAACGGGATAAAGCAGCTCACAGGACAGAGCAAGATTTGCCTCTGTGTTGTTGGAAGGAATTGATGCATCAGAATAAAAACAGTGTTTCTTCTGGCAGCTGGAGAGATGGAGAGAAGCATGCAGAGAGAGAGGTTCCCTGGCTCTGGTCCTGTGGCAGGGAGGGACTGTACCATCTCACTGAGGAAACCTAAGTGTGAGCAGTCACATCCGCAGAGCCCATCCTCCCCAGCAAGGCTTCTGAATGTCACTGGTGTCGCCCGTGTCCATCTGCCAACAGGGAGAAAGAATGCTGCTCAAGTCCCACGGGAGAGCGTTCTAGTCCCTGTAACAGGTCCATTTCTCATTCTGAACTTTACAGCTCACATCATGGCGTGTTCCTCAGTCTCTTCTGAATTTGGCAGTGTGGCTTAGCCTCCCCCAGCTCGTGACTTTGGGCACGGACAAGATTGAGGTTCCCGCCCTAAGATGTTTTATCTGTTAAGACTTTGCCATAGGTTATGAGCTAGCTCCTGGAAACGCCTCCTGGAAATACATGGCTGTTATACTTTGGTTTCCAATTTACACAGAGTCCTGAATCTTGTTTGGCTGTCAAAGTTTAGAGTTTTTCAGTGTAAATAAATCTCATATGTTGTTGAGAGCAGAAGAGTGTCGACTGAGGAGCTTTCCCAGAGAAGAATGCTAAGGGATTATGTAACATTTGCATTCTATGGGTCTTCTTGCTTATCAACAGAGGATAATAACTCAAATAACTCTTGGCTAACACCAGTAGTTAAAAAGCAATGGCCCGGCTGCCCATAGAAATGTATTTCATAGTTTAGCAAATATTGTGTGAGCCAGATGCTGTCCCAAACCAGCGATGCAGCAGAGAATTAGAACAAAACTCCTGCCCCCAGGGAGCTATTTGCTATTGTTATACACACATAACTATTAGTCAACACACAACTAGAGTACAGAAGGAGCCCGGGACTCACTCGGGACTCGGAGGGGATGGGAGTTGTCACGGTGAGCTGCACGGAGAAGGTGACAATTGGGTTAGAAGCTCAGGGAGGCGAGGCAACCAGCCGCATGGTTACCTGAGAGAAGCCTATTCCAGTAAAGGGAACCGCAAGTACAAAAGCCCCCTCTGAACATGTGTCTGCAGAGTCTGGTGTGGCTGGAGTGGAGTGGGTGAGAGGGGAAAGAGAGGGCGGTGTCACACATGTGAGGTTGCGATTGGGAATTGGATCAAGCCGGGTGTTTTGGAAATGTGAACAGAACCCATAATTTAAGACTATGCCAATGCTTTTCCTCACTTCACAGTCAAGCCTGGGGTTTGCCCCCCACCCCGTCCCATCACACACACACGTGTTAAGAGAGTATGTTTTTACTACCTTTTACCGGAACAGTTCAGACTATAAGCAGCTCAGTGAGGGAATGGCTGTGTGCAGGTGTATGTCATGCCTCTGGGGTGACAGTCTCTTCTCTGGCTTCTCCCCTCTCAGCTCCTTGTTTCTCATCCCTGGTGTACCTCTTTCCACATCGTCATATAATTACTTGTCTACTTGTCTGTCTTCCTCCCAATTATGAACACCTTTAGGGCAAGAAATCCACTCACTTTTGTAACTCCAGCCCAAGCTAAGCATAAGGCACAAAATAGGAACTCAGTAATTGCCTTCTCACTGCAATTTTTTTTTAATTAATTTATTTTTTTTTTTTTGGCTGCATTGGGTCTTCATTGCTGCATGCAGGCTTTCTCTAGTTGCGGCGAGCGGGGGCTATTCTTTGTTGTGGTGTGCAGGCTTCTCATCACGGTGGCTTCTCTTGTTTCAGAGCACGGGCTTTAGGCATGCAGGCTTCAGTAGTTGTGGCTCACGGGCTGTAGAGCGCAGGCTCAGTAGTTGTGGCTCACGGGCTTAGTTGCTCCGCAGCATGTGGGACTTCCCGGACCAGGGCTCGAACCCGTGTTCCCTGCATTGGCAGGTGGATTCTTAACCACTGTGCCACCAGGGAAGCCCCTTCTCACTGAAGTTGAACTCAATGGTTACTTTATATTTGGGTAATAGCCGCTCACTTCTCTAGGAGCCCTCTGTGTATTAAAAAAAAAATGTTAAAAAAAATTTCTTTAATCTACAACTACTCTTGGGAGTAAAAGCATAAATAACACAATAAATCAGTTCTGCAAGTTCACCACGCATTATGTCAAAGTGGTAATAGTATGTAATGGGGATAACAGACTTTGAATCAATGAATTGACTGAAAAGTTCAAAATTGGAACAGAAACACAGAAGTTAATCTGATTATATTTTAGGATAGCTGATTACATTTCCAGACATTAGCTGACTCCCTAGATCAACCCCACTTACCAGCACAATCAACAAAAAGCATTCCCTGCCAACTTGGCCAGGGCACAGTGGCGTTAAGACTAAGGAACTAAGACTCACTGGAGTAGGACAGACCTGGGTTCCATGCCCAGCTCTCTTATTTATTAGCCAGGTGACCTTGGGCAAGTTACTTAACCTCTCTGGTCATCAGTTTCCTCATCTATTAAAAACGAGTCATAATAATACCATCCTCATAGTGTTCTTAAGTGTAATAAATGATATAATTAACAGAAAGCATCTAGCATGGTTCCTGACAAAGCATTCCACCTGATGTTATCTATCGTAATGGACAGAATAAGCCAGGATCACATATTTTATCATACTTTCCAATTTTCATTTGGATTTCTTAATTTTCACGACTGCAACTCTTTTTTAAAAAACTCTGGATTATGAAGCACTGCAGACTAAAATCTATAGTAACAAATACTTGACCAGGTCTGTAATGCCTTATCTGCAATTCCAAACTAAAGAAAGGCTTAAAAATTTGAAAGTTTTAATAAATGCTGGAGAGGGTGTGGAGAAAAGGGAACCCTCTTGCACTGTTGGTGGGAATGTAAATTGATACAGCCACTATGGAGAACAGTATGGAGGTTCCTTAAAAAACTAAA
>NC_041219.1:3881753-3912388 GCF_002837175.3 Physeter macrocephalus | reverse complement strand
GACTTACATACACTACCAAATGTAAAACAGATAGCTAGTGGGAAGCAGCTGCATAGCACAGGGAGATCAGCTCGGTGCTTTGTGTCCACCTAGAGGGGTGGGATAGGGAGGGTGGGAGGGAGACGCAAGAGAGAGGAGATATGGGGACGTATGTATATGTATAGCTGATTCACTTTGTTATACAGCAGAAACTAACACACCATTGTAAAGCAATTATACTCCAATAAAGATGTTAAAAAAAAAGAAAAACAAATTTGAAAGTTTTTGCACAACTTCTTTGGAGGTCAAACCTGAGCTGACTTAAATCACGTGATGATTTAGGTCACCAGAACTAGAGAGAAAATCTATTTAGTCTTGATTTATTGCATTTGATGGTGAATATTCATAGTTTTGCTGCAGAAATATTAATGTATTTGATTATGCCGTATGGCCCCAGACTCTGCTGGGGTGTTGCATAATACTTGGTGTATGGTCTGTACTGCTTTTCTAAAATGCAAAAACATCTGAAATCTGAAACACATCTGGCTGACAGGATTTCGGGTGAGAACTTGTGGACTGCAGACTGGCAGTGCTGAGAGGCAGGTACCATGCCTTGCTTATGTGTTAGGATGGACACAAGCCCTCGCTGATGCTAACTCTGGCTTTGATGGCCCAGATTCCTGTTTAGCAGAAAAGTCATATGTCTGATTTCTGAGCAGCCAACTTCCTCAAAGCACAAGGGGAGAGAACGCCTTTCTGAAGGAAGGCAGTTTCTTTTAGTCGCATCTAATCGAAACTATAGTGTTGACATTGGCTGTTGTTTTCCTAGGGAAGTTTGAATACCAGGATGGTAACTGGTTCTCACCAGCTACAAAAATCACCCTTAGTTTTCTGGGCATGATCCTTGACACAAACCAACATCTCACCAGGCCGTTAAAAAGGCAACACTTTGTCCTATGTTTAACAAGCTTCCAAACTCATGAACTCATCTGGCATTTATAACCAGCATTTATTCATTTGTCTGAAGGGATGATGGATTACCTCGTGGGCATAATAACTGAGTGGTTATGTTTCGTGGCAAGTGGAATGGTTCTGAGGGGAACTAGGGAGCTATGAGTGGGGAAGCGGCACCCTTGGGAGGTCTAAAACTTCAAGGTCATGGTAGTTGGTGTGGACGCGGCAGAGAGAAGTGAAGGTGGGAGTGAGAGGGCGTGTGGTGACTACAGCTTAAGCTGGCACGGCAGTTGTTAGATATTTTACTGAAAATGCCTTCAAGCATGGCACTCACCCCAGGCAGCCACAACCCGCCCCCCATAGCCTATTATTTCCTGTTGTCTTAGGCCTGAGCTAATTTGCTAGAGTTAAACCCCTGGTCCATTTAGCCTGGGCCAGAACTTTGGTGGGAGGATGGGGAGTGTCACGTGTGCTATAAAGGGAATTACTGGCACATCTAGAAAAATCCGAACAATATCTGGAGATTAAGTAACACTATTGTAACAAGGTTAATTTGGGATTTTGATCATTATACAGTGATTCTGAAGAGGATAGTCTCATTCTTAAGAAATGCACATAGGAGAGTAAAGGGGGAGAGAGAAAAATCCAGATCTACAAAATTAGAAACTCCAGAAGTAGAGCTAAAAGACAGGCATTTGTAGGAAATAGGCCAAGGGATTCGCAAGCACGCCAAAAGGTGAGAGCCAACGAACTATCTAGCAATGCTTTTCGAGGTGTGTTCTGTTCACCGCAGCCCTGGCCTCACCTGGGAGTCCGCTGGAAATGCAGACTCTCTAGCCCCACAAAGACAGACTACAGCCAAACCTGCGTGTTTAATAGGATCCTCAGCTGACTCCTCTGCACCTTCAGGTTTGAGGGACCCTGATCTAGCTCACCTGCTTACAGATGCCAGTGTTATAGTTGCATAAAACTTGTTTGCTAAATAAAGCAAAAGCCTTTTCTTTGCTGTTTTCTTTGGTGGCCTTGGAAGGCCAGGAAGGAGGAAGGAAGGAGGGAGAGAAGGGCAGCCTTCGCCGACAGAGCTATCATTTATAACTACTGCTGCGCTGCACTCAACTCAGATGTAAAATTTACTGCTATTACACAAGTGTCACTTAAATCCATCAGGGTGGTACTTGATGTTCTCCCTGCCAGACTTATTACTTGGGTGGGACACATTGCCCCAGACAGATACACTGGATGCTGCCCCCAGAATGACATTTAGAGTTGCCATAGCGATTTTCACCACAGAGCTAGAAATGGTTATCAGGTACAGGGGGTGCTGTTCTGATTCCAAAGACTCACTTAGCATCTTGGTAAAAGCACCTTATGAAATGGAACTGGATTGTCCCGTGACACCAAGAAACAAGACAAAACAAGAGACCTTTTCTTGCCTCAAAATATGTGAAGCACAACCGAACTCAGGTGCTGAGGATAGGGCTCCTCTGCTCACCATGAAGCATCCTTTCCCAAAGAATGTTCCAAAGAACACTAGCCTAGTAGCTGCTCCCGGCAAAAAGGACCCCATAACTAAATAAGTGTTGGAAACACTGCATCTTCTATTTCTCCTCTTGGAAACTGAAGACGTACATTAGTATAGTAAACGCTCTGAGAAGTCCGGCCTTGTAGGAAAAAAAGTCTCTGTCTAGTGGGGTTTCCCAAATAGATTCTCTGATGGGACTCCTTTTTCATCCAGTACTTATTAATACTTTCTAGAACTCACGCTTTAAGAAAAAAACTGAGGAAACATTCTAGTGGAGATTTTATACCCAAAGGAAGAACTCAGTTCCATAAATGGAACGTTTAAAGGAGAAAGAATGAGAATGGCAGTTGTGAAGCACATCTAAAAATATTGACGGGGCCTCTGAAGGACTTGGGAAATGGACTTCCATTCCCTGCCAGGAAACTGCCACAGAGATAAAGAGACTCCTTTTGTGCTGCTGAACATAAAAGAAGTAATATTCTTTGTCTGCATTAGAGTAGAAAGATGGCGATGACTGATAAGTTACCAGAAGAGTCATCTTTGATCGCTCCCATCCCTTCAACCCCATATCCACTCCACCACCAAATCCTGCTGTTCTTCCTCAATATCCCACCTCTTACACGTCCCCCGCGCCCACCCAGGCTAAGTTACCTGAATTTTTCCAATAGTCTATGAATGGGTCTTCCGACTTTCACCTAATGTCTTTCCCACACTGCAGTGCACTGTTGAAAACCTTGCAAGAGCTGCCCCAGCAAGAAAACAGCAAGCCGACATAGGCGTGGCCTGGCATTTTCCAGCTAACTCACCTTGACTGGTCTCCCACTCACTCACTCACTCTCCAGCCATCCTGGTCTTCTTCTGTATCCCCTCTACCTGGAATTCTCCCGCCCATCTCGGTTGTGCTTATTCATCCTTCAGATCACTTCGTAACAAATCATTTCCTCCAGGAAAACTTGCTTGATTTGACAGTCTAGGTAAGGGCTACTTAAAGGGCAGTCCACAGTCCAGTGCCAGTCCAAATGCTGTCTGCAAGGAGCTAAGTACAGAAATGGAGAAAGCAGCATTTAGAGACTTACTTCTACGGTATTTTACTATCACCATGACATCCAGGCACATGATCAGTAGACTAATCTTGGTGAACCTGGTAGAGACCAGACCAGGTGTTGTCACACTCACATGGTTAGTCACACGTGGCACCAAATGTATGCCAGCATCAGTTCGTGACAGATTGGAGGGGAAAACTGGTCCTCCATCACACTGAATTTGAGAAGCACTGCTCTAGGTCACATGCCATGTTGCACACTCTCGCAGCTCCAGGTACCTTCCTTTCAACTGGTATTTATCACAACTGGTCATTTCAGGTATATTTTTGTGACTTTTTTTTCTTCTACACAGACTCCTAGCTTCATGAGAGTGGGCACCAGGTTTGTTGCTGTACAAAGTTGCATTCTCCTAGCCTAGCACAGTACCTGGAACATAATTGGTACCCAATAAATGTGCCTAATTAGTAAGGGGAAAGAGTGAGCCTTGTTGATTTTTTTTTTTTTTTTTGCGTTACGCGGGCCTCTCACTGCTGTGGCCTCTCCCGTTGCGGAGCACAGGCTCCGGACGCGCAGGCTCCGCGGCATGTGGGATCCTCCCGGACCGGGGCACGAACCCGTGTCCCCTGCATCGGCAGGCGGGCCCCCAACCACTGCGCCTCCAGGGAAGCCCCAGAGCCTTGTTGATTTTAACTGTGTCTCCTCAACACCATTCTTAGTACTTACTGCGTCACCTGTGGCTTATATACGAGGATGGGAGAATGGCAGGGGCAGGTCCTGAGAGGGAGATAAGTGAATAATTATTCTATTCCATGAACTCAACCAGACCCTTTCAGATTGCAAGTCTGTGGCATAATAGAGGTAAAATAAAAAGTGGACAGTGCCGTTTTAAAGGGTACAAAGGAATGCTTTGTCTTTGGTAACTTGGCTCCAGAAGCTTCTGCTGTCACATATGAAGGGTGTTTTGTTTGAGATTTATATTTCACTCTCCTAAGTAACATCAGAAAATATTATTGCCCTTACAGTAACAGAGCTGGGCACGTGCCAGCTTTCTATGGGATTGTATTTCCGCATACATCTCTCCCCTCTGTGCCTTTGTTCCCAGCTGTCCTGCTGATAAAGTGGAGAGAAAGAGAGCTCGCTGGTGTGACTTTGACAGCTTGCCTTCTTGACAGCTTGCCTTCTTGACAGCTTGCCTTCTGGCAGCCGCTGGACCCCAGAGCATAATTTCCTCCCCGGGGTTGGGGGTTGTTATCAGAATCAAACATCCCTGACGAATCTGAATTTCAAAGGATGCAGATATCCAGTTTAATTTAAGAGGATTATTCCAAAACAGCTCTGAGAAGGACATTTGGACTTTTGGCCCCCTGACTCAGACAGGCATCAGAAGCAGCTAGAATCTTGAACTTTTTCCAGGAAAGAAAAGAAATTTTAATATAGTGAGGAGAGCAGTGGATGGCGTCAGTCTTAGCCCCAGCACTGGAAAAGGTATCTAATCTCATGGGGGCTTTTACTTCCTCTTCGGTGAAAAAAGAGGATTTGACCAGATGACCGCTTCTATCTCTTCTAGCTCTGAAATTCTCCCACTCTAACCTCTAAGGCCTCTTCTAGCTTTAAAACTGGAGGACTGGGCTTCCCTGGTGGCGCACTGGTTGAGAGTCCGCCTGCCGATGCAGGGGACACGGGTTCGTGCCGCGGTCTGGGAGGATCCCACATGCCGCGGAGCGGCTGGGCCCGTGAGCCATGGCCGCTGGGCCTGCGCGTCCGGAGCCTGTGCTCCGCAACGGGAGAGGCCACAGCGGTGAGAGGCCTGTGTACCGCAAAAAAAAAAAAAAACTGGAGGACTGAATGATTCAAATTCCTCTAGGCCACAAGCTTCAAGCATGCTAAGGAGCCCTCTATCTGTTCCCTAGCCTCGATTCGGTACTGAATGAGGTGGTACTGAAAGGTTATATTGAGATAAAGGACTTCACATTTGCTACTCACTGCCTTTAAACTTTCCTCTGAAAAGTCTACAATACAGCTTCATGCCTAGCATTGTGAAAACGAATTTGTTTACAAAATCCCATGGCTCATAGTCTAACTCTAGTTCTATAAATGGAAAGTGTATATACTAATATTCTTTCCCAAAACAGCATGCCTGGACAAAAGGCCCTAGGACCAAATAAATTTCGGAAAAACTGCACCGGGTACCCTCTTACTGATGTATCACCCTGCAGAAGGCCACGCTATGAAACTCACAAGGCCTGCACTCAAGAAAACCTACTGAACTTCACTTGTCCTGGCCTTTCTCAACATTTAACCACTGAAGCCTTTTATTCTTCCTCTGAAATATTAACATTTACTAAACTAGGGCTCTACCAGACATATTTGGGAAATGCTGCTCCAACCATCTTCTGCTTGGTAGGTGCAGGGAGTTCCTTAAAAAGGCAAATTCTTCAGCCCCACCCCAGAAATACTGAGTCAGAATCTTTGGAGGTAGAATCCAGAAATATTAATTTTCACAAGCCCTCCAGGCAGTGGTGTACTGGAGCTGGTAAGTACCAGCTTCCAAGAAGAGAATGTTAAAATGCCAGGAATTTGAGAAATTTTCAAGCCAATGGACTTCACGTAGGTAGACTGAAATTTGCCTTGGTGGAAGTATTTACACCATGAAAATCAGCAAATGCAACAATTCAGGGTTTTTTGTTCTCCCCCAGATTGCTGGTTATTAAACATTTATCTGCAAACCACAGCCTCCAGGAGATCCTTATATACAGTACAGTTTGAGAACCACTGAAAAGGCAAGGTATTATATCATGCGTCAAAACTATGTTAAAATTTCAATCACTAGTTTTACCATGGCTTTAGATATTCCACTAAAATGGTATGCAGGAGAAAGTCTGGCGTTTTCTTCTTAAAATTAGGAAGAAATTATCGAGAAATAAAAATAATCGGGTAAGCCGAATCTCATTAGGAAGAGGAAATTTTTGCCTTTATAGACTTTGGAGATATGCAAAGGCCTTGCTGACAGATATAGCTTTATAATGGGTCTTCTTTAGTAACCTGGAAAAAAAAAATCTAGAGGTATAAAAATACTCTCAGAGTATTGATTGTAACTTTTTCTTCTTAGTTTTGTAAACTCCTCTTCACCACTACATTTCAGACTGAAAAGAAACACATCTCACACGTATTAAGATTCTCCCTGGCCTCTTATGTCCCTGGAGTGTCTTTAGAGGGGGTGATAGAGTACATTCTTTCTTTCTTAAAGGGACTCCTCTGACAGATCCAATTACAGTTCTGATTTCATGTCTGATAGCAAACACAGAGCCCAGGGTGATCTTTTCTTCATTTCTCTGGTTCAAGCAGAGTGCAAAATCCAATGACAGAACAGAAAGTAGATTGTGAGACTGAAAAGTTTGAGTTTCTACTTAACATTTGCCTTTCTATTCCCTCTAAAGGTGGACAACCTCAAGGTGCCTGCTGGATTAAATAGGCTTTTGCTTGAACAGCTTATCTGGCATAAACACACTCCACCGGGTGTCATATCCCGGGTCGCTAGAACCCTGACCCACCACCAAGAAGGATTTAATTGTTACGAATCCAGCAGTTCCTTCTGACAGCCAAACGCAGCAACACTGCCTGTCTCTCCTGTAAAATGCCAAGTGGTGTATACTTAAAGACAGAAGCCTCTCTTCTCTCTCATCAAGGCTAAGACTTCCTGACAGCCCTGAAATATACCTGGGGCAAAATGGTGACGAGGAAGTAGAGATGAGGAGATGCTATGTTTATTGCGCACTTAACACTTGCCATGCTCTGCCCAGGCATTGTGTATATCATCTGAAGCAACCTTTACAGCAAACCCAACAGATTTTTTTGCCCTGTCTGTTCTTTTGTCCTTTTCTAAGGGTCAAAAATCAAATGCCTTTGGGGCCAGACAGATAAGATAAATAATTGAAGTGAGCAAGGTGAAACAGTAGAAACACAAGTAAAACTGGTAACTCCTCAGTAGTGGGGAGACAGAAGGGAGTGGCAGACACCATGACAAAATCTGATTTTTGTGGCTAATACTTTAAATTTTTAAATATAGCCAAGGGATTCAGTTTAAAAAATACAAACGTGGGCTGGATCTGGCTGCTGGGCCACCATTTTGCCTCATCTGCTTCAGACACAGTCCTCCCAATTACCTGCTGCTTCCCGGAGGCCTAAAATAGCAGCTGCGGATGGGCTGGTCCTAGGCAGTGGTGCCCAACTCCACACATTTACAGTCTATGCTGTAGCCTTGTGTTTTTATGTATTTCTGGTTTGAAGCAGTGCTCAGGCCTCCGGACTCCTCGATTTAGGGGTCCCTATTCCTTCCCCTCTTCCCTTTTACCTTCTCGGACAACATTTTCTCACTCAGTTCCCACCTCAGCTCACCCTCTAGGACTGTCATCATGCCATAGACAAGTGGAAAGCTCTGAACCACACCCCTGGGGGCACATGCACTCCTGTCCAGGACGCTCGGTCACACACATTGGTGGCACCAGTAATGCCATCCCCTCCCCCCATCCAGACTGCTGATGATCACACCCCCTCTATTCCATATTATAGATGTAGGCTGTTGACACACTGTAAGTGTACCGAATTTATAAATATTTAAAACCAGTTTATCATGTTTGAATGCTCAGCCAGATTAAAGATATGCAAAGGTGAAGGGCTCAGGAAGAGTTTTTCCTATAGAGAGCTATTGCCATATGAGTCCCTACCCTCTCCACTACCCTTAAGGCTCCACCTTGAGCAAAGAGAAGTCTGTGAACAGGTCACCTGTTCTTCTACAGTGCAAGGCAAGGGGTGCGCAAAGGTTTCCCTTAGTCAGATGTGGGCCAGGAGAAAACCAGCGTAGGGTCAGCCTTAGGATGTCCCAGAGGGCCGGAAGGAATCTAGTAGGAAGAAGTTGAAGGGAAAAGCTTGGTGTCTAGTGGTCCAGAAGGAGTTGAAAATGACCACCCAAACTCTAGACAGGGCAGCCAACAAACTTTCCCTGGAGAAGGTCAGATAGTAAATCTTTCAGGTTTTGAGGGCTGTATGGTCTGCTTGACAGCTACTCAAGTCTCTGTTTGTATGGTGAAAACAGCAGTAAACAAGCTGGTTATGGCTGTGTTCCACCAAAACAAAAACAGAGAGCATGCTGGATATAGCCACACAAGCCCAACTTTACCAGCTGTGCTCTAGACACATCAGCCTGGGGCAAAGGAGGAGGGCAGAGCAGAGCCCAGCTACCGAAAAGCTCGTGAAGATCAAGTCTACCTTAACATCCTGCCAGGACTGCTACACGACCACTGATTCACTTGAGAACCTTCCTCACTCCTCCCTTCCCTCCTACCCACACCCTCCAGCACTCCTATCCTGGAGAAGTTAGAAACTGGCCAGCTATCACCAAGCAGGACATTATGGGGCCTTCCTAGGACAGACCCCTCCTTGTATCCTCTGCTTTAGCTCCTCTCTGAAGTACCTAGATAACAGTATCTGATGCACATTTCCTGAGTTGTTTTACAGATGTTAAAACCACCACCAAATGGAAGAAATTAACTACTTGATGATCATGAGCATGTAACACAGCCCTGTTACCTCACCATCAACCAATCAGAATTGTGCACGAGCTGATCACGTACCCAGGATGCCCCTCCCTCACCTGGCCTTTAAAAATACTTTGCTGAAAGCCATGGGGAGTTTGGGTTTTTTGAGCACGAGCTGTCCCAGACTCCTTGTACAGCACCCTAATAATAATCGCTGCCCTCGGGCCAACGGACCCAAGTTTGGTTCAGTAACACAGCTAGCTGAGAAGGGAGAGAAGGAAAAGCTAAAGGAAGAAAAATAGAGAAGCAGCAGTGACCACCTTTCCTCCCAGCAAGCTCCCAGCCTGAGGAAGACAGAGCTGGGAGAGGAGAAGGTATTTGACACTAAATTCAATCTTGGGCTGAACACACTTCATTTCTGAACCGAGTCTGTATTTCCAACTTAAAATGACCATAGATATACCTGTTTATTACCTAAGAATCAGTAGAAAAGTCATGGGGAAGGAGGAAGAAAAAAATAAAATTATGCATTGATTAAGTCACACTTTTTCAGAATACTGGTGACCTACAAAATCACAGAGTCGAGCATTTCCTTTTCTTTGCTGAGACCCCAGCTTTAATGGAAAAACAAATGGTGATGACGTCCATCTAGATCAAAGCACAGCGCTTAACAGAAGCAGTTCGCTAAGAAGGCAACTCGGCAGTGGCAATGTTATTGACTCATTGTCACATCCAGTTTCTCCAAGTGTCCATAGCAGATATTTGATTATAGAAGATAATTGGGGATTCTTTTGTCCTTTGATAAATATTATGACAATTTATGTCTTCCTTCAGGTAATGTGCATAATCCACTCAGATGCATTTAATTCTCCAGAAGGAGCATGATTCTCAAGGTCCTCCTGTCTTCCCAAGGGCTCAGTCATGTGGGAAGAAAGTGAGGCCTGGCACCCCTGGAAAGCTTATTTGTCACCTGCAATTCAGAGCAAACGTCTAATTATAGGGGGTGCTGATGAGCTCATTACCGGCTCTTGAACCGCCCCCTAATGAATGACAACTAAATCAGCAATTCCACTATGCTAAATGGGGCCAGTGGAGCATTTACAGGAATCAGCTGGGAGCACTTGAGTGGAAAGCTTAATTCCTTCTCAGTTTTGACTAGCGCAGCCAGCAGTAGGAGAATCTATCTGGCTTTTGTTAAAGATGTAGAGAAAAGTATTGTTTTTGTTTTTCATTTTCTAAGCTAAAAAGGTTTTTAAAAGAAACAGCATCATCTTCTATTGATCTTAGTGACTCTGTGCTGTGAATGTTACAGCATAAAAGTTATCTAACTCACACTTCATTCGTATGTAACTCCCCTGACTTCACTGTTTTCAACTACTGTCACACAGACGTGTTATTGCTTAATCATGGTGTAATCCTATTTAATTACGGCATTTGCCAGTTTTGGGCAAGTCACTAACTGCTTTATGCTTGGTTACAATGGAGTTTTCTTCTTAGCCTATCAGCTGCTACCAGGAAGGATGGATATGTGTCTATCACCTAATTCATACAGTTCTTAGTGTAGTGTAATGCATATGAAATTTACGTAGATAATTTTTCTTCTTTTAAAATTCCATCACATATACTCTGAGATGGTAATCAGAAGAGAAAGAGAGGATATTGATGATTGTATGAATCTTGGTTGACTGCCAACTCCAATAATCATTTCATTTGAGAATTTTATATTTTTGCAATACCAATTACACGTCTAAAGTTAGTAGTGAAGTTAATTAGGACTACACCTCCTCTTTTTCTTTTTTCAGCAACTCATTGTCATTAAGAATAAAAGACTCTCCTAATCTAGGATGGATTTTGTCCTCAAAAGGGCGGATTTTGTGGAAGATTGTCAGAGTGCTATTTTCAGGTTTAGTTGTAAATACCATTTTTTAGCATTTATTTATTTATCTTTTTATTTTTGGCTGCATTGGGTCTTCGTTGCTGAACAGGGGCTACTCTTCGTTGCAGTGGCTTCTCTTGTTGCGGAGCATGGGTTCCAGGTGCACGGGCTTCAGTAGTTGTGACGCATGAGCTTAGTTGAGCCACGGCATGTGGGATGTTCCCGGACCAGGGCTCGAACCCGTGTCCCCTGCATTGGCAGGCGGATTCTTCCACTGTGCCACCAGGGAAGTCCCTGTAAATACCATTTTTAATGAAAGAAAAATTTGGTACATATTCAGCCTCTCATATTATTCATTCAACATTTCTCACTTTCGCTCAAGAAATACTTATGGAGAGCCCACCATGTTTGAGAAAGTATCCTAGACCCTAGGATATAACAGTGAAAGTGACAAGGCTTAAAACATTATCTGTATTCATTATTATTGCCATAGAATGCTACATAACAAACTGCCCCCAAACTCAAACACAGTAAGCTTTGACTATTGTTTAGAAGCTAGCTGGGAGGTTCTGCTGATCTGGGTCTGGCTCAGCTAGTCTGGGCTGAGCTTGTTCATGTCTAAGCTGAGGACCCTTCTAGTGCTGGGACCTTTGTGAGCACAGGGGATGCATATCCATGAGGCCGGCCCTGTCCACAAGTTTGGAAAAAGACCATCTGCCAAAGAAGAGAATGAGGCCAGCATACGAAGAGGAACAGAGATAATTGCTAAAGAGGCTTAATAATCCCATGGAGCCTGAATCCAAGCCTGCCTGAAGTCTTCTATCCTAAACCTCCTAGGCATGCAAACCCCAAATTCGCCTCTATGTTGAATGAAGTCTGAGTTGAGCTCTGTCACTTGCAGCCCAAAGAGTTCTGACTAATATATCCAAGTTAGAATTTTTCGATCTCTAAAAAAAATAAAATGAAATAAATATCTACCGATGATTTAATCAAAGAGATATATTTTTTTAAAGGGAGATTTTAGGAAGATTGGTTCTCACAGCCTGGTTGGAAGAGATAAGAACCTGCTGAAAGGAAGTCTAGCTGACAAGAATTTCAGAATTTAGTTTCTGGGGATAAAAAGGAGAATTCCATTTCCAGTCCCCCAGGTGATACTCAGTTGGTGCACACAGGTGCAGCCATGCCAGTTTCATGCCAGTGTCCATTCTGATAAGTGACATCTCTGTTTTCCTATTGTTAAGCATCTTGATGATCACCCCTACCCATACCTGTGCTGCAATATAGTTTCAATAAAGCGAAATTGCTTAGAAATATTTTAGAGTTCTGTTTTCCGTCTGCCTGTGATGCATGACCTCAATTATTTCCACTTTCGATATCAAGATACAACAGAAATAAATTTGCCTGCAGCATGGATGAACTGACTCCCCAGGAGAGGGACTGACTTCACTGTTCTTCTCTGACCTAGTCATGCTGAAATAATCAGAGCAGACCCCGGCAGAATGCAAATGGCAATAACATCCAGACTATCAAAGACACTGACAGGAAGCTGACCTCTGGCCACAAGACCCCAAAAGTAGACAGGCAAGGAGGGAGCCAGGGTGACACAGTGGAGAAAATGAAGATATGATAAACTGTAAGAATTATGTTGGCAATGCACAGTGTACCGCTGGATCAACTTGTATTACCAACAGAATCCAGGAGGTCAGGGCCTGTGGAATACACAGGCCAAAAAGATGGAGGCCCCCCCCAATCCCAAACACCTCCCCTACCCACTGGCTACTGCTCCGAATTCTACCATCCGAACACAATTCTTTTGTCTAAGGAAATAATCAAGCAAATGGACAGTGATTGAAACTTTGTTTATAATAGCAATAATTCAAAAACAACTTCCATGTCCAAGCTTAACCAGCTTCTTCTGACTGGCTGGATAAATTATGATGTGATCATACAATGGGATACTATAAATCCATTTAGTCAAAGCTGTGTCACATGTCACACCTACCTACATGGGAGTCTTAGTAGTTTTAGTTTTAGATGAGGATATTGTTGTCTTAAACAAATTCAGAATTCTTTTTATCAGAAAGAAGTGGGAATTCACAAGCAACTTGAGGCATCTACCATACAATTTACATATGCTGTAGTGTGGGATTGTTTAAGTAGTGAGTGGTACAGCCACAGGATGGGATACTCTCTCTGCAGCTGTCTGTAGCTTTGAGGAAGAATGAAGTAGGAAATTGTATGGTAAATGGCCTAGATATTTTAAATGAAAAAAGCAAGCTGAAGAATTGTAAATAATATGATGATGTGTGTGTGTGTGTGTGTATATCTCCTTATAAGCACATAAAAAAACGTATAGAAGGATGTATAAGAAAATATTATCAGTAGAGATTTTTGGAAGATGAGTGTGACATTTACTTTTCACTTAAATCCATAGTATTTCTTTTGTAACTGGAACTGGAGAATTTGGTATGAAAATACTCAGGAGTCCTAATCTGGTAATTTGCTTCCAGATAGGTCTAAATGTAACAACATTCTGGACAAATCTGCCTAGTTCCTGTCCTCTGAGATCCACAGCAAGAGGTCTGTTAGCCATGTTTCCACTTTCGCAAAGGGGGCTCATCATAAAAACGAAGCATAAACCCACCCAGGATTATTTCTCAGAGAGGAGCCCACCCAAAGGCTTTGGAGGGCAACATATCAGTACTTCAGCATGTTACTTTTTTCTCTAAGGTAAGGGATATACTCCTAACTATTTCTAAATTCATTTTGATAATCTGATTTATTTTTAATTATCTGGGATAAAAGTCCTGCTTTGTATTTAAGGTAAAACCCTCTCTGCAGCCAATAAATTTCAGTTCTATCAGGCTGGTAGAAAGTTAGCCACTATCCTCCATGTTATAAATGAAATCTGGAATATCTCCTAATGCTGAAGAAATTAAACATGTATATCCTGAGCTCAGAAAACTAAACCATAGCAGCTCAAACAAAAGTGTACAGCTTCTTTTAATCTTGTGCTTTATATTCATACTTTGTGAGAATTTTGCACTCTACTCCATGATATAGCTATAACTGATTCACATGAAAATAATCTCCTGCCCTTCCCCACCAATAGTTGAATATGAGGCTCCAAGAAGATGTGTCATGTCTTTACAAAGACCACCCTCAATACTACATTCTCTCAGATTATGCTGCCACATGGCCTCACCCTTCAGACTTCTTCAGTCCTTTACAATTTTCCATCATTTTTCTCCAAAGCCTAGTCCAACTTGGCACTACTCTTAAAGCACAGTGCTCACAAATTCACTGCTGTATTCCAATGAGAAACTGTTGACAAAGGTCCATATTTACAGCCTCATTTTCACCCCCCTCTTATTTATACAGTCACTACTAATTTGTGCCTCTGGACTTCCTGGAAAAGGAAGAAAGCATTTAATGATCAAGTCAGTTAGCATTACTGAGCCTCTCCACTAAAGACTCATGTATCATTGCATGGCACACAACAGGACTGATTAACATGCCCCAGTGAAGATATTGAAAGAATAAGCTAGAAAAGTCCAAAAGAAGTTATAATAGAGTATGTGAGTTATAGAATAGAAAATTGGTTCTGAAATCAGTAAGAGATATAGGAAATCAGGCAAGTGTATGCATAAGACAAACAACCAAATGGTAAGTTTCTGGGACACCCAGCATCTGTCCCACTGCCACGCCCTTACCTTTAAGCAAGCCAACCTGCCCACTACTTCACTCAGCCTCAGTGGGAGGGAACTCCAAGAAATCTGCTGTGTTCCCTTGCCCAATGCTGGACCATCCTGCCTGGCTATGCCCCAGCCTGCTCTGATGAGACTCTAGCTCTCGTCCTTTCTTCTCAGCTGCTGCCTTTGACCTCCCAGCTCTGTCAATGCCCAATATTATTGTTTCTCTCATACTAAAATTGGCTGCCTGAAATTGCATTCACCCCTCAAACTACATTTCCTTTTAACTGTACCAGAGAACGTGCCAGCATAGTCTCAGCACATCCTCCAGATAAAACCCAGGCTAGGGGCTTCCCTGGTGGCGCAGTGGTTGGGAGTCCGCCTGCCGATGCAGGGAACGCCGGTTCGTGCACCGGTCCGGGAGGATCCCACATGCCGCCGAGCGGCTGGGCCCGTGGGCCATGGCCGCTGGGCCTGCGCGTCCGGAGCCTGTGCTCTGCAGCAGGGGAGGCCACAACAGTGAGAGGCCCGCGTACCGCAAAAAAAAAAAAAAAAAAAAAAAAAAACCCAGGCTAGAACTAAACCAGCATGATTGAAGTTACTGCTGGGATGGTCCCAGTCTCTGAAGAAGAGAACTGGACAGTGGTCTGGCAGAATTTCCAGTATATGTGCAAAAGAAATGTTTTTGTCCAGGTGCATATAGTTGAGTTGGATAAATGCATAAGATAGGACTCCACTGATCATAGTTCCAGAATTGGAAATGTATAAAGGTCTAGAAGGATTTGGATAGAAACTAGGAAAGAAAAAGCATAGAATAAATCCAAGGCAAAACATGCCTTGTATGTTTCAGTCGTAGATGGAAATTTTTATAAGGTTGTAAAGAAAAAGTGTCTGATTCTCAGGCCAAAAAATAAGGAGAAGGAATGATTCCAATTATGAGTGTCTTTCCCTGAAAAATCTTTAAGATTTCTTTGTTATCCAGAGGCCCAAGTATAAGGTGGATCAGTGGTCCCCAAATCTGCTTGACTATCATAATTAAAAGGAAAAAATTTAAATGTAGATTCCAGGCCAAACAGATTAGAATCTCATGAGAGGAAGTCAGGAAATCTATTTTTAAAGTACTAAATCTGTTTCTGGAGGTTGGCTAGGTTTGGGAGCCATTGTAGAAGATAACATCCTATGGTAACTTCCAGAGCTAAGATTAAACTTTTTTTTTTTTTTTTTTTTTTGCGGTACGCGGGCCTCTCCCTGTTGTGGCCTCTCCCGTTGCGGAGCACAGGCTCCGGACGCGCAGGCTCAGCGGCCACAGCTCATGGGCCCAGCCGCTCCGCGGCATGTGGGATCTTCCCAGACCGGGGCACGAACCCGCGTCCCCTGCATCGGCAGGCAGACTCTCAACCACTGCGCCACCAGGGAAGCCCCAAACTTTTTGTTTTTTGAGGCTGGTCAGTAGTTATGGGTTTCTCCCTGCTATTTTGAACTTTTAAATAATAATCTCTGTTTTTGATCAAGCCTGATGTCATACACTTTGGTGTATACCAGCCCAGCTTATAATAATCCTTCCTTCTCTAAGAATTTCCCAGTCTCTAGGGAGGGCACCCAGCAGACCTTTCCATATGGTATGACCCAATCCTGGCCTCAGTTTAGTAGAAAGGGTATGTTCCAAGCTGAGCAAATCAGAAGCCCAGACCCCACCCCAGAAATCTGGAATCAGGAACAAGAAAGAGAGTAAATCCCTTGGTGTGTGGTTAGACATTGTGAACTTGGTAGCTATTGGCTGCCATCTTCCACTGGACTGAGTAGCAGGAAAAGCTGATCCCAAGAAAGAATGCAGCAAATGCCCAGAAAGAAGCAGAACAAGAGACCAGAGAGGGTGCTCTCTGCATCCCCAATGGGTTTCCAGACCTATTGCAACCTCCCCAGGGACCAGCTGCATTTGGGTTAGACATTGGGTTCCATAAGCCACCCCTCTTCCTTATAATAAATTTCGTTATTTTAAAGCCAGCTCAGATAGGGAGGGTGGGAGGGAGATGCAAGAGGGAGGGGATATGGGGATATATGTATACATATAGCTGATTCACGTTGTTATACAGCAGAAACTAACACAACACTGTAAAGCAATTATACTCCAATAAAGATGTTAAAGCCAGCTCAAGACATAACTTATAGCAAGTGGTCTATCTAATGTGCCTATGTACACTTGATAATGACATACTATTGAGACAAGTGTGGTTCCATGGCCTCCAGTAGAGACTGAAGTATTCTTTTTCCAACTGTAATAGTTCAGAGGACACATGACAACTTCCTTTATATCTGAAGGTCTACATACACTGTGTATCTATACATACTAACATAACTGGAAAAAATCAACTGTTTTCTTTATTAACATGGAAAAAAATGTTCCAAGCATGATCTGGGACAAAATAGTTTTGTAAGATTATTTACAACCTTCTTCTGGGAAAAAATTATCATTCCTGAATAAAAATGCTTAAGCAATTTTCTGGTAAATTTTAATTGGCTTAAGGCCTCTTCTGGGAACTTGCTACCCACACTCTCAGCTGCCTGTTTGTCAGGAATCAAATGATATTTAACCAGACACTGCTTTTTATTATATCTAGTCAAACAAAGATCATCTAGCCATTCTCTTTTCCTATGAAACGTTTTCACCAAAAGTAAGTCTTTGAATTGGCCTATGAGATCTCCCTGCTTGCAGCAAGTGTGAAATAAAATTTTGACACCAGCTCATAACAAAATTGTCTGACAATTTTTAAAATCATTTTGTTGGGCTTCCATAAAGACTATTTTTTGGTCACTGCTGAAGTTTCCATTAGCCAACCAGCTGTGACTGCTTTAGACTGCTTTAGTCAAGTTTTTGTTGCTTTGTTCAAAAAGATCCAATTCAGTTTTGGTAACAGATTAGAATATCTGCCGTCCTTTTTAAGCTATTCAAGATCTTGTTGCTATATTACTTGAAATGTTTAGAATTAAGCTTAAAAATTTGTGTCTCTATCACTCTCTCACTTTTAACCTTGCTCATTGAAAGGGTGGTTTGGCATCTGATATAACTTATTTGCTCCTCCTACAAAAATTCTTTCTTTTTTTTTTCTCTCTGGTGTTACTAAGGTCCTAACTGCTAGGCATATTCCAAAACAACATCACTATCCTTTTCTCTTGTCAATTAACATATGTGTGTGTTCATTCATTAGTTCAAATCTTTGTTAATAGCCACCATGTGCAAAGTATCCTTTACATTCCCTGTCCTCCAGAAGCTAATGGAAGTAATGGAGAAACAAACAAAGCTCAGTAATGCAACAAATCCAGACCACTTCATGTTTCAGAATTACACGACACTTATACATCAGATGACATCAAAGAAAAATTTTTAATATTGAAAAGAAACATATAACTATACTGAAATCTTTCAAAGATGCACTTAACAGACATTATATTGTATAACCCAAAGCAGTTGTCCTAAGGACCCTTCCCTCAGTTCCACTCTTCACAGCATCTGCTTCCCTCAAATCTCTTTCCTCCCATCCCAATTCTAGCAAGCAGGTGACTTTTTCTTTATCTCTCTCAACTTCCCTTACTTTAGTCTAGCATCCCAAACTAAACCTGTTCTTTCAGGAGCTCCTGGCCTTTCTAGCCATTCAAGGTTTTTCTGAGCCTCTGTAGCTCTAGTCTCCCGATGAGTTTTAGTCCAGGCCTAAAAACTGTCCTGCCAGGGCTTCCCTGGTGGCGCAGTGGTTGAGAGTCCGCCTGCCGATGCAGGGGACACGGGTTCGTGCCCCGGTCCGGGAGGATCCCACATGCCGCAGAGCGGCTGGGCCCGTGAACCATGGCCACTGAGCCTGCGCATCCGGAGCCTGTGCTCCGCAACGGGAGAGGCCACAGCAGTGAGAGGCCCGCGTACCGCAAAAAAAAAAAAAAAAAAAAAATCTGTCCTGCCAACCAAATGGCCTTCCTCTTTGCTAGGGACTGAGGGGAGCAACAGGACTGTTTATACTCACATAATAATAACTCTGTCTCCAATAGAGCTGTAAGATGATACAACGTGGGATAAGGGCCATAGACAAGTTCGAAGTTACCAAGGGCATCTAAAAGAGTGGGAGCCCATTTCTGTTTGTGAGGATTAACCAGGTTTCATGGGTCAGCAGATGAAATCAACTCAAAGCTAACACGTCAGTCATCTAGAGTGGGTGAAGCCTGATTCCTGGAATGTGAGCCAAGAACTTGCCACACCAGGCCTTGCTTCCTGATATGCTGCAGGCCAGCCAAAGCCATTCTACCTGTGCTTTTCTCATATGTCCTGGGCAATTTGCTGAGGGACTGGGCTAAGGTATCATGGGCCAGCACAGTGGTACTGCACAAAGCATGGAAGAGGTTCTGCTGACGCCCTCGCCTTGGAGCAAGCCCACCTGCACAGAAAAGTTCACACGGCAGGGCTGAGACTGCTATCCTTAGAAGGGCCTGTTTGCAAGATGGTCCTCTGACTGCATATGGGAACTTGGGTTCCAGAAGAGTTTGCACTCTTCCCAGAACTGATAAGGGTGGTTCAGTGTGCTAAACTGTGCAAACAATGTGGTTCAGGCCGAACACCTGCTCTCCTTTGGGGAGTCTAGAATTTTAGTGTATGCTAGGGAAAGTATGCCTGTGCAACCAGTCCCCAGAACAAACTCCAGGCACTGAGTCTCTAAGGAGCTGCCTTGGTCACAGCTCATTGCTGGAGAAATCAAGCCCAGCTTGTGCAGTTCCACTGGGAAAGGACTCTTGGAAGCTTGTGCCTGGTTTCCCCCAGACTTCACCCTGTGCACCATGTCTCTTTGCCAATTTTGCTTTGAACCCTTTTGCTATAATAAACCATAGCCTTGAGGACTATTATACACTAAGTCCTGAGAGTCCTACTAGCAAATCACTGAAACTGGGCATGGTCTTAGAACTCCTGACACACGACCCCTCCTGCTTAAGCATGTTCATCTCATTACACTCCTGCCCTTTCTCACTCTGCTCCTTTCTGTTGCTTGAATAATCCAAATTCTTTCCTGCCTCAGGGCCTTTGCACATACTACCCCATCTGCCTGGAATGCCCTTCCCTGTGTCTTCTTATGGCTCATCCTTCATGTATCAGCTTATATGTACCCTCTTCAGAGACCTTCCCTGACCACCAGCAACCAAGTTATCACCTCTCACATCACCTGTTTATTTACTGTCCACAAAGCTTCAACCTATAATTGTCTTGTTTATTCACTTAAATACAATTAGACTGCAATTCCAAAAGGTGCAGGACCTATCAATCTTATCCACACTATATTCGTATCATTTATGACACAGAAAGAATTCAGTCTGTGTCTGCTGATAGAGTAAAGGAATACATCCCCGCATTCGGATCCAAATATCCAAGTGGGGAGAAGGGCATTCTTAGAAATCCATCCTAGCCTCTTCTATCCTATTGGAAGTCCTTTTTTAAAAAAGAAAAAGTTGTTCTTTCTGTGTATATGTTCTCTCAGTGCTAATTTTAGCAATTCTCTTGAGATCCTGCAAACATTTTAGTCCCTGCTCAAACAGCTGGCTGTAACTGACCTGAACTCATGTTTCACTGTGAGACCCAAGAATTAGTAATGATCCTGCTCACTAGTGGTGAGAACTCAGATTCTGCTCTGTCCACATACCCAGAATGTTCACTCCCTAGTGACCTTCCCCTTTTTGTATTTAGCTACATACAAGAGTTATAAAACAAATGTCTGATGCTGAGCAAGTTTTTTAAATTTCAGTTTAGATTTTGAGATTCAATTGCTCTACAAAACCACAAAATAATGTTGCCAAAATATGAAACAAAGAGAAGTATGAACAGCCTTCCTAATGACTTCCTTTGTTCCAGTAGCTCTTAGATCATCTGAAGGACCTGGCCCTATGTTCTGAAACCTGTCATTCTTAACTTCTGTCAAATGAAAAAAGCAGAGAAGATCAAAGACAAGGGCTTCCTCTAAAATGCACTGCCCTTTGAGGAATCCTTCATCATCAGAGTTCAAAGCCAGAAGACTTCAATGAAGTACTACAGCTCTTCTGGCTATCTAGGACAAGACTTTATTTTGCAAAGACAGGGTGTGTCATAGGGATAGGAAGAGGCCTGATCTTGCCTCATACTTGGCTGTCAGAGACAAGAAGAAATCTGCTTGATGAACTGTACTTTGTCTTTTGCACACACGTCTTTAGCCTTGGCCTGACCCATGCTAACTTTTCAAGTTTCATCTCCTACCACATCCCAACTTATATCTTAAGTTCCCATCGCATTGAAATCTTCCGTTACTCACATATGCCATGCTCTTTTACATCTCTGGGTCTTTGTAAACAGCCTTCTTCTATCTGTATATATTTCCCCTTCCTTTTCTACCTAGAGGAAAACTACTCATTCTCCAAGAACCTGATCAGTTACCACTTCCTTAGTAAAGCCTTCCCAAATTCCCTGAACAATTAGTAGCTCCCTCCTCTGTGTTCCTATTGCCCTTTGGGGAAACCTTTGTGATAGCACTGAGGATATTATATTTTAATTATTTGTGTATCTTTCTCCCCTACATCCAGGCTGTGAGTTCTTTGGGGCAGCCTACTTCATTCATCTTCATCTCTTTATAGCTTGGTGGCTTCATAAATGCTGATCAACTGGCCAAAGAATCAGAATTGAGAGACTTCAGGTGTTTGAGTCCACTGGCCTATTAAGATAAAGAAAACTGATAGGTAATAGGTTGTAACATGTTGGATTGTTTTCATTTACAGCATTCTAAAAGATTTGTTACAAAAATTTCAAAGGAATTTTGTAGACCAAAGGAAGCATAAGTATGTCCTCTCTTCCTTTAAACATAGACAGGCTGTAAATCCAAATTTTCTTCCCTTCAAGGGGGTTAGAGCCAATACTCTATAAATTTTGTTTATAGAGTATAGATCCTTCTGGAGCCCAGCCCCCATCCCTACTTCATCCAGGCTGTGTGTTCTGGGAGGTCTTTACACACGAAGGGAAGGTTAATACCCAAGTTTTATGGAAGGTCAGCTGTAGAAAACTTAACTAACGAAGACCAGGGCCATAGGAAGAGAATTATGGTGTGCGTGGTGGCTCATCTCCGGGAAGATTTACTACCCCACCTGAAAAGACACGCTGTTGCGTGACAGGAATTTATTTACAGTTCAAGTGTGACCTTTTTCCATGTTGAGGGAGATTGCATTACTGGGTGACTTGGGGATTTATTGTCCCTGTTTAGCAGCAATGACATTTCCTGACTATTGGCTGCAGAGGCCCTTCTAAGCTCAAGCACAGAAACTCCTGGCCCTGAGCCCCCTCCTCTGCTGAGGGCCAGATTTCTTGGGGCAAAGTGTTAATAGGTTTAAAGGACCAGGTTTATTGGAAGAGAGTGAGAGCACAGGGGGCAGTGTGATGACAAAAACAAACAGGCAGCCTTGCCGCCTCCCGTAGAAATCCAGACGGGTAAGTTCAAGTTGACTGGGGACCCTAGGAGCCCTGCAGTGTTAAAAGGCAGGTGGCAGATGCAAGGATGTGAAACCGCAGGGAAATGAAATAGGACCCCCTTCCCCTCTCCCCCATTCTTTGGCCTCTCTCTGTGCCATATCTAGGTCATAGGACCACAGCGTTCCAAACCAGAGATGGGATTCTCAGACTGGCTTCTGCAAAACTGCTCCAATTTCAGGTGATCTTTATAGACACACTGAATAAACTGCCAAGCAGCTATATGCATCCTAGGCACATCTTAAATTTCCTTTTGCTAAATCTTCATTTTTTTTCTCCACCCTCCCCATTGTGATAAACTTTAAAATATATATATATTAATATCTCCAAGGAAATTTAGAATAAAAAAAACCGCTCAGACTAAGAAAACACTACATATTGATCGTGATTAAGAAACCAAGTGTTCCCAATTAAATTAGATAGTGAAATTGCTTCAAGATAGTGTCGTTTTTAAACACAAGAACTGTTTAGATGCACCAAATTCAAGATGAATCACTTCAAGTGTAGCCTGTTTGGCATCATTAGATTCACAGAGATAAATATGATCTGCCACAATTAGCCCAGAGAATAGTGATTTAACTATCACCTTGCCCCCTCCCCCCATCAGCAGTGTGTACTGTTAATCACGATCATATATAAAACTCCAAGACACAAATGGACAAGAATTACAGTGTTCCACTAAAGGCATCTCTTTTTAAAATTACACACATTTTTATTCAAGTTGCAAGTTATTTCTATTGTTTAAAGTATAGAATTAAAAGAATGGAAGGAGACCTAGTTATCATTTTGGACAGTTTTTCCAACTTTTTTTTTAAGCAAAGAAAATAATTTCCCCCCAAACAAAGCCCAACAAATAAAACAAGTAAGAGCTAAGTTTCTCACCAGGAGGTCTTGGAGACTATTTCTTTGGGGCCTCCTCCCCTCCTTGCTCTTGGCCTGGGCCTTAACCTGAGAATTCCTGGGGCAACAGTGTAGGGTATGGAAGTGCTGAATCTTTTTTTTTTTTTTGAAGATGTTGGGGGTAGGAGTTTATTAATTAATTAATTTATTTTTGCTGTGTTGGGTCTTCGTTTCTGTGCGAGGTCTTTAGTTGTGGCAAGTGGGGGCCGCTCTTCATCGCGGTGCGTGGGCCTCTCACTGTCGCGGCCTCTCTTGTTGCGGAGCACAGGCTCCAGACGCGCAGGCTCAGTAGCTGTGGCTCAGGGGCCTAGTTGCTCCGCGGCATGTGGGATCCTCCCAGACCAGGGCTCGAACCCATGTCCCCTGCATTAGCAGGCAGATTCTCAACCACTGCGCCACCAGGGAAGCCCAGAAGTGCTGAATCTTCACTCAGGAAAGTCTGAAAGCCACGATCTGGAAAGAACCTCCTTTTTTTGTGGAGAAAAATGAACCAGGAGAGGTTAAATTACTTAAATTGACACAATCAGCTAGTTGCTAACCTGAAACTAGAACCCAGGTGTTTACAACACCAAACTAATTCTAGTCTGTGCCCAAGTCTCTTCTCGAGCAGCATGCTGGAAAGCAAGCCTTTTACATCTGGGTTAAAAAAATGTAATTCACTGCCTTCTTTATTGCCCAAGATAGAAGTCAATTTTTATTACATAATTTGATGTAGCAGTTAATGAACATCTGTTTCCTATCAAACACTACAATAGTGGGTTTCTCCTGTTAGAAACGGAGCTGGTGCATCATTCACAATAGTCAAGATGTGGAATAACCTAAGTGTCCATCAGTGGATGAATGGATAGCGCTTCCCTGGTGGCGCAGTGATTAAGAATCTGCCTGCCAATGCAGGGGACACAGGTTCGAGCCCTGGTCTGGGAAGATCCCACATGCTGCGGAGCAGCTAGGCCTGTGCATCACAACTACAAAGTCTATGCTCTAGAGAACGCGAGCCGCAACTACTGAGCCTGTGCACCACAGCTACCAAAGCCCATGCGCCTAGAGCCCATGCTCTGCAACAAGAGAAGCCACTGCAATGAGAAGCCCACACACTGCAATGATGCCCCACTTGCCACAACTAGAGAAAGCCCGCACGCAGCCATAAAGACCCAACATGGCCAAAAATAAAATTAAATAAATAAATTTATTTTTTTTAAATGGATGAATGGATAAAAATATGTGGTATACACACACACACACACACACACACACACACACATATATATACACAATGGAATATTACTCAGCCATGAGAAGGAAGGAAATCCTACCATTTGTGACAAGATGCATGGACTTTGAGGGCATTATGCTAATAAGCCTGACAGGGAAAGACAAATACTGCATGGTATCTCTTATATGCGAAACCAAAAAAATCCTCAAACTCACAGAAACAGAGAGTAGAAAAGTGGTCAGGAGCTAATGGGAGCAGTTAGGGAGAGGTTGGTAAAAAGTTGGTGACTTTCAGCTATAAGATAAATAAGATCTCAAATCTAATGCAACACATGGTTACTGTAGTTGATAATACTCTCTTGTTTTGAAATTTGCTAAGAACCTAAATATTCTCACCAAAAAAAAGATAAATTTGTAATGTGATGGATATGTTAATTGACTAGATGGGGGGAAATCCTTTCACAATTTATACATATGTCAAACCATCACAATGCAACTTTAAATATCTTACAACTTTATATGTCAATTATAGTTCAATAAAGCGGAAATTAAAACAAACAAAAAAAACAGAACTGCTCTTCCACATACTTTATAGCCAGTTATCTCGACCAAGTGCAACATTTTGGTTTTCAAATTTGTAACATGAACAACTAATAATGATTGCAAAGCATTTTAAAAATATAAAATGCTGCATAAGTTAGACATAAAAATATAAAGTCATTTCCTATAAATAAGAACATGAATCCATGAGTCTGGCTGCCTAAATACTGGATACCTCTTTCTTTAACACTTGCCTCTCTCAGGACATCACTGATGCAACATCACAGGTAAAACAGGGCAGCAGGTGACGTCCCTGGTGGTCCAGTGGGTAAGACTCTGCGCTCCCAATGCAGGGGGCCTGGGTTCGATCCCTGGTTGCAGAGGTAGATCCCACACGCATGCTGCAACTAAGATCCGGTGCAGCCAAAATAAATAAATCAATAAATAAACAATAAATATTAAAAAAAACAAAAACAAAAAAAAACCAGGGCAGCAGTGACACAAAGAAGCAAACATGGTCCGAAATTAAAATGGCCTGTTCAGATGTTCAGATTTGGCCGCTGGCTGTAGATGCTCTGGTTTGCTTTCTACAGTCAGCTTATTTTTCCCGTCATTTACATCAACCCCGAATTTAAGGTAACCATTTCCTGTTACTGTTTATTTTACTTTGTCCTGGGCAAAAAGAGAAAAGGAGAGAAGGTATTTCTAGTATAGTATAAAGTGATCCAGGCTAATTAAATGCAGTTAAGAAGCCAAGTGATGGATTAGCTTTTCATCCCATTAGCCCACATGCATAAACCAAAGTCATAAACATTTAGTAAGCTCTTTGTCATTTATTTTAAAGCTTTTTAAGTGTGCTAAGAAGAAAAAATTTGTGACGTGTTTCTACAGCACTCTGTTCTTAAGGTTCCATTCATCAAGAAGTAGTTTATTTCTATAATGGAATATCAGTTTACAAAGAATGCTTCACATAATAAATGTAAGGAATTAATGTTGGAGTCTCTAATTATTGAATAATATAAGCAAAAATATAAGTAGTTACTGAAAAAATGTTTTATGTACTGAACCTTCAAAAAGCAATGTAAGGAGGAAAAAAAGTTTTAGATATTTTAAGAAAAACAAGATTTTAAAAAATCATATAGATTCACATTTTTACCATAAAGAAAAGAGCTCCAAAGCTGTTTACCACCCACTATTTAAAACCTAAATTCCAGTCCAAAGAATTTTGCACCACCCGCAGCAAGACAACTGTAATAGGATTTAAAGGATTACTATGATATGGTTATTATGTAAAAATAACTGACTCTATAGCACACTTGCTTGAGGATTTACCTTAGTAAACCTACTAAGTCAAACATAGTCACTTATGTCTAACATTTCTACTCCTAATAAATCTGAATTTTCAGTATCGCCAGCAACCTGCAAAATCGATAAATTAACCTGGCCTTTGATTACTAAAAATACTTAAGTAGAAATAAAAATTGTAAATAATTTTAAATAATTCACCTGTTTTCCATGGTTATATTGCTTCAGCTTTGTCCCAATTAATCTTCACTGGATCTTACATTATATGACCTGGTTTGTATTGACAAGGTGGCTGAATTGATTAACATTTTTTTCTTCCATCTTATAACTGACCACACAACTAACCACAACTGACCACCAAACTCAGTTTTATTTCAGGGTTTATGTGGCCAGTGCATCTCAGCCAAAGGCAAAAAATACTTGACGTATATTGAGGGATGTTAAAAGTTTATATTAGTGCAGTTCCCAGCATCCCTCTATGTGGCAAGACCACCCACTGCCAGGCAACGGAGAAGAACCTAGAAGATCCACTAAAAGGATCCATTTTAGATCCTTTTCTAAAATGAATATACTCAAAGCTGCTTATGGAAAAGTTGTTAATCAGCTTAAACCACAGGCATAATATTCAAAGACCCTCTTTGGTCAGCCCTCCTTGAAAACAAATTAGTTCAAGTCTTCAAGCATGTCTTGATGCCTATTAGGTATGCTAAACACCATAGAAAGGACAGAAAGTGGGATAAGATAAGTCTTCAAACTAAAGAAACATAGAATTCTATTGAGGAGACAAGATACGCACATGAGAGGCTTCGGCAGGCACTGAAGTGTTAAAGAAAATACATGACACACAGGTCATGGTGGAGTGGGTCAGTGCTAGGCAGCTTCAGGGAGACTGGATGGTCTAAGAAGGCCTCCTGGGAAAAAGAGGGCTTGGCTGGCCCTTAAAGAAGGGAGTAATATTGAAAAGTGGAGAAAATATGAGAGGACAGTCTAGAAACCCATTATAGCAAATCTATAAAGATGTGATGACCAGGTCTCCTTCAGGAGGTAATAGGCAAATTTTCGTGAAAAGAGAGTATCTGTCAGGGTGATGATATAGCTGAAGGGAGGGAAAAGCAGATAATAAAGTGACTTCAGTAGTGCTACAATGATGAGTTTGAATTGTATTTAGTAGGGAATCCATTAACATAAAAAATATTAGATTATGTCAAATATCCCACTTACGGTTGAAAACCAGACATACACACACATTTAACTACATATTAAAAAGCCCAGAGAACAATCTGCTATGACAAGATACTGTTATCAGCAGTTGCCTCTGGAGTGAGGAACAGGTAGAGGCAAAATAGATTAAAGAGGAACTTTAGCTTTTTTTGTATACATTTCTGTTTCATGGTTGTTTTTTTTATAACAAGTTGCACTGATATATCACTTAAGTATATATAAAATACAATTGTTTAAGAGAAAATTCTCTGGTAGTTTGTTCACTTTTTAAAACTATATGTAATTAAAACCCAAAACTTAACTAATTTTTATTTAAAAGAAGTAAAATCCAATGTCATATTGTCCAGCATAGTCTCCGCCAATTGGAACCTCCTCTGTCACTCTTGATGTTCTAAAAGGAAGTGTTCACTCAGATTTAAGTATATATTAAAGCAAAAGACACAAGTGTGGAGGACAGAGTAGCAACCTGCAAGAGTTAAGGAGTTGGAATTTCAAATAGAAACTGCCATTTGAATCTCAACATAGATTCTAGCTTCAGAGTTTGGTGCATGGTGAACTGGCCAAGAACATGGCCTTACAATATTGGTTATAGTTGACATTTATTGAGTAAGCTTGGTAGCTATTATTTCCACCGATTTTTTACAGATAAGGAGACAGGTACATGTAGAGGTCATATAACTCGCCCCAAATTACACAGGCATAAGTGGTGAACCCAAGTCATTTGATTCCTGAACCTAGGTTCCTAGATCTTATTGTCAGGCACAGCCCCACATCAGTCCCCACCAGCCAGCATCACGACCCTGGACATATCCCTCAACCTCGCTAAAATCAACGTTTCTCACCTATCAGATGAGGATGAAATAATATATTATATTAAAGGACCTACCATACTGCATTATTAAATGCTCAACAAATTGTAGCTGCTATTATTATTATATAATGACATCCAAAGACTTCCTTTTCCGATTTGAACACAAGTTTGTGGTTCAAGAGTACCTTGAGCTTGCCTCTCACTTTGCACATTTTTGCACCACACAGGTAAGCATAAAGCACATCATTTTGGAGAAACTGTAGAGTTAAAGCAGAGGGGCAAGAAAGGCAAACACTGAAACACAGGAGACTTCTCCACCCACCCCAACTCAAAAGACAGAGGTCCTGCCCTCTTACAACCAAACAGAAGAGCTACAAGCTGCCAATCTCCAGAATATCTGCTTTCATACACACATCTGCAGTTTTCTCCTGGTGCCGCTTCAGATCTCAGAAGGAAGCCATATGTCAAAGGCTGGTCAAGTCCCCCTTTTTATCAATCATCATTTTGGGAGGTTTATTTTTAAGTCAACTTCACTCTGATCATTACTATATTTTCTGTAATGAAAATTTAAATTAAGCATTAACATGGTCTGTTTTGTGAGGATTTTTTTTAAGTCTAAAAAAACAAAAACCAGTTTAAATGCCATTGATCTGTCAATTGAACTACCGAGAGAGAGTGTAGAGGAGGATGGCTGCGTAGTGTTGTTTAGCAGCCTTGGCATTCTGTCCTTTTCAACCTCACTCTTATTTTTCATCATAATTTCCTCTGTCAATTGGCAAGCTTTAAAAGAAAAATTTTTTAAATAGCTCTGGTGACAAGTTGCAAAGGAACCTAAGAAAAGCCATGCTTTTCCCTTCTCTCTAGGTATTTCTTTCTCATGCCTTTCTGAGAAAACGTCAGGAATATTTCATCAAACGCGAAAGAGAATTCCATAAATGAGCATATTTTGTATTATAAACATCTTGTTATGTAACTGTTATGAATTCTTTTTAATGGAACACCCACTATTACTCAGGTGCTGTGTGATCTGGCTTTTCACAAGCCCTCTCTCACCACAGCTCCCCACGGGAAGAACCTTCAGTCTCTCAAGGAGACTCTCATTTGCCAGCAGCTGCTAGTTTCCTAAACAGCTCTTTGATGATCACCTGATTCCCATTGTCTTACATTAACGTTGCAGAGACACTGCTTTTCTCCTTCCTACAGCTTACTATGTGCCTTGAGCAAATTCCTTAACCCCTCTGAGTTTCTTTGTCCTTCTGTAATAAGGGAATAATAATACCTATTTTATGGAGATAAAATATATATAAAGTTCTGACCGTACTGCCTAGCACAGAGTAAGCCAGTATATGATACCTGTTAATATAATGATTTGCCTTATACTTCTCTGACTATTCTACTTAAGTAAATGAGGGAGGTACTATTACAGTGAATGGTAAAGAGACCTGAATAGCCCCTGCTTCGTGGGCCTCCAGGTGAACGTAATCTTTGGGGCAGAATGGCCAGGCTGCTCCTGTAGGAAGGCTCTTCTCAGCTTCCTTAGTTCCTGCAGGAAGGACTCCTGGGCGCTGCTGGCGGGTCCGGGCTGCTGTCAAAGTAAGGTACCTTGGTGATCCTTGCTCACACTGTGGATTAAAACTGGAATTTGAGTATCAGTTCCACCATTTGTTAGCATGTGACTGTGACAGTGAAAATTATTCAACTTCGGTTTTGAGAAATGAAATATTGCCTGCCATATCAGTAAACAAAGGATGTCACAGTCACGAGCGATTGTAGCCACCTCCGACGGTGAACCTGTGAGTCCTGAGGGAAGTCAGGAAGGAAAAAAAGAATACCTGCCATCTAGCAGCCCTCAGACTGCAGCCACTGAGGAAACTCAGGATGTGAAAACACAGGATACTGGCCCCAGATAGCTAAGGTGCATATCAAAGGAATGATTTCAGTGAGCCCAGACTCTTGCATCTTCCCATACATAGAAAAGCGCTAAATTCCTTAACTTGAAATATCTAGTTTTCTTCTATTAACAGTAATCTTTTGTTTGCCCTTTGCTGCAAACTCCTGTATATCCTGCCTCCGCCCTTGCCTCTTCAGAGCAGTTTTCTCAGGGTTACTTGAGATGCTGCCTCCCAGGCTTAAAGTCCTAAGAATATCTACCAAATAAAGCGTAACTCTCAACTTTTAGGTTGTGCAATTTTTTTTCAGTCGACAGTTACCTCATCTGTAAACTGGAGAAGGATTGTAATATTATCCACTTCCTAGAGTTATTGCAAAGATTGAACAAGACAGTATAGCCAAGCACATGGTGGAATTCAGTAAATTGTTGATACCTAGCTTGTTTGCCCTAGACCAAGTGGTAGTCATTTGAATTAAAAGGCACATGGATCAGCCCTCCTTGTGTTCTTGGCAATTGCACTCATGCCCTAGGGGTCAGAACAACCTCACCATAGCTTTTTTCTGTTTTTTTTTTTTTTTTTTTTCTTGTGTGGTATGCGGGCCTCCCTCTGTTGTGGCCTCTCCCGTTGCGGGGCACAGGCTC
>NC_041219.1:3859917-3881589 GCF_002837175.3 Physeter macrocephalus | reverse complement strand
CGCAGGCTCAGCGGCCATGGCTCACGGGCCCAGCCGCTCCGCGGCACGTGGGATCCTCCCAGACCGGGGCGCGAACCCAGTTCCCCTGCATGGGCAGGCGGACGCGCAAACACTGCGCCACCAGGGAAGCCCTGTTTTAACATTAACATGTTCCTATATTGAGTCTCTGCTAAAATTAGAATTCTCCTTTACCTAGTCATCCACCAGACAGTCATTTTTACTGGTGTTTACTCACAAATCTTTATAATATAAGCATTGAATGGATGGATCTGTGTATGAATAATAATAGCTAAGACTTACCAAGGGGTTTCTATATGGGTCACTTGTCATGCATTATGTCATTTAATGTTCACATCAACCCTTTGAAGTACTACCGCCAGTCTACAGATAAGAAAACTGAAGCTCAGAGAGGTAAACTTACCCAGACTTACCAAGCTAGTAAGTAGCAGTGCCTGCATTTGAAAGTAAACAGTTTAAATCCAAACCATATGATATGATATACTTTCTTCAAAATGTTCGTGTGTTAACTTCTTTATAGATGTGATTTCAATCCCTGTGATAACTTCTTTATAGATGTAATTTCAATCCCTGTGATGACAGACCTCTGGCTGGTTCTGTTGCTGGTTGCCTGCTGGTGTTTGGCTTGGCGGTCACTGACACAGCCCCCTGGGGATGCAGCTTAGGCAGACCAAATCCTCCACTTTGCCATTAGGATTATTCTGAATCTCTGAACCTGGACCAAGCCCATGCCATTTTTCATGAAAATCTTTCCATGAGATCCTGCAAAGAAAATAAAGAGGGAATGCAAAAAACCCAGTGGTAATCTAGAGGTTACATGCTATTTAGGGAAAGGGGTGTTCTGTCAGTCAAACATTCTGGTTAAATCAAAGGTGTTAGTGTTTGTACAGAACATTAAATACCCATTTTCAAAAATTATGCATATAATTCCTAGCGCCCAAACATAGTTTCATCTCTCTTTGACTATTCAGAAGTCATGGGTGTATCTCAAGGTCATCATAAGGCATATCAATCACCTCATTGTAAACTACCAGTGAGGAAGAAAAGTGCAATTTAAATGAGATTTACTAGACTACATATACAGTATACTGTATACATCTATTGGATGAAAGAGTATCCTAAATTTTTATATTTTTATATTTCAGCTTACTTAAGCCAGAATCCATGAGAGCCCTCAGTCAGGTAAGTTAAAACCATGTGAAAATTTATTAGTCTAGAATAATTTAGGTCAAGTTCATTTGTAAATGTGTTACTGAACCAAACTTGTGTCTGCTCGCCTGTGCAATCTACTGACACCAGGTTGTAGTGAAGGAAAGTGCAGCATTTATTGCAGGTGCCAGACAAGGAGTCCAGGGCAGCTAATGCTCAAAAAAACCTGAACTCCCCAGTGGCTTTTAGGGAAAGATTTTTACAGACAGGGTGAGGGAGAGGGTTGTGGGGTACATGATCAGCTCATGGACGTTCTTCTGATTGGTTGGTGGTGAGGTAATCAGGAGTCAACACTATCAACCTTCTGGTTCCAGTCGGTCTGGAGTCTATGTGCTTGTAGGCAGGCTAGAGTTAACTTCTGCCACCTGGTGGGGGTTTCAGTACCTGCAAAACAACTCAAGGACATGGCTCAGATTATCTATAGCCCTTGAGGAGGCACTAAAGTCTTTGAGTTTGTTTAATGGCTAAACTATTATTATTTTGTCTTGCTCAACTGTTTTCCTTTGCTTCTGCATTTTCTCACTTCTCTGATGAAATTCATTCTTTGGAAATCAGGGAAGGCCTAGGAGGCTAGTTTTTCTACAAACAGGAGGCAGGTGGAGGACGTGGGGGGATGGGGGGAGGTTTGTCCTGGGAAGGCTGCATAGGGTACTGCTCAGTTACCAACGTGCTGTTTTCTAGGTTGCCAAGGTTAGCCCTGGCAGCCTTCCTACGGTCTGATATATTGAATAACTGTGGATTCGTAATGTGGATTCAAGTATGAGACCTGTAAACATACAGATGGGCAAATGGAAAGTCACTGGATTGGTCAAAAAAATTTGCTCAGGAGTCTTCAGGGGAGCATCAGAGAAATTTCCTGCTTTCCTTTATCCACTACTAACCCCAGAGAAACTCTAATTTCCAGCCCCTGGAGTCTTTCTCCATTATCCTATTCTTTCACCTTCCTTGAGGTTCAAATTCAACGTGCCAGGAGTCCTTAGGTCTGAGTCATCACTTTCTCTGTCCCACTACCCAGGTGAGGTCCTTAGCAGACACCTCAAGCTCTGACACTATCCCTAGGGACTCTGCCAGATTAGGAGTCAGGATTCTGAGAGCGAAGCCAGTGCATATTCTCTGCTTATGCCTCTAGGGTCTTGGCATGTCTGGCAGCATTGCTAAATAGGGAAAGACTACATTTGGATTCCCTCATGTCATACGTTGTTGGTTACAAAACTCGGGAGCTTCTCAGGTAAAATCCGAAACTGGCCCCCATACACAGAGGGTAAGGAGAGAGGAAAGAAAGGGGCAGAGAACTCCAGATTGGTAGAGGGCAGATTTAACAAGCAAGGGAACTTACATACAATAGGCTGGGCTTTGCTGGCTGCAAGACAAGTAGATAGATTTGCACACCTGCCCACCAGAGTCTTAAGAGTTGACACAGAAGAGGCCTTAACTGGGTAGTTACACATACCATCCAGATGGTCTCAACACCACATTGCTCTCTCAAGGTTGAGTCCTAGAAGACAGCTCCCACTGTGGGGAAAGTGGGCAGAACATATAGTCCAAGGACAGGGGAGGTGGTAAGGAGCCTTCCATTGCCCAGATCCAGCTCAAGGGTCAGCTGGCAGTCATGTACTCTCAAGGACCTCCCCCAACATATATCTAGTAATCGTGCAAACACAAAAGTGATTCAATAAATATGTAAGTTGGTTACAATATTAAAATCTATTTTATTTTTATGTGCTGGCCACACAGCCTATTGATCATATGATAGTCTTCTCACAAACTAAAAATGTTAGAGGCGGCAGTGATGCGGAATTCTAAATCAAAACTCACCATCCACCCACATCTAGCCATGGAGTCCCCAGTGGGTGGCCTCTGCCATATTCATTTCTGGGATAGACAAAATTCTAAACGTGTCTCCCCAAGATTACTCAATCAAACACAAATCTAGGTACTGCTGTACAGGAATTTTGCAGATGTAATTAAGGTTACAGATCTTAAATTAGGGAGATGATCCTAGATTATCTGGATGAGCCCAATCTAATCACTTGAGCCCTTAAAGCAGAGATATTTCTCAGGCAATAGTCAGAGGGATGTGGCAGCAGAAGAAGGCAAATAAAGATGAGGCAGGAAGAGGAAGAGGTCTGAGAGATATGAAGTGTGATGAGATTTGACCCACTTTGCTTGGCTTTGATGGAGGCAGGAAGCCAAGAACCAGGGAATGTGAGTGGTTTCTAGGGGCTGAGAAAAACCTCCAATGGGCAACCAGCAATAAAATGAGGACCTCAGTTCTTCAACAACAAAGAAATGAATTTAGTCAACAACCTAAACGAGCCTGGGGCAGGCAGGGAAATTCTCCCACAGAGCATCCAATAAGGAATGGAGCCCTGCTGACACTTTGATTTCAGCCTTTGTGACCCTAAAATGAGCCTGCCTGACTTCTAACCTACAAAACTGAGAGAAAGTAAATGGATGTTATTCTAAGTTACCATGATAGTGGAAATTTGCTACAGCAGCAATAGGAAACTAATACACTAATCTCCAATGAGGAATTCATGTTTTCCAAATCCTGTGCCCTATTTGGTTTTCTTACCACCATTATCTTTGATTCGATTTCTCACCTTTTCACTCCCATTTGCTAGGATGTAGAGATGGATCCATAAATTCCATATTTACTCTAAAATTGAAATCTATATTTATTATAGGATAAGGGTCATTTCGAGCATCTAATGGTGAGAAATTTTTCTGCCATTTACACACTATTAAAATACTGGAAAGCTACTGTGTCCCAGAAATGCAGGCTCACCTAACATAAAGCCAGTCAGTTGGGAGGCAAAAGAAAACCTGTAAAAGTCTGTCAAATGTGTTAGACTCCAGATTAAGCCTAACTTTTACAAGAAAGAAACCCAATTTTAGAAGTGACCTTTAAGTATCTACGTTGAATACTGGAAGGTTTTAAACGCCTTATAAAAGTCCCGGGAATGGATACAGTATCATTTTTATAAAACCTTGCAGTGGAAATCCAGTGCATTCTGTCAGAAATGCCAATGAACCGTTATGGTAGACCTTAAGGAAGCCAGGGTTTATTTTCTTCAACCATTTTGTTCAGAACCTAATGTGATGACAAAAATATGTATTGTTTAATGTCTCTCAATCATAGGTCCTAAGTGCAATTTGAAAGAGCTGACCGTATATTAGCACAATTGAACAGGATTTGGTTTATTGGAACTCATGCTAATATCAGCTGCCTTTGTAAGCAGCAGCCATGAGTGAAATAACCTCACTTTACTGATGAGGGAAAGGTTAGGAAGACAAATGGGTGTGCTCTGGAACTGATCACCAGACTTCCCACTGAGATTTCCCTTTGTGATAAAATCAGTAACCACTGACAGGGAGACTGCTTGGGCTCCAAGCCACCCTGTATGCGCTGATGTGGTGTTGGTATCAGGCAAAGACGGTTCCGAGGTGGGCACAGCCCTCCTGGATTTCTGTTCACCAGAGTGGACTATACAGGAACCAAATGCACATTTGGCACTTTGTGTGCAGTTTAAAAAAATAACTTCTATTGGCACATGATTTACTTCAGATCTTAATTTTTGCAACAGTGAAAAAGAAACTGTATTCCAAAGATGCAAAATGAGCCAATCAGCTTTCAATGGGCCAAGACACTAAAGTCTGGATTCCATTTCTGGTTCTGCCAGTGACCTGCAAAGTAAAAATGAACAGCTCGCAAGCTTGGGAGGGCCTTGGTTTACATTCTCCTTTCACCATAAAATGGCAGGCAAATAATGCAGTGCTCAAGGGCATGAATCTCCAAGTCAGACAGACCCGGCCTCCAGTCCCAGCTCTGCTATTTAGTGGCTGTGTGCCTTTGCATTACTTAATCTCTCCAAATGTCAGTTTCCTTCTCTTTAAGCAAGTATAAGAATGTCTACCTCATAAAGATGGTGTTATAATAAAATAGTATAATAAGTTTAGTACAGTGCCTTGCATATAAACACTCACAAATTATAACTACTGTTATTACAACTATTAAATAGGACTGTCAGATGCCTTCGTGTAGCACAGGCAACATATCTTTAGCAGGCATTCCTAATTTCACATTTATCTACAGGTTTACATCATCAGAACCAAATGATTACCAAATAAATTGCTTTGTATGAGCTATTTCAAAAAAATAAATCTCGATGGCCACACACATCCACCTCCACAACTCTGTATTCCTGACATGCTCTAACCTGTAAAACTACCTCTCACTGTATGAATTCAAATAACACTGCTTGAAAAAGAAAAGAGAGAGAAAGAATGTGAGAAGAAAGCTCTTAGCACAGGGCAAAGCCGACATGCAGAGGGCGAACAAAGCACATTTGTCTCTGTCATCACCACTTGGCCCTGTTTCCAGAGCTCAGAGACCATTTTTTTTATGTTCAGTTTAATTAATTGCGTTCCTGTCACCTACTACTGACAGTCCACCGCTGTCAGCCTGCAACTGGGGTGGAGCCCTGTAATCTCGATGCTAACCCTCGGAGGAAACTTCCTAAAAACCATCAGTAGCCACAACTAGGAAGGCTGCGAGGTGTCACAGCGAGGTGACAGCCCGGGCTGGTGCCCGGTGAAGGGAGGAATGGCACCTGTTCTCACAGGATGAAGGCATCCTGTCTGAATCAGTCAAGAAATGTTTCAGGGCTTCCCTGGTGGCGCAGTGGTTGAGAGTCCGCCTGCTGATGCTGGGGACGCGGGTTCGTGCCCTGGTCCGGGAAGATCCCACATGCCGCGGAGCGGCTGGGTCCGTGAGCCATGGCCACTGGGCCTGCGCGTCCGGAGCCTGTGCTCCGCAACGGGAGAGGCCACGGCAGGAGAGGCCTGCGTACCGAAAAAAAAAAAAAAAAAAAAAAAAAGAAGTGTTTCGGATAACTAAACTTATCAAACAAATGGAAACAAAAAAATAAGGTTACCATTTCTGGGTTTGTTGCTGGTGGGTATGATCTGACACCTATGTTGGCAAAAAGCAATGCACATAAGAAGCAAGATTTGCTTCTTTGCCCACATTCTATGATTATAAGAAACTTGACATAAGTATGGGCTGTAGTTACATAAACCCTGGAGTCAGAAAATATGGGTGTGGACTCTGATACTTTGTGACCTTGATCTAGTCAATTAAACTGCTTTGAATCTCAGTTTCCTTATCTCCAAAATAATGGAAATAGATATAGATATGGAGATAGATATAGATCCCATTATATATGGATATAAAGCCCACATATATCCCATTTTATATATGTAGATTGTATAATAGATCATACACACAGAGAGACAGTGGTAAATAATTAAATATCACATTTGAAAGCCCCTGGCTTTGGTATGTTCTTAATAAATCTTCATGTCCTGCTTCAAGTCCCATGGTGACCTCTACCAACCCTTGATTATTCATCAGTTGATTATATTGGTCAAAGAGTACACATATCTTTTCTCACTCTCTTTCTCCTCTTTCTTTTTAGCATTTCCACAGTTGCTAGACTCTTCATTTAAAGTTATCCCTGCCAGAAGGGGAAATCAATGTGGGAACTTCTCAAGCATTCTTATAAAATATTATAAAAGGAAGTTATTGATACTGGGCTTAAATGATACATGTGCATTTCATTTCTCTAGATTTCTCTGAAATCTATTAAATACCCACCCAAGTCTATATTAGCAACATAGATATAAGAGCCAATATTATTCCTTCAGGACTCACTTGGCTTAAAAGTAGCAGAGGGCTTCCCTGGTGGCGCAGTGGTTGAGAATCCGCCTGCCAATGCAGGGGACACGGGTTCGTGCCCCGGTCCAGGAAGATCCCACATGCCGTGGAGCGGCTGGGCCCGTGAGCCATGGCCACTGAGCCTGCGCGTCCGGAGCCTGTGCTCCGCAACGGGAGAGGCCACAACAGTGAGAGGCCCGCGTACCGCAAAAAAAAAAAAGTAGCAGAAAGTTGGGATAGTATTTCAGTGGCAAGATCATTTTACATTAATTAATACCATTTTGGAATAATCATTGTTTTTAAGAAATATCTTCATAAAATCTGAGTTTCTTCTTTCACCTTTCTTAAAACATTGTAACACCAAAATTTTCCTTTTATTGCCATGTCCTTGATAGTTACCCAAATAACACTTTAGCTCACAGGAGAGAATTAAATGGCTCTGTCCAAGTGAGATATTATTCTAGTTAATTATTAGTGTTAAAATTCCAATTTTGTCTTCAACACACTCACAGACAGATGCTGCCACTGCTATGGGTCAGTGCTTCTGTAAAAGACAATCTCATGCTAGTCAGGTATGAAATTATGTTGAAAGGTTGAATGAGCTAATGGCACTGTGTGTGTGTGAACTCCTAGCACAGAATAAGGCCCACAGAGATTGCTTGGGGTAAGTTTAGGACTTTGGAAAATGAAGTTCATTTACATTCTGCAAGTTGTGGCTATTAATAGCATTTATTGAATAAAATATAGTAAAGGATGCTTTGGGGGATTTCAAAAGAAATAGAGGGCAGACAGGGCATAGAAATATGAATCCAGTGGAGAACAGCTTTACATATCAACATGCCTGAGTTAAAAGAGTTCCATCTGCCCTCATAAGAATTTAGAGGGCTCCAGGTTAAAAAGAAAGGAGCAGAGATCAGGGACTCAGTCAGGAGAGTCTTTGAGGGTTGAGCAAAACTGAGAGGGAGTATTTCAGAAGCAGTAATGGTGGTATATATAAATGCTTGTGTCACATACCAGCGACTTGTGTGAGAGAGGAAGGAGTTTCAGTACTAGCTGCTGTGGCAGTATGTATGAGAGTAATAACAAAAGGTGGGAACATTTGAGGAATTGTTCTGTATCTTGATTGTGAGGTTGTCTACCCAGGTGTATACATTCATCAGAGTTCATTGAAATATAAAATAGGTGTAATTTTGTAAATGCAAGTTATACTAAAAAAAGTATATTTTTAAAGATACATAAAATTTTTTAATTAAAGATTTTAATCAACAGGAGATGAATTTCTTCAAGGTTGATTTTTTCTTTTTTTTTAATTGAATTTAAAATCTAATAGAGTGTGACTAAAGAGTATGCTTCTCAAACTTGTGTTTTATAAATAAAGACACTCATAAAAACCACACTTTTTGGAAATGCATACAATTTGATTTAACTGTGTATACATTTTTATGACCAAAGGTATACTGAATTTAGAACAGAATAACTTTTATTCTCAGCAGCTGATTGAACTAAGATAATGTCTTCTTGTATATTCCCTGGTGACATGTTTAAATCCTAAATCCTTGGTTGTAGATTAATACAAATTTTATATATAGTAAGCAAGTATATTGCTTTTCCTGAGATTGAAGCTATGGGCCTCTGATCAATAGCATTGGCACCTTTAAATGTAAGGTAGGGTGTAACAGGTTATAGAGGGCCAACACTTCTGCTGCAATTACCAAACGAAAAACAAATTGCAAAAAATATTTATTTTTTTTTAAGATATTAGAATTTTCTGGAGGCAATGAAGTTTAGAATAACTCTAAAATCCAGAGTGGGGAAAATACTTCCTAGGTGAGTTGACCATAGCCACCTGCTTTCTTCTTTTGGGGCACTTGCCAAGAGATAAATGCCGCTGGTCAAAGGTCAGTGACTGAGATTGGGCCACGCAGGGTGAAACCAGCAGAGCTTTTGTGTTCACACAGATCTGGTGCATGGAAAACTAGAGGAGACCCAAACACAAGGCTAGTTTTTACCATTGATTGGTTTCTGTGCTCTGGGATAGCATGGAAAGCTGGTGGCCTGGGGATGTTGAGCTAGAAAAACCAAGTGAAATCTCCCACAGACTTTCGTTGCCTAGAAGATAAAATCCCACTAAAGAAGAAGCCTGCAACAATATAACTAGTCTCCCCTGAAGACAGTTTCCAGGCTTTGAATTTGCATGGGGCAGGAAGTTAAAGAGCTAACGCTTCAAAACCTCCAAAGAGCAAAAGTTTCGGGGTAAAGAGACAGAGACCCACCAAAGCCTAAATTAAAAGCCTGGATAGGCCATGGTTGAGGAAAAACAAGGAACAGAGAAGTAGATTGATTTTTATTAAACCCTGGCTCAGCCCAGTCCCTGTGTGCAAGAACAAACTCATGGGCCTTCCCTGGTGGTGCAGTGGTTAAGAATCTGCCTGCCAATGCAGGGGACACGGGTTCGAGCCCTGGCCTGGGAAGATCCCACATGCCGCGGAGCACCTAAGCCCGTGAGCCACAACTACTGAGCCTGCGTGTCTGGAGCCTGTGCTCCGCAACAAGAGAGGCCGTGACAGTGACAGGCCCGCACACCGCGATGAAGAGTGACCCCTGCTCGCCGCAACTGGAGAAAGCCCTCGCACAGAAACGAAGACCCAACACAGCCAAAGATAAATAAATAAAATAAATAAATTTATTTTTTTAAAAAAGATACTTAAAAAAAAAAAAAAAGAACAAACCCATGGAGAAAGGCAAACCGTAACTTGATCTTGATTTTTAGTATGAATACAAACCAGGGTAGCATATCGTTATCCTTCCGAATGTTTAGGTATTAAGCAGGAGTTGTCAGAAAAGTTACCACAGGATAATTCACTCTATCTGCCTAATAGAGAAAAAGGGAGATTCTCTGGTGGAAGACATCATGCCAAACCTTTACTGTACTCTTAGACACAATGACCAGCATACAATCAAATATTAATAGATATATGAAAAGGCAGGAAAATGTGGCTGATAATCAAAAGAAAAACAAACAATAAATAGCATATCCACAGGTGGTATAGATGTTGGAATCAGTAGACAAAGTCTTCAAAATAACCAAGATTAAAATGTCAAATAGGGCTTCTCTGGTGGCACAGTGGTTGAGAGTCCGCCTGCCAATGCAGGGGACACGGGTTCGTGCCCCGGTCCAGGAAGATCCCACATACTGCGGAGCAGCTGAGCCCGTGAGCCATGGCCGCTGAGCCTGCGCGTCCGGAGCCTGTGCTCCTCAACGGGAGAGGCCACAACAGTGAGAGACCCGCATACCGCAAAAAAAAAAATGTTAAAGAAAATTTAGGAAAATATGGGCAAAATGGATGAAATATAGAGAAATTCAACAAAGAATTCTATACAAAAATGACATGGACATTTTGTAATAAAAATATGCAATATCTAAGATTAAAAACTAACTGTTTTTAATGTTCTTATGTTCTTAACAGTTCTCAATGTTCTTAACAGTGGCCTGGATAAAACAGAATACAAAATTAGTGAGCTTAAAGACAAGTTAATGTATTATGTACAAACAGAAGCACAGTGAGAAAAGAAGGAATGACAAGAGCAGTACAGAGTGTATAAAACACATGGAAAACTGTCAAAGTTTAATATGTGTATTTGGAGTCCCAGGAGGAGGAAAGAGAAATAGGGACAGAAACAGTATTTGAAGAGATAATAGCCCTGTATTTTCTAAAATTGATGAAGGACAGTAAACTGGGGATTTTAGAAGTTCAATAAACACCAAACGAGATAAAAAACAAAGAAAACCATCTTAGTTAAAGTGTAGAAGACCAAATGAAAAGAAAGGAAAAAAATCTTAAAAGTGGCCAAGGAATAGAAATGTCACCTACAAATGAGCAACAATTACACTGACAGCTAAATTTTCAAGGGAAATTGGAAGCTGGAAGACAATGAAATAACATCTTTTTAATATACTAGGTTGGGGGGCTGGCAGGGAGATAAAAGAAAAACTGCTAACCTAAAATACTGTACCCAGTGAATATATCCTTCAAAAATTAAAAGTGAAATAAGAAGTTTTTAGACAAATGCTGAGAGAATCTGTCACCAGCAGTCTGGCACTGTAAGATCTTCTAAAGGAAGTTTTTCAGAGTATAGAGAAACCACCCCAAATGAAAGCTAGTACTGCAGAAAGAAATGGAGAGCAATAAAAGGTAAATATAAAATCATATTTATTGTTTCAAAATATTAATAATGTCTTGTGGGGCTTACAAAGGGCAGGAGGTAGTAAGTGAAGTTAAACTATTGCAAGCTCTTTCACTGTTTAGGTAAAACTTAAGGAAGTCGTTTTATAATTGGTTAGAAATGCATATTAAAATCTCTAGAGTAGCCCTAAAAATGAATATAAGAATATATAATTAAAAGGCTAATGAAGAGGAAAACTTAATAAATATACCAGATTAATAACCCCATCCCAGACTTACTGAATCAGTCTATAATGGTTGGCCTTACAATCTGAAATTTTAATCAGATTGTAGATTAAATAGATCCACCCCCCGGTGGTTCCTATGCTCACCAGTTTGACAGCCATTGCAGAAGAACTTAGATAAATAGTCAACAAACTCTTTTACTAATTTCTTATAGTTAAAAATTAAGTACTGCACATTATAAAAATACAAATTTATCCAGTTTAGGGTTCCCAAGGGCACCTTCTACCATAAACAAAGTGAGGCCAATGAATGGAGAAGAGACTTCTCATTACTCCAGGTATTCCCTGAATCAAGCCATTAATTCTTAGCAATCACAGACTCCTTAAAGAAGTGAACCACTGCTGTATTGAGAACAGGATTGAGATCATCAGATTTCCTTTCTCAACTTTGCATTCTGACAACATCCGTGAGTTCACAGATTAAGAAGGGTGATTTATTGCCATTTTAACAAGAATCATAGTAAGTATTACTGCTGCTGCTACCTCTGAGTCTACTGCTGATACTAACACTGGTTTAGCACTCTAGTTTGTAAGGTGTGTCAATACGCATTATTCTGTATAGGAGTCCTAAGACAAATGCATAATATTTCATTGTTATTATCATACACATGCTTATATGTGAGAAGGAAGCTGGGGCTCTAAATAAAGAGCCTGTGGCATTGGGGGGCATGGTTGTTATAGTGGCTAGCATTACCTAATACAGTAACCAAAATTAATATTCTTCCACTGCTGTTCTCAAACCATTCAAGGAAACAAATGGCATCCTATATTCTAACTCCAACTGCTATCCCTCTTGTTCAGTATCACAAGACTAAACCCAAATTGTATCCTTCACAAGAAAAGAAAACAAACAATAAAAGATGAAAAGAAAACAAACAATAAAAGATGAAAACAAATTTTTGTGAATCAAAGTGATTGCATGCAATAGTACCTTAGTTATTCATTCAATAAAGCTAGAACTATCTATAATACAGATCGGTTTTAGAATACAGTAAGAATTGACACTTCATTTAGAGATATACTGCAAAAAAAAAAGTCAGCGTTGAGTGGTGGGACATATAAAAGTGGTTGGAATATAACATCAATAATACCTTTTAAAGTCTGTTCTCAATTCCCACCCCTATCCCCCCTTTTAAACTTAATCCCTACTCATCTCCAGCATATAGCACAGCATCTGGTATATACCAAGTTCTCAAAAAAATATTTTCTGAATTAATAAAACTTGTCTAACCTTGCAGTGCTACCTAAGGACTGTCTCTGCTGTTTCCCATATATGTGTCTTACCAGTTTCTTCGAGGACAAGGGCCATGCTTGCTGCTATCTCTAATTCTCCAACAGCAAGTGCAGCATACAAAAAATGAATACTATGATGATTTGAGAAGCTCAAGAATCTGGACTTTGCACTATTTTCAGCTCTTATTATCCTTGGTGATACCAAGAAAAAGTGAATATCATCCTCAAACAAAATTTTCTTTTCCTCAAAGAACATATCAAATAATAACAATCATGATGCCAGGCAATCTACTAGGTGCTACACATATATTATTTCTCATCATCAAAACATCTTTCCAAAAAGGCACACCAAAGCTGGAAGAAAATGTTTGTAAATCATATATCTGACAAAGGACTTGTATCTAGAATATGTAAAAAACTCTGACATCCCAATAATAAAAAAGACCCAATTCTTTTAATGGATGAAAGATTTAAACAGACATTTCACCAAGGAAGATACACAGGTGATAAATGAACACGTGAAAAAATATTTAACATCATTAGTCATTAGGGAAATGCAAATTAAAACCACAATGAGATACCACTACACACCCACTAGAATGGTTAAAAATTTTTTAAACTGATCATACTAAGTGTTGACAAGGAAACAGAGCAACTGGAAATCTCAAGACACTGCCAGTGGGAATATAAAATGGATCAACCACTTTGGAAAACAGTCTAACAATTTTTAAATAAACATATACCATGACCCATCATTCCATTCCTAGGTATTTATCCAAGAGAAAGGAAAGCTTATGTCCATACAAAGACTTGTCCACAAATGATCATAGTTGTTTCATTTGTAATAGCTGAAAACTGGAAACAACTCAAATGTTCACTAAAAGAAGAAGAGATAAACACATTGTGGCATATATAATGAATATACTCAGCACAACATGGATAAATCTCAGAGTGATGATACCAAGTAAGGGAAGCCAGACACAAAAGAGTACATACTATATGATTCTACTTACATAAAATTTTGAAATGCAAGCTTATCTAAAGTGACAGAAAGCAGATTGCTGGTTGCCCAGGGATGGGTGTGGGAGAAGAAGGGACCTGGAGGGACAGGTGGTAGAAATTACAAACAGACAACATAAAACTTTTGGGGTGGGCTTCCCTGGTGGAGCAGTGGTTGGGGGTCCGCCTGCTGATGCAGGGGACACGGGTTCGTGCCCTGGTCTGGGAAGATCCCACATGCCGCAGAGCGGCTGGGTCCGTGAGCCATGGCCACTGGTCCTGCGCGTCCGGAGCCTGTGCTCCACAGTGGGAGAGGCCACAACAGTGAGAAGGCCCGCGTACTGCAAAAAAAAAAAAAAAAAAAACTTTTGGGGTGATGGAAATTGACTTTTCATTCTGTTTTCTCAAACTCTCCTGCAGACTTGGCACATAGCAGTTAATCAATGTTTGTCACATCAATAAATTAATAAATAAGCAAGTGCAGGCTACTGTTTTGTAGAGCTTGGTTGAGAAGGTAAAGAGAGTCATAGGACAGTGACTAAAAGTAAATATATGCATTTGTGTGTGTGTGTGTGTATATATATATATATATGTATGTGTGTGTTTAAAAGTGGTTAATATTTCAGTAGGTTTCAAATGAGAGAAAAGGCAGCAGTAAAGAAGTTAAAAATAAAGAAAGAGAAGGGATAAGATATGGGATAAAATCTTTTTTGGATCCTGATTTGAACATATATCTCTAAAAGAATTTGTTTTAGACAAATGGGATAATTTGAATATGAACTGATTATTAAATAATACCAAGGAATGGTTATTAATTGTGTTAGGTGTGATAATGGCACTGTGGCTATACAAGAATATGTCCACTTTTTTTAAGATATAAAAACTGAAATACACAAGGTGAAAAGACATGATGCTTAAGATTTACTTATAGATGTGCCCAAGCCTAGTCATTGTTGAATCTGGATAATAGCTATGTGAGAGTTCATTATTCTCTTCCCAGTATTTTCATATATGTATGCACAGTTTCATAATAGAAAGTTTAAAAAATATAATTAGTCTTTCACAAATCCAACAAAAGAAAGAACAACAAATATAAAGTTACAAGTGCAGGGTTCAAGATCAAGATCTAACACCTTGGGAAACTCACGCAATCTGAACCTCACCTGCGTCATCTACACCATAGAGATAAATGGTTCCTGACCCATTTTAAGTCACTGAGTTATTGTAATTTTCAAATGAGATAATATATATAGGGGCAGTTTGAAATAAAAGCTTTGAAGGTCTACGTCACTGCAATAATAATTAAGTTAGGCAGAGCCACAGCCAGCACAGTGTCTTTTGTGCAGAACAGAAAGGGAGACTCCTTCTGGGTAGATGAATTACACAAACCCCCTCTGGTCTGACACAGCCCCCGCAGGCTACACAGTAGGAGCAATGGTGCCTCTAGGCAAAGAAAAGGATAGGACATCCTGGGAGAAGCACAGCTGGATTTCTGCCCATGTAGCACCCCCAGGCGGGGTGTGTTGGGCCAGTCAACAAACCCCTCATCCTTCCTCCATGGTTTTAGATGTAGTCCAGTCTTTTCCTCCTAACTGGGTGGAAGCCACATATCTCAGTGAGAGAGAGTTTGAGTGCAGTGAAAGAGAGAAGGCAGTATTACATCTGTGCCTGGAGTACCCCAAGTGATAGTGATTGACAAACTCATGGATCCTTGAGGGCCCTGGCCAATTATAAGGGAACACCAAGAGGCAGAGGCACAGCTCAAAAAGGGGAAAGATTGTTTCCATGTCTTGGCTATTGTGAATAGTGCTGCTATGAACATAGGGGTATATGTATCGTTTTGAATTATAGTTTTGTCTGGGTATACGCCCAGGAGTAGGATTGCTGGATCATATGGTAATTCTATTTTTAGTTTTCTGAGGAACCTCCATACTGTTTTCCATAGGGGCTGCACCAACTTACGTTCTCACCAACAGTGTAGGAGGGTTGCCTTTCTCCACACCCTCTCCAGCATTTGTTATTTGTAGACTTTTTTTTTTTTTTTTTTCTGTGGTACGTGGGCCTCCCACTGCTGTGGCCTCTCCCGCCGCGGAGCACAGGCTCCGGACGCGCAGGCCCAGCGGCCACGGCCCACGGGCCCAGCAGCTCCGCGGCATGTGGGATCCTCCCGAACCGGGGCACGAACCCACGTCCCCCGCATCGGCAGGCGGACCCTCAACCACTGCGCCACCAGGGAAGCCCCTATTTGTAGACTTTTTAACGATGGCCATTCTCACTGGTGTGAGGTGATACCTCATTGTAGTTTTGATCTGCATTTCTCTAATAATTAGTGACGTTGACCATCTTTTCATGTGCCTACTGGCCATCTGCATGTCTTCTTTGGAGAAATGTCTATTAAGGTCTTCTGCCCATTTTTCGAAGTAAATCAGAAAGAGGAAGACAAATACTTTATGATATCACTTATATGTGGAATCTATAATATGGCACAAATGAACCTATCTACAAAACAGAAACAGACTCACAGACAGAGGACAGATTTGTGGTTACCAAGGGGGAGGCGGGCAGGAAGAGGGATAGACTGGAAGTTTGGGGTTAGTAGCTGCAAACTATTACATTTAGAATGGATAAACAACAAGGTCCTGCTGTATAGCACAGGGAGCTATATCCAGTCTCCTGGGGTAAACCGTAATGGAAAAGAATAAAAAAAGAATGTATATATGTGTATAACTGAGCCACTTTGCTGTACAACAGGAATTAGCACAACACTGTACATCAATTATACTTCAATTAAAAAAAAAAGAAAGAAAGAAAAGAAAAGAAAGGGAAAGGAGAAGGACTCAGTAACAAGACCACTGCGTCCGTCCTTCATGGTCTTGCCTTCAGCTAGCCCACACTCTTTCCCGCCTGCAGGCAGATCTGCCTTGTTCTTGGAAGGTGAATTAACCATGTGGGCGAACAGACCCAAACCAGAAGCAAGCCAGGGTCAGGTTTCTGCTCTCCACTCTAAATTAACTTGCTCCAAATTACTAAACCAAAGGCCATTATCACAACATCATAAACCTTATTTCTGATTAAGGTGATCTATGCCTCTTTCAGAATTACACATTCCAATTAGCAGGGAGTAAAGTTTTTCCTATTGTGTACTGACACACTGAAATTATCATGGAAAAATTAAAAAATAACTTCAATTACATGCAAGTATTAGTCTTTTGTCAGGCTTGTTCTGAAATATGGGTTCTTCATGTTCCACTTAATGGAATTACAGCTTCATTAAGTATATTTGCTTGTAAAAAATATATTCTTCAATATTTTAATAAAATGTTCCTAAGTGTTTTTAAGCAGTAGCATGAATGTACATCAGCTGTGAGTTCTGCAATCTCTCATATCCCCTGTCCATGTTATTTGCATCTAAATAATTCTCCTGACCTTATTACAGAAGATAATTTTACTCTAGGGAGACACATGAGCCCTGGCATCAGACTTCCCCATCATGTAATTATTCAATGTTTTTTAAAAAGCTCTGTACATTCTATATAAAGATGATCCCAGAAAAAATAACTTGTAACTATGTGTGGTGATGGATGTTAACTAGACTTATTGTGATCATTTCATAATATATACAGATATTGAATCATTATGTTGTACACCTGAAACAAGTGAAAAATGTCATTATATCTCAATTAAAAAGAAAATACTGACAATACCATATATTTGCAAGGACATGGAGAAACTGGAACTCTCATACAATGCTGGTGGGAGTGGAAATTGGAATAAGTACTATGGAAAACTATTTGATAGTATATTTAATAAAAATAGATATACATGCATGCTATATCAAGCAAAAAAACAAACAAAAAAAGAATGATCCCGTTATGCCACAATATTAGCTCTCTTCTAGTACACAAACCAAATAAAAACTCAGAAATGTGGTATCTAGAAGTTCAAGGCTCATGGAGGACATGTAGAACTGGATTTGAATTCCAGCTCTGCCACTCCCACCCTAGTAGCTATCCTTTCCTGGGTTTAGGTCCATCACCTGCACAATGGGTTGACGAGGAGATCAAGTGAAATAATGTAGGCAAAACTCATGTCACGTAATAGGCGCTTATTAAATGCCAACATCGCCTTAATCGATATCCAGCCCATGATGGTGGTTTAATAAATATTCATTCAATTTATTGAAAATGGGACTCCCAAAGAAATTTTTACTGATTCTGCAAATGAGAAATATCCTTTCTGGAAGTCGAGGTTGAATCAGTGACAGACTGAGTTCTGGGCAAAATTTCCTATAAGTCTTCCTAGCTATTCTGTGCTGCTTGCATGTATCGTGGTACTCTTTCCCCCACTCCACAGAGGCTCCAGAAACTCTGTCCTTCATTGGTGTGCATTATAATCTCCAAGAAGCCTTAGATTCACTGGAAAGCAATCAAGTTAAATCAATTCTTATTTGTCAATGACCATTTAACCTACCCAGAGACAATTGTATTTTTTTGAAAAAGCCCAGGGTGATGGGAATTCCCTGGCAGTCCAGTGGTTAGGACTCTGTGCTTCTACTGCTGGGGGCCTGGGTTCAATCCCTGGTTGGGGAACTGAGATCCTGCAAGCTACATGGTGCAGCCAAAAATAAACAGAAGAAATTCTTTTGTGTGAGAGAGGCATCTAGAGTCCGGGACAGACTTAGGACCCACACTCCTTAAATTATGACATTTAAGCTGCTCGGGGAGTCCTTATTTGCACAATAGACAAAGTGGTCACTCAGTGTGGCTTCCTTTGTGGGGAAAAGACTTTTACACTTGGGAACCATTTCTTCTGGATACCCCCTTGGCTATGCTTTTTACTCCCTCAGTACCATCACTCTGACTCTAAGAAACATCAGGCAGAAATACCAAAAACGAATTTTTATCTTGCAGAAAAATCTAAATAACTTCAATAGCTTTTTTGGACCTAAGGTGGGAATTTGTAATAGAAGAATATTTTTTAGGTAAGAAATGACTGAATTATAAGCTGCAAAAGTAATTTAACTTCCAGAAACTAGGAATTGTTTACATCCTGATCATAGACATTTATAGACGATGGAGAATAGGCCCAGAATGGTGAAATCCAGGAATAATACTTGAATTTTACTTTTGACCATCTTTTTCAACCTGCCCTACCTCAATTATTTTATCAAAAACGTTAATAAGTAATAAAGCCAGCCAGTTTTACAGATACTAGAACATAATACACTCTTCCAAAGGCATTATTATGGCTCTAACACTGGTGGAGATTTTAAAGAGGAAAGATCTTAAAGTGTCAATAGAGAAAGGAGGAAATCCAAAGGCTTAAATAATCTATTAAAATGAATGACTTTTGAATAATCAATCACTTACAATTTTTCCCTAAAATAAAATCTTCTACCTTGGCTTTTACACTGCAAGAGACAGTATTTTCACATCAGTGCTGTAGGAAAATTTATTACCATTTATAAAACTATTGCTTCCTTTTGTTTCTCTTATCTGTAATGATTTTTTTTCTCATAATTCTTAGAGCTCAAAGCAGAAAATAAAATGATGGAAAAGTTTTCCCAGTAAGTACCAGAAGACCTTCACTCAAGACTCGTCTTCCCTTTAGATGAAGTAAGGTGAGATATCAGGGGAAAGAAAAAAACATTTGTTGGACTCCAGCAATTCTTCTTGAAATATCACTCCCAGAAAATAAGCCCTAACTCCTCTGAAGCACAGTGAGAATTTTTCCTCAAAGCCTCTTCACACCCTACCTCAGTTAGGGCCTCATGGATACACTCTGGGAAAAAGTGTGCTGGAATCAGAATTGCCAACATCGGGGTGGGGATGGTGGTGTGCTGCGTTGGGCGATTGGGATTGACATGTATACACTGATGTGTGTAAAACTGATGACTAATAACCTGCAGTATAAACAAACAAACAAACAAACAAAACAACTAATACTAAACTTTCATTAGGCTATTTGTATGGAAATATGTTAATATAAATGTTTCAGACATTACATGAAATTTCTAAAAATCTTATATGTTCTGGTATAATGTTATAAGTCATAATTCTAGTTATTTAAAATGTATATCTCAGAAATAACTAAAAAAAAATCCAGTAAAATACTATTTTCATAAATTGTGTGATAATTGTAACATATATATCCAAAAACTGTATTTCATGTAGTAGCCTTATAATCACAGTAAGAAACAATTTAAAATAATTTTTAATTGATTTCATATTTATTTCAGAAAAATGTGGTAGATGATCAATAGAAGTCTTTGAAGCATAAAAATTATATTAAGCAGAAAATCAGTGAATAAAGTAAAATTGAAAACTAACTTTAAGGAGAAAAATAGAATGATGTCTAACTTCCTGTAAGAAGAGCTTGTTCATGTATTTTCTAAATAGATGATGATGGATGACTCACCCTGGTATTTAGATTCCATTAAGTACTACCGTGATATAACTATTTTGTTTTAAAATATCATTTTTTATGTACACTGGAAAATTTTTGCTTTGTATCTTTTTCAATTTGATTAAAAGCTTTAGATGGCCATCTAAAAAAAAAAAAAAAATTGCCAACATCAACAGCACCTCCAGAAATCCCGGTGCCAGACTCCCTAGTTGGTTTAAAAGGCAAGAATGGCCTCCCAGACAGCTTGATCCCCCCAAGAATATGAATAAACACAGCTGGTCCTCCTTCACACTTGAGATAAGGGAGATAAGCCCAAGTCCTCAGCTCCCTGGGGTGGAGCTGCACCTCAGGCCGTGGGCCACCCCAGACTAAACAAGCTGAGGCCCACAGCTGCAAGACCACACCCGCTCAGCCACTGTTTCTGTGTTTCCACTGGCTGCTACCACCACCCTTGACTTAACAATTAGGTCAGACCTTGCATTGGCTCTCCCTTCTTTTTACTGAACTCCTTTATTCCTCCAATATCTCCGTTTTCTTTGCCTTGCTACTTGCCCACCCAGGGCTTTAGAGAAATACTGAGTAGTTGGGTTAGACATCTTGTGAAACCCTAAGAGAGGTGGTGGCTTCTTGCCTTGGTTAATCTCAGGGTTACCTCACCTTCCCCCCTTTTTTAAACTCTTCTAATACCTCTCCAACCAGTGTCCTTAATAAATACCCCTTACTACCTGTCACGAGTCCTGGTCTCTTGACTGGACCATGACCAATGCAAATACACCTCAATAATGGTTATTTGCATGCTCTCCAAGTTTTTGCTGGTGTTTGAAGAATAGATGGTCTTATATGATCCTCCACAATGTCCTCTGAGGTCCCTTGCGTCCCTTCTGGCCTTAAGGGGCATTGAGGTGACATCTACTACTACAGTCTGTGATTCCAACCATTTTCCTTCGGTTGACAGGTCCTCAAATTCTGCACTTATTTCTTCTGCTGCCAAGCCTCTGCCTCTGATTCTCTGGCCTCTGAGCAGCTCCAAATCCCTTCATCAGGGCACACAGGGGCTCTGGAATCTCCTGCAAGCTGTGGTTCCCCATGGCCTCAGGACTTTCTCTCTCCCTCTCTCCCTCTCTCCGTCTCTCCACCCTATCACACCCATTCCTCTTTATTACACTTTCTTTATTTTGGATATGGTGCCAATTGTTTTTTTTTTATTGAAATATAGTTGATTTACAATGTTGTGTTAGTCTCTGGTATAGAGCAAAGTGATTCAGTTACATATTTTATATATATATATATATATGTATATATATAATTTTTCAGACTCTTTTCCATTATGGTTTATTACAAGATACTGAATATAGTTCCCTGTGCTATACAGTAGGACCTTGTTGGTTATCTATTGTACATATAGTAGTGTGTATCTATTAATCGCAAGCTCCTAATTTATCCCTCCCTTCTCCTTTCCCCTTTGGTAACCATAAGTTTGTTTTCTATGCCTGTGAGTCTATTTCTGTTTTGTAAATAAGTTCATTTGTATCATTTCTTAGATTCCACATATAAGTGATATCATATGATATTTGTCTTTCTCTGACTTACTTCACTTAGTATTATAATCTCTAGGTCCATC
>NC_041219.1:3846781-3857923 GCF_002837175.3 Physeter macrocephalus | reverse complement strand
TATGTATCGTTTTGAATTATAGTTTTGTCTGGGTATACGCCCAGGAGTAGGATTGCTGGATCATATGGTAATTCTATTTTTAGTTTTCTGAGGAACCTCCATACTGTTTTCCATAGGGGCTGCACCAACTTACGTTCTCACCAACAGTGTAGGAGGGTTGCCTTTCTCCACACCCTCTCCAGCATTTGTTATTTGTAGACTTTTTTTTTTTTTTTTTTTCTGTGGTACGTGGGCCTCCCACTGCTGTGGCCTCTCCCGCCGCGGAGCACAGGCTCCGGACGCGCAGGCCCAGCGGCCACGGCCCACGGGCCCAGCAGCTCCGCGGCATGTGGGATCCTCCCGAACCGGGGCACGAACCCACGTCCCCCGCATCGGCAGGCGGACCCTCAACCACTGCGCCACCAGGGAAGCCCCTATTTGTAGACTTTTTAACGATGGCCATTCTCACTGGTGTGAGGTGATACCTCATTGTAGTTTTGATCTGCATTTCTCTAATAATTAGTGACGTTGACCATCTTTTCATGTGCCTACTGGCCATCTGCATGTCTTCTTTGGAGAAATGTCTATTAAGGTCTTCTGCCCATTTTTCGAAGTAAATCAGAAAGAGGAAGACAAATACTTTATGATATCACTTATATGTGGAATCTATAATATGGCACAAATGAACCTATCTACAAAACAGAAACAGACTCACAGACAGAGGACAGATTTGTGGTTACCAAGGGGGAGGCGGGCAGGAAGAGGGATAGACTGGAAGTTTGGGGTTAGTAGCTGCAAACTATTACATTTAGAATGGATAAACAACAAGGTCCTGCTGTATAGCACAGGGAGCTATATCCAGTCTCCTGGGGTAAACCGTAATGGAAAAGAATAAAAAAAGAATGTATATATGTGTATAACTGAGCCACTTTGCTGTACAACAGGAATTAGCACAACACTGTACATCAATTATACTTCAATTAAAAAAAAAAGAAAGAAAGAAAAGAAAAGAAAGGGAAAGGAGAAGGACTCAGTAACAAGACCACTGCGTCCGTCCTTCATGGTCTTGCCTTCAGCTAGCCCACACTCTTTCCCGCCTGCAGGCAGATCTGCCTTGTTCTTGGAAGGTGAATTAACCACGTGGGCGAACAGACCCAAACCAGAAGCAAGCCAGGGTCAGGTTTCTGCTCTCCACTCTAAATTAACTTGCTCCAAATTACTAAACCAAAGGCCATTATCACAACATCATAAACCTTATTTCTGATTAAGGTGATCTATGCCTCTTTCAGAATTACACATTCCAATTAGCAGGGAGTAAAGTTTTTCCTATTGTGTACTGACACACTGAAATTATCATGGAAAAATTAAAAAATAACTTCAATTACATGCAAGTATTAGTCTTTTGTCAGGCTTGTTCTGAAATATGGGTTCTTCATGTTCCACTTAATGGAATTACAGCTTCATTAAGTATATTTGCTTGTAAAAAATATATTCTTCAATATTTTAATAAAATGTTCCTAAGTGTTTTTAAGCAGTAGCATGAATGTACATCAGCTGTGAGTTCTGCAATCTCTCATATCCCCTGTCCATGTTATTTGCATCTAAATAATTCTCCTGACCTTATTACAGAAGATAATTTTACTCTAGGGAGACACATGAGCCCTGGCATCAGACTTCCCCATCATGTAATTATTCAATGTTTTTTAAAAAGCTCTGTACATTCTATATAAAGATGATCCCAGAAAAAATAACTTGTAACTATGTGTGGTGATGGATGTTAACTAGACTTATTGTGATCATTTCATAATATATACAGATATTGAATCATTATGTTGTACACCTGAAACAAGTGAAAAATGTCATTATATCTCAATTAAAAAGAAAATACTGACAATACCATATATTTGCAAGGACATGGAGAAACTGGAACTCTCATACAATGCTGGTGGGAGTGGAAATTGGAATAAGTACTATGGAAAACTATTTGATAGTATATTTAATAAAAATAGATATACATGCATGCTATATCAAGCAAAAAAACAAACAAAAAAAGAATGATCCCGTTATGCCACAATATTAGCTCTCTTCTAGTACACAAACCAAATAAAAACTCAGAAATGTGGTATCTAGAAGTTCAAGGCTCATGGAGGACATGTAGAACTGGATTTGAATTCCAGCTCTGCCACTCCCACCCTAGTAGCTATCCTTTCCTGGGTTTAGGTCCATCACCTGCACAATGGGTTGACGAGGAGATCAAGTGAAATAATGTAGGCAAAACTCATGTCACGTAATAGGCGCTTATTAAATGCCAACATCGCCTTAATCGATATCCAGCCCATGATGGTGGTTTAATAAATATTCATTCAATTTATTGAAAATGGGACTCCCAAAGAAATTTTTACTGATTCTGCAAATGAGAAATATCCTTTCTGGAAGTCGAGGTTGAATCAGTGACAGACTGAGTTCTGGGCAAAATTTCCTATAAGTCTTCCTAGCTATTCTGTGCTGCTTGCATGTATCGTGGTACTCTTTCCCCCACTCCACAGAGGCTCCAGAAACTCTGTCCTTCATTGGTGTGCATTATAATCTCCAAGAAGCCTTAGATTCACTGGAAAGCAATCAAGTTAAATCAATTCTTATTTGTCAATGACCATTTAACCTACCCAGAGACAATTGTATTTTTTTGAAAAAGCCCAGGGTGATGGGAATTCCCTGGCAGTCCAGTGGTTAGGACTCTGTGCTTCTACTGCTGGGGGCCTGGGTTCAATCCCTGGTTGGGGAACTGAGATCCTGCAAGCTACATGGTGCAGCCAAAAATAAACAGAAGAAATTCTTTTGTGTGAGAGAGGCATCTAGAGTCCGGGACAGACTTAGGACCCACACTCCTTAAATTATGACATTTAAGCTGCTCGGGGAGTCCTTATTTGCACAATAGACAAAGTGGTCACTCAGTGTGGCTTCCTTTGTGGGGAAAAGACTTTTACACTTGGGAACCATTTCTTCTGGATACCCCCTTGGCTATGCTTTTTACTCCCTCAGTACCATCACTCTGACTCTAAGAAACATCAGGCAGAAATACCAAAAACGAATTTTTATCTTGCAGAAAAATCTAAATAACTTCAATAGCTTTTTTGGACCTAAGGTGGGAATTTGTAATAGAAGAATATTTTTTAGGTAAGAAATGACTGAATTATAAGCTGCAAAAGTAATTTAACTTCCAGAAACTAGGAATTGTTTACATCCTGATCATAGACATTTATAGACGATGGAGAATAGGCCCAGAATGGTGAAATCCAGGAATAATACTTGAATTTTACTTTTGACCATCTTTTTCAACCTGCCCTACCTCAATTATTTTATCAAAAACGTTAATAAGTAATAAAGCCAGCCAGTTTTACAGATACTAGAACATAATACACTCTTCCAAAGGCATTATTATGGCTCTAACACTGGTGGAGATTTTAAAGAGGAAAGATCTTAAAGTGTCAATAGAGAAAGGAGGAAATCCAAAGGCTTAAATAATCTATTAAAATGAATGACTTTTGAATAATCAATCACTTACAATTTTTCCCTAAAATAAAATCTTCTACCTTGGCTTTTACACTGCAAGAGACAGTATTTTCACATCAGTGCTGTAGGAAAATTTATTACCATTTATAAAACTATTGCTTCCTTTTGTTTCTCTTATCTGTAATGATTTTTTTTCTCATAATTCTTAGAGCTCAAAGCAGAAAATAAAATGATGGAAAAGTTTTCCCAGTAAGTACCAGAAGACCTTCACTCAAGACTCGTCTTCCCTTTAGATGAGGTTAGGTGAGATATCAGGGGAAAGAAAAAAACATTTGTTGGACTCCAGCAATTCTTCTTGAAATATCACTCCCAGAAAATAAGCCCTAACTCCTCTGAAGCACAGTGAGAATTTTTCCTCAAAGCCTCTTCACACCCTACCTCAGTTAGGGCCTCATGGATACACTCTGGGAAAAAGTGTGCTGGAATCAGAATTGCCAACATCGGGGTGGGGATGGTGGTGTGCTGCGTTGGGCGATTGGGATTGACATGTATACACTGATGTGTGTAAAACTGATGACTAATAACCTGCAGTATTTATATCTCATTCTAGCATCCAATAAAATTCATTTATAGAAAATGAATTAATTGGAAAAACTTTATCACATGAAAATAATTTTAGTAAAATTAGTTGTTTTAAAAAATCCAGTAAAATACTTACTATTTTCATAAATTGTGTGATAACTATAACATATATATCCAAAAACTGTATTTCATGTAGTAGCCTTATAATCACAGTAAGAAACAATTTAAAATAATTTTTAATTGATTTCAGAAAAATGTGGTAGATGATCAATAGAAGTCTTTGAAGCATAAAAATTATATTAAGCAGAAAATCTGTGAATAAAGTAAAATTGAAAACTAACTTTAAGGAGAAAAATAGAATGATGTCTAACTTCCTGTAAGAAGAGCTTGTTCATGTATTTTCTAAATAGATGATGATGGATGACTCACCCTGGTATTTAGATTCCATTAAGTACTACCGTGATATAACTATTTTGTTTTAAAATATCATTTTTTATGTACACTGGAAAATTTTTGCTTTGTATCTTTTTCAATTTGATTAAAAGCTTTAGATGGCCATCTAAAAAAAAAAAAAAATTGCCAACATCAACAGCACCTCCAGAAATCCCGGTGCCAGACTCCCTAGTTGGTTTAAAAGGCAAGAATGGCCTCCCAGACAGCTTGATCCCCCCAAGAATATGAATAAACACAGCTGGTCCTCCTTCACACTTGAGATAAGGGAGATAAGCCCAAGTCCTCAGCTCCCTGGGGTGGAGCTGCACCTCAGGCCGTGGGCCACCCCAGACTAAACAAGCTGAGGCCCACAGCTGCAAGACCACACCCGCTCAGCCACTGTTTCTGTGTTTCCACTGGCTGCTACCACCACCCTTGACTTAACAATTAGGTCAGACCTTGCATTGGCTCTCCCTTCTTTTTACTGAACTCCTTTATTCCTCCAATATCTCCGTTTTCTTTGCCTTGCTACTTGCCCACCCAGGGCTTTAGAGAAATACTGAGTAGTTGGGTTAGACATCTTGTGAAACCCTAAGAGAGGTGGTGGCTTCTTGCCTTGGTTAATCTCAGGGTTACCTCACCTTCCCCCCTTTTTTAAACTCTTCTAATACCTCTCCAACCAGTGTCCTTAATAAATACCCCTTACTACCTGTCACGAGTCCTGGTCTCTTGACTGGACCATGACCAATGCAAATACACCTCAATAATGGTTATTTGCATGCTCTCCAAGTTTTTGCTGGTGTTTGAAGAATAGATGGTCTTATATGATCCTCCACAATGTCCTCTGAGGTCCCTTGCGTCCCTTCTGGCCTTAAGGGGCATTGAGGTGACATCTACTACTACAGTCTGTGATTCCAACCATTTTCCTTCGGTTGACAGGTCCTCAAATTCTGCACTTATTTCTTCTGCTGCCAAGCCTCTGCCTCTGATTCTCTGGCCTCTGAGCAGCTCCAAATCCCTTCATCAGGGCACACAGGGGCTCTGGAATCTCCTGCAAGCTGTGGTTCCCCATGGCCTCAGGACTTTCTCTCTCCCTCTCTCCCTCTCTCCGTCTCTCCACCCTATCACACCCATTCCTCTTTATTACACTTTCTTTATTTTGGATATGGTGCCAATTGTTTTTTTTTATTGAAATATAGTTGATTTACAATGTTGTGTTAGTCTCTGGTATAGAGCAAAGTGATTCAGTTACATATTTTATATATATATATATATATGTATATATATAATTTTTCAGACTCTTTTCCATTATGGTTTATTACAAGATACTGAATATAGTTCCCTGTGCTATACAGTAGGACCTTGTTGGTTATCTATTGTACATATAGTAGTGTGTATCTATTAATCGCAAGCTCCTAATTTATCCCTCCCTTCTCCTTTCCCCTTTGGTAACCATAAGTTTGTTTTCTATGCCTGTGAGTCTATTTCTGTTTTGTAAATAAGTTCATTTGTATCATTTCTTAGATTCCACATATAAGTGATATCATATGATATTTGTCTTTCTCTGACTTACTTCACTTAGTATTATAATCTCTAGGTCCATCCATGTTGCTGCAAATGGCATTGTTTCATTCTTTTTTATGGCTGAATAATATTCCATTGTGTATATATACCACATACCACATCTTTATCCATTCATCTGTCAATGGACATTTAGGTTGCTTCCATGTCTTGGCTATTGTAAATAGTGTTGCTATGAATATTGGGGTGCATGTATCTTTTCGAATTAGAGTTTTCTCCAGATATGTGCCCAGGAGTGGGATTGCTCCATCGTACGGGAGCTCTATTTTTAGTTTTTTAAGGAGCCTCCATACTGTTTTCCAAAGTGGCTGCAAATTGTGCTGATTTAACTACAGGATGTCTAGAAGCCTGCAGCTTTCCTTAGTCTATGCTCATGGAAGTGGATCACTCATTTCACCATGTTCCCTCAGGCTTACACAGATGTTTCTGTAGCTCAAGCCTCATCGTGGTTCACCCCTGAGAGAGTCGGATAAAGCAAGGACACTGGCATCTCATCCTCCCCCCTCTCACTCTCCCTCCCTCCCATCTATCCACCTCCTCTTCAAATCAGAAAATTTTTCTTTTACTTCTTCATCCTATTTGACAGGGACTTGCCCCCAGATTATTTCCTCCTCCCGCAAAATGTTATTTATACTCATCATTCTCCTGGGAGTCATACTGACAGGCAGCAGGAAAACATGATTTCGAATTGGGGGAAAGAAGAATGAAAAATAATTCATTTATTTTAATATATTACTCCTACTACCTGCTCCCTCTAGTACAAGTATGTGCCCCTCAAAGGACATTTATTCTCATTTCTAAGAAAGTGAGAGCCTGACCTCTGTCCTTCATACATCCTCTAGGCCTGTGCTGTCAAACACGGCAGCCTCTACCACATGTGGCTGTTGAACATGTGGAATTTGGCTTCTCCACATTAAGATGTGCTGTAAGTGTATCAAATTACATACCAAATCTTGAAGACTGAGTATTAACAAATAATGCAATATATTGCATTAATAATTTTTATGTTGCTTACGTGTTGAAATAAATGACAGTTTGGAGGTATTGGGATAAGTAAAATATATTATTAAGATTAATTTCACCACTTTCTTTTTACTTTTTAATGTGACTATTAGAAAATTTGAAATTACATGTGTGCACATACCATATTTCTATTAGCCAGATACCAGTCTCATGAAACCCAGGACAGTTGCTGGTCATTGACTGTTGTACCCATGGCTGGTATCCAGTGCATTGGCACCAACATGGCTGTACCACCTGTTTATAGATGCTGTTGGTTTGGGTCAGTGCTGCCATCACAGGTGGTTAAATATTTTTCATATCACCTGATTGTATGGCCATTGGCTAGCACAGTGCCAGCACATAGCATTGGATGGATGGATGGATGGATGGATGGATGGATGGATGGATGGATGGATGGATGAATTAAAACTCAGATGACAATTTCTTCAGTCTCTAAAATTACCCTGCAACTCCAACATGATCGATGATTATATAAATCCATCACACTAACCAGATTTCCAATCTCTGCCCTGTGATTGAGAAGACTAGGCTAGAGTACCTGTCACATTAATGTCAAAGCACAAACAATAAAAAAGCCCCTGCCCCATCTCTTGGGAGGCAGATTTAATTTCTGCTTTCAAACATGGTATCAGATGAGTGGCAAGACATGCAAACATAATCAGCATGTGTCTTCCTGATTCCACTCCCAGCCTGAGCTGCAGTGACAGGGCTGAGCAGCTGCTGTTCCATGGCATGATTGGAAAGTCCCAGCAGAACCTTCTACCCCTAAAACAGCTCCCTTTCTTTTCTTCCTCAGAGAGCTCTTCCCTGCTGACTCCCTGTTAGGGGTTGAATTGTGTGCCCCCAAAATTCATATGTTGAAGTCCTAACCCCTGGAACCTCAGAATGTGTCCTTATTTGACAATGGGGTGGTTGTAGATGTAATGAATTAACATTAACTCCAGGTCATACTGGAGTAGGATGGGCCCCTAATGCAATATGACTGGTGTCCTTATAGAAAGGGAAATTTGGACATAGACAAGCACATAGGAAGAACACCAAGTGAAGATGAAGGCAGAGATCAGGGTGATGCTTCTGCAAGCCAAGGAATGCCAAAGACTGCCAGCAAACCACCAGAAGCTACAAGGGAGGCCTGGAACATATCTCCCTCACAGACCCCAGAAGGAACCAACCCTGCCGACACGTTGATCTCAGACTTCTAGCCTCCAGAAGTGTGAGACAATAAATTTCTGTTGTCTAAGCTACCCAGTCTGTGATACTTTGTTAAGCAGCCCTAAAAAATTAATACATTCCCTCAGTCTAAATCAGAGTCCCAGTTCTTTTTCATACCACTTCTTTCATGGTACTTATTAAATCTGTATATTTTTATACCCATGTGTCTGTTTGGGTAATGTTCATGTTCCATTTTTCTCCAAGCTCAATGAGCTGTTTTGTCTACCATTGTATACCCAACATCTAGAAATGAAGAGTTACTCCATAAACATGTTTTAATGAATACATGGGCTGTCCTTCCACTGGAACCAGAAATGCAGCTCTTACAGGACCACACACATGACTCCTTAGGAAGAAAAGTCAGGATGCCTGAGGACACACGCTAACAGGTTGTCTCAGCAGCCCCCCTTAACCAAGGTGAAATGTGACGTTTACCATGATCTCTTCAGCACAGGCTAGTCTCTCAGATTAGTGGGACCGTGTCTGGCAGGGATCAGGAGCCTGAGATAAGTTCTAGAAATAGAGCCCCTGCCCCTGGAGACAGCAGGCTAGAGGAAGCATCACAGCATGCATGCATTTTTGAAGAAGCTGAGGGAGGATGTTGCCCTAGGACCACAGCAACAAGTAAGCAAAGGCCACCAAGCCCTTGGCAGTGGGAGGGGAGCCAACTAAAGAGAGACAAGCTGCAATGATCACATTAAATAGATTCACCAGTTAGCCTTATTCCCATTTTACAGGACAAAACTGAAGTTGAGGGAGTTTAGTAATTTGCCCAAGGTCACAAAGTTAATGAGTGATAACCAGAATTTAAAACCAGGGATTTGCTGTTAGGATACTTTCCCAGCAACCTGATCTTGCATACAGCTGGCCTGGATGACTTTCTTTCATGCTGTGATCACGACAAGCTGAAAAAGTCATGTATTTTAGAAAGCATTATTTACCAATTTTTGTTTTCTTGTCTGTCTCCATCTACTAGACGGCACACATCTTGAGAGAGCAGGACTGTCTGTCTCCTTTATATCTGCATACCCAGACTTAATTAGGTTCTGCATTCCTATTACCTAACACAGGACCCAACATCCAGTAGGAACTCAAAAATGTTTGCATATGAATGAATTAAATAAGCACTTGTTGATCACCTATACGTACTTGTTTTATTGAAATATAGTTGACATGCAAAATTACGTTAGTTTCAGGTGTACTACATAGGGATCTGACATTTGCATACATTATGAAATGATCACCATGGTAAGTCACCCGTCCCTATATGAAATTATTACAATATTATTGCCCATGTTCCATATGCTGTGTATTATATCCCTGTGACTTATTATGTAACTGGAGGTTTGTAACTCAATCCCCTTCACCTACTTCCAGCCCCACCCTAACTCCCTTCTGGCTACCACCCTTTGCTCTCTGTATCTATGAGTCTTGTTTCATTTTGTTATTTGTTTGCTTTGTTTCTTAGATTCCACACGTGAGATCATGTGGTGTTTGTCTCTCTCTGTCGGACTCATTTCGCTTGGCATAATATCCTCTAGATCCAATTTGTGTTGTCGCAAATAGCAAGAGTCCTTTTTTTTTTTTTTTTTTTACAGCTGAGTAATATCCCATTGTATGTATATATATATATATATATATATATATACCATATCTTCTTTATCCATTTATCTATCAATGGACACTTAGGTTTCTTTAATATCTTGGTTATTGTAAATAATGTTGCAATGAACGTTGGGGTGCCTATATCTTTTTGAATTAGTGTTTTCATATTCTTTGAGTAAATACCCAGAAGTGAAATTGCTGAATCACATGGCAGTTCTATTTTTAATTTTTTGAGGAAACTCCATACTGTTTTGCATAGTGACTGCACCAATTTACAATCCCGCCAACAGTGCATGAAGGTTCTCTTTTCTCCACATCCTCACCAACACTTGTTATTCCTTGTTTTTTTGATAATAGGCATTTTAACAGGTGTGAGGTGGTAGTTCACTGTGGTTTTGATTTTTCCCTGATGATTAATGATGTTGAGCATCTTTTCATGTGTCTGTGGGCCATCTGTATGTCTTTGGAAAACTGCCAAGGAAATGGAAAATTTTTTAATAAAATGGAAAAAAATTTTTAATTTTAATCAGGTTTTTTTGGGTTTTGATGTTGAATCATATGAGTTCTTAGTATATTTTGAGTATCAACACTTATTGGATATATTGTTTGCAAATATCTTCCCCCATTCAGTAGCACGCCTTTTCATTTTGTTGATAGTTTCCTTCACTGTGCAAAAGCTTTGTAGTTTGATATAGTCCCATTTGCTTATTTTTGCTTTTGGTTCCCTTGCCTGAGGAGACAGATCCAAAATACATTGCTAGACTGATGTCAAAAAGCATACTACCTATGTTTTCTTCTAGGAGTTTTATAGTTTCAGATCTTACATTCAAATCTTTGATCCATTTGAGTTTATTTTTTTATATGGTGTGAGAAAGTAGTCCAGTTTGATTCTTTTGCATGTAGCTATCCAGGTTTTCCGACACCATTTATTTATTTATTTATTTTAATAAATTTATTTTATTTATTTATTTATTTTTGGCTGCATTTGGTCTTCGTTTCTGTGTGTGGTCTGTCTCTAGTTGCTGCAAGTGGGGGCTACTCTTTTTTTTTTTTTTTTTTTTGTGGTACGCGGGCCTCTCACTGTTGTGGCCTCTCCCGCTGCGGAGCACAGGCTCCAGACGCACAGGCTCAGTAACCATGGCTCATGGGCCCAGCCACTCCGCCGCATGTGGGATCTTCCTGGACCGGGGCATGAACCCGTGTCCCCTGCATCAGCAG
>NC_041219.1:3839495-3846483 GCF_002837175.3 Physeter macrocephalus | reverse complement strand
TCAGTAGTTGTGGCACATGGGCTCAGTAGTTGTGGCTCATGGGCTTTGTTGCTCCACAGCATGTGGGATCTTCCTGGACCAGGGCTCGAACCCATATACCCTGTATTGGCAGGCGATTCTTAACCACTGCGCCACCAGGGAAGTCCCCAGCACCATTTATCGAAGAGGCTGGCTTTCAACATTGTATTTTCTTGCCTCCTATGTCATAGATTAATTGACCATATGAGCACGGGTTTATTTCTGGGCTCTCTATTCTGTTCCATTGATCTATGTGTTTGTTTTTGTGACAGCATCATACCGTTTTGATTTCTGTAGTTTTGCAGTACAGTTCAAAATCAGGGAGTGTGATACTTCTAGCTTTGTTCTTCTTTCTCAAGATGGATCTGGCTATTAGGGCTTTTTTTGTGTTTTCACACAAAGTTTAGAATTATGTATTCTAGTTCTGTGAAAAATGCCATTGGTATTTTGATAAGGATTACACTGAATCTGTAGGTTGCCCTGAGTAGCATGGTCATTTTTAACAGCATTAACTCTTCCAATCCCTGAGCAATGTATACCTTTCCATCTGTTTGTGTCATCTTCAGTGTCTTTCATCAGTGTCTTATAGTTTTCAGAGTACAAGTCATTTACCTCTTTGGTTAGATTTATTCCTAGGTATTTTATTCTTTTTGATGCAATTGTAAATGGGATTGTTTTCTTAATTTTACTTTCTGATAGTTCACTGTTAGTATGTGAAAATGCAACACATTTCTGTATATTAAGTTGATATCCTGGAACATTACTGAATTCATTTGTTAGTTCTAACATTTTTGGTAGCATCTTTGGGTTTTTCTACTGTTGACTTTAAAAAAATGCACAATGTGAGAGTTGCCCCAAAGTTTTATTTGGGGCAAAATGAGGACTGCAGGCTGGGAGACAGCGTTTCAGATAGCTCTGAGAAAACTGCTCTGAGGAAGTGAGGGGAGGAGCCAGGATATATAGCAGTTTTGCAACAAAGGGCAGGTAGTCAGGAAGCTCAAAGGATTATTGTTAATTAAAGAAAACCAGATATCTCAAGTTAAGGAATTTATGTATGGGAAGATGCAAGAGTCTGGGCTCACTGAAATCATTCCTTTGATATGCACCTCAGCTATCTGGGGCCAGTATCCTGTGTTTTCACATCCTGAGTTTCCTCAGGGCTCACCGGCTCATGGCTCACGTTGGAGGGCTGCAATCATTGATGACTGTGACATCCTTTGTTTACTGATACGACAGGAAATATTCCATTTATAAATATTCCATTCCATTTATAAATATTCCATTCATCACTATATATAATATCATGTCAACTGGAAACAGTGACAGTTTTACTTCTTCATTTCTTATTTGAATTCCTTTTATTTATTTATTTTTTCTTGTCTGATTGTTGTGTCTAAGACTTACAGTACTATGGTGAATAAAAGCAGTGAGGGGGGAATCCTTGTCTTATCCTTGATCTCTGATCTTAGAGGAAGTGCTTTCAGCTTTTCACCATTGAGTATGATGTTGGCTGTGGGCTTGTCACATATGGCCTTTATTATTTTGAAGTACGTTCCCTCTATACCCACTTTGCTGAGAATTTTTAACATAAATGTTGAATTTTTTCAGAAGCCTTTTCTGCATCTCTTGAGATCATCATATAATTTTTACTCTTCAGTTTGTTAATGTGGTGTATCACATTGATTGATTTGCGGATACTGACCCATCCTTGCATCCCTGGGATAAATCCCACATGATCATGGTATATGACCCTTTTAATGTATCGTTGAATTCTGTTTGCTATTATTTTGTTGAGGATTTTTTCATATATGTTCATTAGTGATTTTGGCCTGTAATTTTCTACTACTTTTACTGTATGTTTGCCGTTACCAGTGACAATTTTTCCTTTTATAATTTTCATATTTCTAGTTGTGACTTTTTCTTCTCTGCTTAGAGAAGTTTCTTTAGCATTTCTCATAAAGCTGGTTTGGTGGTGCCGAACTCTTTTAGCTTTTTCTTGTCTGTAAAACTCTATCTTTCCTTCAACTATGAATGATAGCCTTGCTGAGTAGAGTATTCTTGGTTGTAGGTATTTTCCTTTCATCACTTTGAATATATCATGTCTCTCCCTTCTGGCCTGCAAAGTTTCTGCTGAAAAGTCAGTTGATAGTCTTATGGGAGTTCCTATAACTAGTTGCTTTTCTCTTTCTGCTTTTAAGATTCTCTCTGTATCTTTAATTTTGCCATTTTAATTATAATGTTTCTTGGTATGAATCTCTTTGGGTTGATCCTGTTTAGGACTCTCTTTGCTTCCTGGACATGGATGTCTGTTTCTTTCCCCAGATTAGGGAAGTTTTCAGCTATTATTTCTTCAACTAAGTTTTCTGCCCCTTTTATCCTTCTGGGCCCTCTGTAATGCAAATATTTTTTGCTTGATGTTGTCCCATAGGTCCCTTAATTTACCTTAACTTTTTAAAATTCCTTTTTTTTTTTTTTGCTCCTCTGTTTGGGTGAGTTTCACTGCCCTGTCTCCCCAGTCATTGATTTGTTCGTCTACTCCATCTAGTCTGCTGTTGAGCCCTTCTACTGTATTTTTCAATTTCATTATTGTATTCTTCAGCTCTGTTTGGTTTCTCTTTATATTTTCTAAATCTTTGTTAAAATTCTCACTGTGTTCATCCATTCTTCTCCTGAATTTGGTGAGCATTTTTATGATCATTACCTTGAACTCTTTATTGGGCAGATTGCTTATCTCCACTTTATTTAGTTCCTTTTTTTGAGGGTAACCTCAAAAAAGGAATATGTTCCTTCATTTGGCCTGATTCTCTGTGTTTATGTCTATTTGTTAGTTAGATCAGTTATGTTTTCTGCTCTTGGTCTTATGTAGGAGACGTCCTATGGGGCCCAGCAGCATGCTCCCTTGGTCACCAGAGCTGTATGCTCTAGGGGTACCCCCTATATGGGCTGTGTGGGCTCTTCTGTTGTGATAGGGCTGGCTACTGTGAGCATACTGGCAGGGAAGGCTGGTCCTCAGCTAAGTTGGCTAAGAGGTCATGACTCATGCAGTAACTGCAGGCCCACTGGAAGGTGGGGTAGGCTTCCCAAGTGGCTGTCTATATGGCTTGGAAGGATATGGGGCTGGTGCCATCACACAAATGGGTGGGGCCAGGTCCCCAAGTAGCTGTCTGTGCAGTTTGGGGGGGGTGTGCAGCTCAGGGCTGGTCCCAGCTCACTCTTGGTTGGGGCCAGGTCCTCGGTGCTTATAGGCTAGAGGGAGGGTTCCAAACTGGTGCTGCCAGTGCCAGTGTTATAGTGGTAGAATAAGCTCTCCCAAATAGTTGATGCCAGTGTCTCCATCCCTAGAGGCGGTCCCAGTTGCTTCCTGCCTCTCTGGAAGGCTCTCCAAGATCAGCAAGTGGGTCTGACCCAGACTTCTTGCAAACTACTGCCTCCGTGCTGGGACTCAGAGCATATGAGATTTTGCACATACCCTTTAAGAGCAGAGTCTCTGTTTCCTATAGTCCTTCAGCTCTCCCAAAGGTGAGCCCTACTGGTTTTCAAAGCCAAATGTTTTGGGGGCTCATCTCCCTGATGCAAGACCCCCAGGTGGGGTGCCCAATATGGGGCTCAGACCCTTGCTCCTTGGGGAGAATCTCTATGGTCGTGATATTCCTCCCATTTATGGATCACCAACACAGGGGTGTGGATCCTGACTATATCACATCTCCGCCCCTTCTACCTGTCTTGTTGCAGTTCCTTCTTTATGTCTTTAGTTGTAGAAAATCTTTTCTGCTAGTCTTTAGTTTACTCTCATAGATAGTTGCTCTGTAAGTAGTTGTAATTTTGGTGTGCCCATGGGAGGAGGCGAGTTCAGGGTCTTTCTACTCCACTTTCTTGGCTGTCACTCTACCTATACATACTTTAAAAGAAATCAATATTAAAAATTTCATCAGTGTAAAAGTTTCAGTGAAAGAACATCTACAAAAGCACTGGCCTGGAATTAAGCATTTCTCTTTTCCACTTTTCAATTGTGGAGTACTGGAGTATAGTTATATTTTCTGTGAATAAAAAAGCATTCAGTGCCACCCTATGGAAATTTCCCATTCTGGGTTGCTAAGCTGCCCTTCTCTAGTAATGCATTCTCTCTCTTCTTCTAGCTCCTTACGCACAACTCTCCATTGAGTTCCCTTTGGAATACCAATTCTAATTTTGTTTGGAATTGTTTTTGCTAAATCAAGAACTTTTTATTGTAGCAAAATCTCCAAGGTAATCAAACAATGGATATTTTCAAATTAGATTACTGTGAAAGGTAGCTAATTTTAGACAGGCAGCTATTGGTGACAACTTGGGGATAACATCTTCTTTCTCCTAATAAGGATACCAGAAGTCAACTGGTAGATAGACAAGCAGAATATGAAATTTCCATCATCCAGCCAAGGTCATGTGAAATTGTTCCTTGGCAAATATCTTTTTGTTTCCTTTACTTGCCCTCAAATGGGGGAAGGAGGACTGCCAAATACCAACTTGAAGAACACTACCCAAAGTGCTAAACATAAAGAGTGAGGAATACCAGGGAGTATTGTAAAAATTTGTTTCTAATAGAGCCTGTAGTATCTTCATATTTCTATGCTGCCATTTCACTGCTGCCATATTGGTTTACTACAAAAGCAATCATTCTAGGTTCAAAAGCCCCACTCACAGCAGAGCTAGTAAAACCCAGCACCTTTCAACTGGAGGCCACCCTATTTGTTTTCTCCACTCAAAAACACAAACTCTGAAAATGAGAAGATGTGGAAAAAGAAGTGAGCACCTGAGCTGAAAGTATTTCTGTCCTCTCTTTACATATGACATTGAAATTAAATACTGCAGTGAAATAGCTCACACACGACTCACATCCTCAATAGTAATCCACACTGGTCATAGGCCAGACAATGGAAGACCTCAAGGGGCAAAACTCTTGCAGATTGTAATTTGATATTTATGGTGTTCTGTCGCCATCTCCTGGAAGAAAAGACCAAGAACACAAAAAGGGGTGCTAGGATTTCAGGTTTTAGTGGAGATAATTTTCTTTAATTCTCAAGAAAGGTAAAGACTCTGCAGTCACTGAAGATACATACTTGCATCCCCTTCCAAATGAATTAACACAATGTTGAGCAACCAAGAAAGCTCAAAGGTAAATGTTCAGAACTCTAGTGTCAGTTACTTGAGAACAAGAGATAACATCAAACCAATGAGTAATGAGCCTTTAGACTTGTCAGTCCCCAGAGAAGATCTGAATTCTCATTAGTAAAGAGACATGAGATCCAATTTTGCACGAGTCAGTAGTACTGCAGAAACACAGAGAGACACTAAATGAATAATTTCCACACTCAGCTTTGAAAGGCATCATCCTTATTGCTTCTTAAGTCTTAGAATTTGACAAAAGAATTCTAAGGGTTTTAAAACATTATTAACGAGATTAAGCATTTTTTCCAGATTAACTCTTATTCCCCAGGCTAGCTTGTGTTGGAGTTATTTACACATACTGCACAAACACAACCAAATGAATTGGCATGATTGACTTTCTCTACACTAGGTCCCGTCAGTATTTATTTCTCAAGGTTTGGTTTACATAACAACAAAGGATCATTGTGCAACATTTAAAAATATTATTTTAAAACACTTTTATTTTGATCATTATGTCTTCTCCATCAATATCCTCATGCAATGAGTGAAAAAAAAAAACCACAACACTTTAAAGTAGAAAGTATTTTAGTCCAACCACTTCACAGTCCCAAATCACAAGCTATATTCAAAGTGAGGGCAAAATCCTAAGGTCAACTCCCGCTAATCATCATGAAGGACAATTTAAACCATCTGTTCTTTCTAAACATTTGGCCCCCATCCTGCCCCACTGTCCTGACTTTGGGGGAACTTTACAGCTTATACAACGTACCAGTGTCCTGAAGTAACCAGAGATTGCTGATTTCCTTTCTGAATACTGATTATGCTTATTCATAAAACACAGAAAATGGAACACAGGTTTAGTATTTTAGAGCTGGAAGAGACTTTTTTTAAGTGATACCTGGTGGCCTATTTTGGAAGATGGCAGGTTTGAACTAAGCATTGAAATATGTCAGGCTTTTTTTTTTTTTTTCTTAATTCAGCTTCTCTTGAGGGCCTACCTTGTAAAAAGCACTGTGAGGAACATAGATATAACTTCTATTTCCAAAAAGTTGACTATGTTGTCTGCTTCTATGTTCCCAAGCTACCCATAAACTGAAAGGAAACTGAAAGGAAAAGTACCATGGTTCAATAGAAAAGTTGATGTCTTACAAAGAAGCATAATCCTACCCTGCAGCTCTGCCCCTTTACAATGTATCTCATGTAACATGATACTTAATAGGGTTACTTGATAGAGTTAATCACCACATGGCAATTCTTTCCAAAACTGATGGCTAAGAGGAGAAATAACACTTGTTACTGCCAAACATCTTTGGGCAGGAACTCTGCCCACACAACATCAACAATAAAATCACAGCATCCCAACCTCCTGAATCTACATTTGGGGTCAGAAGTCCAGTCTTCATAAATATCCAGACATTGGAAATGCTTCATGGCCCACAACCAAATCTTGGGATCTTTTAAGTCCATCCTTTCCTCCCCTTCTTTCCTCTTCCTCCCTCACTGTTGGAGTCTTGGTTGCTTTGATGCTCAAGCATTTTGGGATACCTTCCTGTTTATCTTTCTGCTAGTTTTCCAGCTGAACACTTGTATAGTTTGTGTTCAATGACAAATCCATAGAGCTCCAACACTTGATCAAAATACACAAGGTTTTGATTCTATCAGTTCAGCAGTTATCTTTCAATGTCCTGCAATCTCTCATCAAAATGACATAGGGCGGGCTTCCCTGGTGGCGCAGTGGTTGGGAATCCGCCTGCCGATGCAGGGGACACGGGTTTGTGCCCCGGTCCAGGAAGATCCCACATGCCGCGGAGCAGCTGGGCCAGTG
>NC_041219.1:3818805-3838819 GCF_002837175.3 Physeter macrocephalus | reverse complement strand
GCCTGTGCGTCCAGAGCCTGTGCTCCGCAACGGGAGAGGCCACAACAGTGAGAGGCCCGCGTACCGCAAAAAAAAAAAAAAAAAAAAAAAAAAAATGACATAGCCATGCTCTAACTTGTAAGATGATACCAAATGAAACTGAGAGGCTGGCCACCTTCATGAAATTTATTTCAAACTTTCAAAAATACGTCTCAACTGCCACTGATCTTTATCCCTGTAGATTTCACCAGTCTCTAATGAGTTGATTTTAGGCAATTTCTCATCTCCCACTCTCCCACCACAAGCTCAACTTTCAGAATGCAGAGCTACTTGTAAGTTTCCCTAAACGTGCCAAGCTCCCTCGAGTGACCAGCCTTCATATATGCTTCTACTTCATATGCCTTCCCTTTGACAGTCTGGATAATACCTACTTATCCTTTAAACTTCAGCCTAGGAGTTGCCTTCTCTTATCTCCTCCAGGCAGTCTGGATTCCCTGACACTTCTGTGCTCCTCAAAGACCCTGTTTATACCTGCATCACGAAATCATCACATGTTAGTAAAATTATTTCCCCCTTCCACAAGCTATACATTCATTCTGGGAAGTGATTAAGAGTTTGACTCTGTACCCAGCACTCAGGGTTGAGTCTAACACATAGCAAGCGCTCTGCAAATGTTTGCCAGATGGATGGCCATTCCTGATGGTTGAGACACTAAGGAAGGGGCTGATTTCCAGTGGCACACAGCACTGCAGACAGACAGGAGAGTGGCTTCCTGGCCAGTTCAGACAGGCAGAAAGACATGAACACTTCCTTTCTTCCCTCCCCCCTCTTGTCATCCATCTCGTGTTCTAAACAGCTCCATTTCCCGTTAGCCAAAGTTTCAGATCCATCAAGAATAAACCTTTAGGTGAGCTGGGTGCACAAGTGGTCTAGGCTGCTGACATGTGGCTTGCAGTCAGTGCTTCACTCATGGTAAAAAAATACCTCTCTAGTAAGGCGGCTATAAGAATTAAAAGGGTCATTTTGGTAATCTTCGGCAAACACCTTGCTCTCCAAAACTGATATAGAAAGAAGAGAGAAGAGAAAAAACAAACAAACACTGGAACCTACCAAAACAAGATACCCTACATCCAAAGACAAAGGAGAAGCCACAATGAGATGGTAGAAGGGGTGCAATCACAATAAAATCAAATCCCATACCCACTGGGTGGGCAACCCACAAACTGGAAAACAATTATACCACAGAAGTTCTCCCACTGGAGAGAAAGTTCTGAGCCCCACGTCAGGCTTCCTAGCCTGGGGGTCCAGCAATGGGAGGAGGAGTCCCCAGAGAGTCTGACTTTGAAGGCTAGCGGGATTTGACTGCAGGACTTCCAGAGGACTGGGGAAAACAGAGACTCCACTCTTGGAGGGCACACTCCACTCTTGTATGCACCAGGACCCAGAGGAAAAAAAGCAGTGACCCCATAAGAGAATGGGCCAGACCTAGCTGCTAGTATTGGAGGGTCTCCTGCAGAGGCAGGGGAAAGCTGTGGCTCACTACAGGGACAAAGATACTGGCAGCAGCCATTCTGGGAAGTACTCATTGGTGTGAGCCCTCCCAGAGGCCACCATTAACCCCACCAAACAGCCTGTTGGCCAGTGTTGGGTCACCTCAGGCCAAACAACCAACAGGGAGAAAACAAAGCCCCACCCATCAGCAGACAAGCAGATTAAAGTTTTACTGAGCATGGTCCTACCTAACAGAGGGACAACACCCAGCTCTACCCAGCACCAGTCCCTCCCATCAGGAAGCTTGCACAAGGCCTCTTAGATAGCCTCATCCGCCATCTGCCAGCAGAAGCAAGAAGAACTACAACCCTGCAGCTTGCAGAATGAAAACCACAATCACAGAAAGTTAGACAAAATGAAATGGCAGAGGATTATATCCCAGATGAAGGAACAAGATAAAATCCCAGATAAACAACTAAGTGAAGTAGAGATAGGCAACCTTCCAGAAAAATAATTCAGAATAATGATAGTGAAGATGATCCAGGATCTCAGAAAAAGAATGGAAGCAAAGATCAAGAAGATGCAAGAAATGTTTAACAAACACCTAGAAGAACTAAAGAACAAACAAACAGAGAAGAATGATATAATAACTGAAATGAAAAATACACTAGAAGGAATCAACAGCAGAATAACTGAGGCAGAAGAACAAATAAGTGACCTGGAAGACAGAATGCTAGAAATCACTGCTGCAGAACAGAATAAAGAAAAAAGAATTAAAAGAAATGAACACAGTCTAAGAGACCTCTGAGACAACGTTAAATGCACTAACATTCACGTTATAGGGGTCCCAGAAAGCAAAGAGAGAGAGAAAGGACCCTAGAAAATATTTGAAGAGATTATAGTCAAAAACTTCCCTAACATGGGAAAAGAAATAGCCACCTAAGTCCAGGAAGCGCAGAGAGTCCCAGGCAAGATAAACCCACTGAGAAACATGCCAAGACACATAGTAATGAAATTGACAAAAATTAAAGACAAAGAAAAATTATTAAAAGCAACAAAGGAAAAATGACAAATAACATACAAGGGAACTCCCATAAGGTTATCAGCTGATTTCTCAGCAGAAACTGCAGGCCAGAAGAGAGTGGCACAATATATTTAAAGTGATGAAAGGGAGGAACCCACAACCAAGACTCTACCCAGCAAGGCTGTCATTCAGATTTGATGGAGGAATCAAAAACTTTACAGGCAAGCAAAAGCTAAGAGAATTCAGCACCACCAGACCAGCTTTGCAACAAATGCGAAAGGAACTCCTCTGGGTGGGAAAGAGACCCACAACTTAAAACAACCTTGTACATAAATAGAGTGCTATATCAAAACCTCATGGGAACAGCAAACCCAAAAACTACAATAGATACAAACACAAAAAAGAAAAAGTAACCAAAACACAACTCTAAAGGTTGTCAACAAACCACAAGAGAAGAGAACAAAAGAGGAATGGAAGGAAAAAGACCTACAAAAACAAACCCAAAACAATTAGGAAAATGGCAATAGGAACATACATATCGATAATTACCTTAAACGTAAATGGGTTAAATGCTCCAACCAAAAGACACAGACTGTCTGAATGGATACAAAAACAAGACCCCCATATACACTGTCTACAAGAGACCCACTTCAGACCTAGCAACACATACAGACTGAAGGCGAGGGGATGGAGGAAGGTATTCCATGCTAGTGGAAATCAAAAGAAAGCTGGAGTAGCAGTATTCATATCAGACAAAATAGACTTTAAGATAAAGATTGTTGTGAGAGACAAAGAAGGACACTACATAATGATCAAGGGATCAATCCAAGAAGAAGATATAACAACTGTAAATATATATGCACCCAACATAGGAGCACCTCAATATATAAGGCAAATACTAACAGCCATAAAAGGAGAAATTGACAGTAATACAATAATAGTGGGGACTTTAACACCCCACTTTTATCAATGAACAGATCATTCAGACAGAAAATCAATAAGGAAACACAGGCCTTAAATGACATTAGACCAGATGGACTGAACTGATATTTATAGAGCATTCCATCCAAAAGCAGCAGAATACACATTCTCTCAAGTGCACATGGAACATTCTCCAGGATTGACCACATGCTGGGCCACAAAGTGAGCCTTGGTAAACTTAAGAAAATTGAAATCATATCAAGCATCTTTTCCAACCACAATGCTAGGAGATTAGAAATAAACTACAAGAAAAAAACTAACAAACATGTAAAAAACACAAACATGTGGAGGCTAAACAATATGCTACTGAACAACCAATGGATCACTGAAGAAATCAAAGAGGAAAACAAAAAATACCTAGAGACAGATAAGAATGAAAGCACAACAATCCAAAACCTATGGCATGCAGCAGAAGCAGTTCTAAGAGGGAAGTTTATAGCAATAAAATCTTACCTCAGGAAACAAGAAAAATCTCAAAATACCTAACCTTACACCGAAAGCAACTAGAGAAAGAAGAACAAACAAAATCTAAAGTTAGTAGAAGGAAAGAAATCATAAAGATCAGAGCAGAAATAAATGAAATAGAGACAAAGAAAACAATAGCAAAGATCAATGGAACTAAAAGCTGGTTCTTTAAAAACATAAACAAAATTGATAAAACTTTAGACAGACTCATCAAGAAAAAAAGGGAGAGAACTCAAATCAATAAAATTAGATATGGAAAAGGAGAAGTTACAACTGACACCACAGAAATACAAAGGATCATAAGAGACTACTACAAGCAACTGTATGACAATAACATGGACAACCTGGAAGAAATGGACAAATTCTTAGAAAGGTACAATCTCCCAAGACTGACCCAGGAAAAAATAGAAAATATGAACAGACCAATTACAAACAATGAAATTGAAACTGTGATTAAAATAATTTGCCTGTGAACCCATCAGGTCCAACAAACAAGTCCAGGACCTGATGGGTTCACAGGCAAATTCTAACAAACATTTAGAGAAGAGCTAACACCTATTCTTGTGAAACTGTTCCAAAAAATTGCAGAGGAAGGAAAACTCCCAAACTCATTCTATAAGGCCACCATCACCCCAATACCAAAACCAGACAAATATACAACAAAAAAAGAAAATTACAGGCCAATATCACTAATGAACATAGACACAAAAATCCTCAACAAAATACTAGCAATCCAAATCCAACAATACATTAGAAGGATCATACACCATGATCAAGTGGGGTTTATCCCAGGAATGCAAATATTTTTCAATATTCACAAATCAATCAGTGTGATACACCACATCAACAAATTGAAAAATAAAAACCATATGATCATCTCAATAGATGCCGAAAAAGCTTTTGACAAAATTCAGCACCCATTTATGATTAAAACTCTCCAGAAAGTGGGCATAGAGGGAACATACCTCAACATAATAAAGGCCATATATGACAAACCTACAGCTAAAGTCATACTCAATGGTGAAAAGATGAAAGCATTTCCTCTAAGATCAGGAGCAAGACAAGGATGTCCACTCTCGCCACTTTTATTCAACATAGTTTTGGAGGTTCTAGCTATGGCAATCAGAGAAGAAAAAGAAATAAAAGGAATCCAAATTGGAAAAGAAGAAGTTAAATTGTCACTGTTTGCAGATGACATGATACTCTACATAGAAAATTCTAAAGATGCTACCAGAAAACTACTAGGGCTCATCAATGAATCTGGTAAAGTTGCAGGTTACATAATTAATACACAGAAATCTGTTGCATTTCTATACACTAACAACGAACGATCAGAAAGAGAAATTAAAGAAACAATCCCATTTACCATAGCATCAAAAAGAATAAAATACCTAGTAATAAACCTACCTAAGGAGACAAAATACCTGTATGCAGAAAACTATAAGATACTGATGAAAGAAATCAAAGACAACACAAACAAATGGAAAGATATACCATGTTCTTGGATTGGAAGAATCAATATTGTCAAAATGACTATAGTACCCAAGACAATCTACAGATTCAGTACAATCCCTATCAAATTAACAAGGGCATTTTTCACAGAACTAGAACAAAAAAAATCTTAAAATTGATATGGAGACACAAAAGACCCCAAATAGCCAAAGCAATCTTAAGAAAGAAAAACAGAGCTGGAGGAGTCAGACTCCCTGACTTCAGACTCTAGTACAAAGCTATAGTCATCAGAACAGTATGGTACTGGCACAAAAATAGAAATATAGATCAATGGAACAGTATAGGAAGCCCAGAAATAAACTCACACACCTATGGTCAATTAATCTACAACAAAGGAGCCAAAAATATACAATGGTGGGGTGGATATACAGTATCTTCAATAAATGGTGCTGGGAAAACTGGACAGCTACTTGTAAAAAAATGAAATTAGAACATTATTTAACACCATACAAAAAAACAAGCTTAAAATGGATTAAAGACCTAAATGTGAGACTGGACACTATAAAACTCTGAGAGGAAAACATAGGCAGAACACTCTATGACATAAGTCGCGGCAATATCTTTTTTGATCTGTCTCCCAGAGTAATGGAAATAAAAACAAAAATAAACAAATGGGACCTCATTAAGCTCAAAAGCTTTTGCACAGGAAAGGAAACCATAAACAAAATGAAAAGACAACCCACAGATTGGGAGAAAATATTTGCAAATAATGTGACCAACAAGGGATTAGTATCCAAAATTTGCTAACAGCCCATGTGGCTTAATATCATCAAAATAAACAACCCAATCAAAAAATAGGCAGAATACCTAAATAGACATTTCTCCAAAGAAGTCATACAGATGGCCAAGAGACACATGAAAAGATGTTAAACATTGCTAATTTTTAGAGAAATGCAAATCAAAACTACAAAGAGATATCACTTCACACCAGTCAAAATGGCTATCATCAAAAAATCCACAAGCAATAAATGCTGGAGAGGGTGTGGAGAGAAGGGAACCCTCATGCGTTGTTGGTGGGAATGTAAATTGGTACAGCCTCTATGGAAAACAGTGTGGAGGTTCCTTAAAAAACTAAAAGTAGAGCTACTATATGATCCTACAATCCCACTCCTGGGCATAAATCTGGAGAAAAATATGGTCTGAAAGGATACATGCACCCCAATGTTCATTGCAGCACTATTTACGATAGCCAAGACATGGAAACCATCTAAATGTCCAACAACAGAGGAATGGAGAAAGAAGATGTGGTACATATATACAATGGAATATTACTCAGCCATTAAAAAGAATGAAATAATGCCATTTGCAGCAACATGGATGGACCTAGAGATTGTCATACTGAGTGAAGTAAGTCAGACAGAGAAAGAGGAATAGTGTATGATATCACTTATATGCAGAATCTAAAAGAAACGATACAAATGAACTTATTTACAAAACAGAAACAGACTCACAGACTTAGAGAATGAACTTATGGTTAGCAGGGGGGACGGGTGGGGGGAAGGGATAGCCAGGGTGTTTGGGATTGACGTGTATACACTGCTATATTTAAAATTGATAACCAAGGACCTACTGTATTGCACAGGGAAGTCTGCTCAATATTATGTAACAACCTAAATGGGAAAAGAATTTGAAAAAGAATAGATACATGTATATGTGAAAAAATAAAATAAAATAGAAATTTTAAATTAAAAAAAAAAAAACAATAAACCTTTCATTGAAGCAGGTTACAACTCCTCAGCTTTCCCAGGCCTCCCTGGAGAACTCCGGACTCTCTCTGAAGTCCAGCAACGAATGGGCCACCTGGACCCATGTGACCAGTCTCCCCAAACATGTGGTCACGTAGCACTGTGCCAGGCAGACAGTTGACACTTGGGCATTGTATGGGTCTGAATTTTTCAGTCATGGCCTCAGCATGGCTGTCAGAACTTGCCCTTTTCTCCAAACTCAACTTACTAAAAACCTTTAGTAAGGCTTTGTTATTTTTTCTCCTGAAGTCATCTTTGTTATAAAGGGAGTTCTGTTTTGTTTCCAGGCTAGCAATTAATCAATCACTTCATATTTTAAATTTCTTGCTGATTCTATGAAGGCGCCATTATTTTGTCCAAGGAAAAAGAATACTCAGGCAGATCCCTTAACTTCTGAAGATCATGTAACAGAGAGCAACTCCATCTTCTAAATAAAGTGCTTTGGTATCAATGTCAGAAAGAATATTGGGCTGGTTAGAATAAGGACTTGATATATAGTTTCCAATATTACTATCTGATCTCAATATTCTAGATTACGAAGTATCCGCTTACTCCTTTGACCAATTTTGATGATCTGCAGAGACATGACATATATAAAGATCAGAAGGTGTATTTGTATCGTATTTTAAAATGTCAATTTCTGTCTATTCATCACTAACACTTGGTTCAAATGTCCCCTCTTTCAGAAAAGTCTTTTTTAAGTCCCCAACTAATTATTTTACTTTGTATTCTCTTAATATTACACTTTTGCCATATTATATAATTATTGAGTAATATTTTAATATCAAACTATATATTTTTTCATTTCCTCTCATTCCCACCACTGCTCCCAGTCTCACATGCCAACAACACTTAAGCAGCAGCTGGAGTTTTCTGTATGTACTGCCCTTGGTCGTAAAAAACATGCCTTCCAATTATAAAGGCCAGGAAATTGAGGAAGAATGGCTTTGTGTTTTAGTTTTCTGGAGGAGGGGAGTTGAGTTTTTTGGGTTTTTTTTTTTTTTGGTTTTGTTTTTTTTTTTTTTTAAGTTCTAAGAAACTGAGCCTTAAATATCACAAGCTGAATCCTGGCAGACCTAGGGCACAGACTTTACAGTAAACCCTACAGTGTGATGATAGGAGTTGCTATCTTACTCCCCAAATAAAATAAGAGTTTGACTAGAGAGTAGAAAAGGGAGAATCAGAGAGGTTAAGACAGCATAAATAAGCTGGGAGATCCCTGAGAACGGGTCTGGCCCTCGAGGTCACAGATCTGGGAGTCCTGGGAGCACAGGGGCAGCTGGACTATAGAACCTGCAATAGTGACCCCAGGAAAGCTGGAGGGGATCCCAGAGTAGAAGGGACAGTGCCCAACTTCTCCGAGTATTGTCCAGAAATGTACCAGTCTTATGGAGACATTCACATTTAATCTGCAGCAATAAAGAGAGAAGATGTGTAGGCTGTTGGCCTGAGGGAAGTACCACCAAGTCTCATTCTCTGCATTCCCAAGCTTCCCGAGAAGTGTGCAGAGTGGCTGAGAAGCAGCCACCAGCTCCTGAGAGCCTGTGCAGAGTGAAGGGAGCGGTTGTGATGACCCGTCGCCTCAGCAGGATCACTGTTAAGGGAAGGAATGGCAGTTAAGAGCTGAAGTCCAAGGGCCAGGCAGAGAGTGCCACACTTCTATGAGGCCACAGAAGGGACTGACTTCCAATGCTGGCAGGATGTATGATCCCTGCCATAATCTGTTCAGCCTGCTATAACAAAATGCCATAGACTAGGCAGCTTATAAACAACAGAAATTTATTTCTCACAGTTCTAGAGGTTGGGAAGTCCAAGATCAAGGCTCCAGCAGATTTGATGTCTGGTGAGGACTCACTTCCTGATGGATGGCTGTCTTCTCGCTATGTCCTCATGTGGCAGAATGGGTGAGAGAGCTTTCTGGGGTCTCTTTTATAAGGAGACTAATCCCATTCATGAGGGCTCCATCCTCATGACCTAATCGCTTCCCAAAGACCCCACCTCCTAACACCATGCACTGGAGATTAGGTTTCAACATATAATTTTTGTGGAGACACAAACACTCAATATATTGCAGGCCCCTGAGCTACCTCAGAGGAAATGGGTAGAGAATTCTGAAAGAGACGGAGACTTAAACCTAAACAGACTAAGTTACTTTGAATTGGAAGGACTGAGTTTACCATTACCCAGTGGACATGAAGGCTTATAAGCTGCATTAATTTTTTGTTTGTTTTGTTTTGTTTTTTGTTGCTTTCGGCCATGCTGCGGGGCATGTGGGATCTTAGCTCCCCAACCAGGGATCGAACCCATGCCCCCTGCAGTGGAAACACGGAGTCCTGACCACTGGACCACCAGGGAAGTCCCTAAGCTACATTAATTTTAATGAAAGAAATTTATACTTTTTCAAGAATATATTTAAAAGTATATTTATAATTTTCCAAGTCCTTACTCTATAAAAATGAAAACCTAATGCATTAACATCATTTATTCATTCAAATAAAAATCAAATGTTTATTCCAAGCATTACGCCGAAAGCTGGAGATACAAAGATAAATAAGCTGTCTTTAAGAAAGTTACAGTTTAGTGCAGGAGACCCTATAGTCACATGTGATAAGTACTATTGGAAAGACATATGTATTTGTTTTCTGAGGCTGCTGTAACAAATTACCATAAACTTTGTGACTTAAAACTACAGGAATTTATTCTCTCACAGCTCTGGAGACCAGAAGTCCAAAATCAAAATTGTAGTAAAAACAATATGTGTTAAATTAAGAAATCCACGGAGCACTCACATGTAATTCACATATAATATATAAATCTGTCCAAAATGTACTTCCATAATCTGCTAATGAAAGTAGAGTGACTTTTACATACGCTATATAACTACAGTCATACCTCAGAGCTATTGTGGGCTCAGTTCCAGACCACTGCAATAAAGTGAATATTGCAGTAAAGGGAGTCACACAAATTTTTTTATTTCCTTGTGAATATAAAAGTTATATTTATACTATACTGTAGCCTCTTAAGTGTGCAATAGCATTACATTTTTAAAAAATTTAAATTTAATTTAAAACCTTAATTTAAAAATACTTTATTGCTGAAAAATGCTAACCATCATCTGAGCCTTCAGTGAGTCATAATGTTTTTGCAATAGTAACATCGAAGACCGCTGATCAGAGATCACCCTGACAAATATATTAATAATGAAAATGTTTGAAATATTGCAAAATCACCAAAATGTGACACAGAGACATAAAGTGAGCAAATGCTGTTAGAAAAATGGTGATGACACAGAGTTGCCACAAACCTTCAACTTGTAAAATATGCAATATCTGCAAAGCACAATAAAGTGAAGCACAATAGACAAGCTCTGCCTGTTTATGTAATTAAAATAACTGAACTAGAAAACTGTTGTGCTGAAGCTGGTGTTGAATAAAAACAGTATTTCAGCATGGCACTGTTTTCTCTGTTTGCTGCTTATTATCAGTTGAATTTTTTAAATGCTCTTCTCTTTACATAAGTCACTTTTTAAATCAACTTGAGCAGCCGACAATGGTATTAGATGCTTTTGTAAACAAATTCTCCACATTTTGGTTGCATTTTAATCTAAAATACTAGAATCAAGGCATTTGACAAATGGAGGGCCAAAAAAACTTCAGCTTGTGAAACGCTTTAGGGAATTAAAGGTTTTTAAAACAAACTCTATAAACAGAGAAGCAATGAAATTGTCCCTACAAAAGCAAGGAAGTTAACAAATGTAGCAATAAAAATTTAAACGGTATACAGGATTTAATTTTAAAAGTCCATAACTGCAATTTGGAAAATCTCAATTTGGGGAAGATTTTTAATGGGGTCCCTACTTTTAATTGGATAAACTGGCATTCTGTTTCAGAATAGAATGGAATAGAGTTGAGAAGCCTACACTTTTGCAACATTTAAATTTGGTAAAACGTTTCCAATAAAGACAACCTTTTTGACAAGTTTTGTCTTATAAAAATTCATGTCAAAAAAAAGATACTCTAGATTGAAGCAAAAATATCTGGGCCAAAATTTTTACTCATTTTAATATATTAAAAAAAGAGAATTAAGAACATCCTCCCTTTAGCAGAATTTGCTCAGACCTTACTACGTACTTCAACTCTGCAGAGAGAATAAATATATTCTCATTAAAAATAGGGTCTTCAGGGGCTTCCCTGGTGGCGCAGTGGTTGAGAGTCCGCCTGCCGATGCAGGGAACGCGGGTTCGTGCCCCGGTCCGGGAAGATCCCACATGCCGCGGAGCGGCTGGGCCCGTGAGCCGTGGCCGCTGAGCCTGTGCGTCCGGAGCCTGTGCTCTGCAACGGGAGAGGCCACAACAGTGAGAGGCCCACTTACTACAAAAAACAAAACAAAAAAACAAAACAAAACAAAATAGGGTCTTCAGAGAAAAGTCAATTAAAGGTGTCAAAAAATCTCCAATTTACACATCAGAAAATCCAATTTTGAATATAATAAGCAATTTTATTAAAAAATTTAGGACCATATTGGGAAAAATGCATTATTTATTCAAAGACAAAGGAGGAGCGAGAGGGGAGGAGAAACAAAATGTCATAGAGTTAAGCACGGAGCCAACTAAGAAACTGCAGTGGGCTCTCAATAACCAAGAGTTGTGCATCTGTGGATTCAACCCACTGAAATTTCAAAATTTTGAGCCAATGGTTCTTTGAATCTACATATGCAAGACCCATGGATAAGGAGGGCAGCCAGTACTATCACCATTCATCGGACTTGACTATCCCTGGATTTTGGTATCCACGGGGCCTCCTGGAACCAATCCCCCCGTGGATACCGAGGGAACAACTGTAATTAAAGTATAGTAATATGATTCAAGAATAATTATCATGCTCATATTTTTTTAACATTCAGATAATCAATATATCTGCTTTAATATTTTTAGAGAGATGTAAAGTTTATTTTATTGAAGTATAGTTATTTACAATGTTGTGTTAATTTCTGCTTTACAGCAAAGTGATTAAGTTCTAAATATATATATATACATTCTTTTTATATTCTTTTCCATTATGGCTTATCATAAGATATTGATTATAGTTCCCTGTGCTATACAGTAGGGCCTTGTTGTTTATCCATTAGGGAGACTTTTAAAAACAATTTTTAATGGAATTGTTTCATGTCCAACAATAACATAAAACCTGTTTGTTCATTAATAAGTATATATTTAAAATTCATATGATTTTAGTTATTTTTAACACATCTTACCTCAAAAATAGTTTGGTTGATAAACTAGATTCTCATCTAAGTTCAGCCAAAGTGCAGACTGTGTGGCAACATACGAGGGTGGAACAGGGGCCTTTAAGGCCACACTGAGGGGTACTGATTCCATCCAGAGAGTTCAGAGGATGGGACAGCGTGTACAAGGAGAGAGGTGGGTGCAGCCAGGCAGGCAGGTTGTCGGGTTCCCACCCCCACTCCATCCAGAGCAGCTCAGCTTATATCTGTCTTACCTATTGGATTTCCACGTAAGCTCTAATTTGAAGGAATGGTTCTCTGGCTAAAAATAAGCTTGAAAACACTGCTGTGGGCGATGGAGTGTCAGGGATGAATTTTAAGCAGTGGAGTAACACGATCAGGTTTACGTTTTGAAAAGTCACTCTGGCAACGAGAGGGAGGATGGATGCTTATGAAAAGTCAACCCTGGGATTTATGCTAAATCCACATTTCCAAGTGTGTATTTTTCATAAGCGTCCATTCTCCCTCTTACAAATGACCAAAAAATCATGTTTCCAAAGCGCATCCTGTGAAGATCTGCAAGATGAGTTATGATTAAAATTCCAAGAAAAGTTCTGTTCCTTTTACTTTCTTCTTTTTGGAAAGAGGTCAAAGTAACTGTATTTTTAATAATATTTTGACATGGTAAAACAATTTTACATTACAGTCCAAGGGTGGTAAGGTGAGGACGATGGGCCATGGAACAATCCAACAAATAAAAAGGGAGACTGAGAAACACATGGTGAAAAGTTCTGTTTCTTTTGACAACCTAATATGATTTAAATTACAAATCAACAAGAACTACATTACATAATTTTTTTTTTTGATCTAGCTGCCTGGATGCTCAGAACTAAATTAAATGTTTGACTGTACCAACTGATTCTAGCTACTTGCAGAACAAAATTTTCCTCCGCTTTATTTCCTTATTTTGTTTTGCTTTTTTCTAAATTGCTATTTTGAGTACCATTTGGAGGTACTGGATCTAAATCGTAAATAATAACTGTAATGACTGCTAACATTATACAGGCCCACAATGTTCTAGACTCTTTATATATATTATCTCATTTAATCCTTACTGAAACTGAATATGGAACTCTCTCTGGCTTCAGAATTAGTGAACTTATTTATAAAAAATTGGTAACATCAAAGGACATCTGTCTCCTTTTATCACTGGTATGAGCTTACTCATCATTTCTGTGCTTAAAATCCATCAAAGCATTGAAATAGCCAATTTCAAAAAATAATTCTAATGCACTAAAAATCAAATCATTAGAAATCACCTCTCTGAGCCTCAGCTCCCTCTTACATAAAACGAGTCTAAAAATAATGATACATAACAAGCTTGTAGGCAGTTCTAATGAAAAAATTCATGTAAAATCATGTAGAACATTTTGATATGGTAAACAAATGTTAGTTATTGTTATTCTGAAAAAGAGACAAGGAGGAGTTCTTTGTTATCATCTTACACCTCTCATGCATTCCTCTGGCAAGTCACTCTTCACAATAAGGCCAGAATTTGACCACTTCTCAGCACCTCTACCCTGGTGCAGGGCACCATCATCTCTCACTAGAACCATTGCCACAACTTCCCAGTGGGTCTCCCACTTCACACTTTTTCCTCCTCCACACAGCAGGCAGAGTGATTCTTTTACAATACAATGCAGCTCATACCACTTCCCTGCTCAAAACCCTCTGAGGTAGTCAGAATACTGACCTTGCAAAAATGTCTGAGTCCTAATCCCCAGCACCTGTGAATATGTTCCCTTACAGGGCCAAAGGGTCTTTGCAGATATGATTAAGTAAAGGATCTTGAGGTGAAGGAATATTATCCTTGATTTTCCAGATGTAATCACAAGGGTCCTTATAAGAAGGAGGCAGAAGTCAGAGATGTGACAACAGAAGGAGAGGTTGGAGGGGTGCCATTGCTGGAAGGGGGCAATAAGCCAAGGAATGTGGGCAGCCTCTAGAAGGTGGAAAATTCAAGGAACAGACTCTCCCCTAAGATCCCCAGAAGGAAAGCAGCCCTGCTTGCTATCACTTTGATTTCAGCCCCATGTTACAGATTGAATTGGGTCTCCCCCTCAAAATATTTTGGAGTTCTAACCCCCAGTACCTAAGAATGTGCCCTATTTAGACAAAGGGTCCTTACAGAGGTAATCAACTTAAACTGAGGTCATTAGGACAGGTCCTATTCCAATATGACTGGTATGTCTATAAAAAGGAGAAATTTGGACACAGACATGCACGCAAGGAGAACACCAGGTAAAGATGAAGGCAGATATCAGGGTGGTGTTTCTACAAACAGAGGAATGCCAAAGATTGCCAGTAAACCATCAGAAGCTAGGGGAGAGGCCTGGAACAATTCTTCCTCGCAGCACTCAGAAGAAACAACCCTGCTGACACCATGATCTCAGACTTTTAGCTTCCAGAAGTGTAAGACAATACATTTCTGTTGTTTAAGGCACCTCGTTGCGGTACTTTGTTTTGGCAACCCCAGCGAGCTAGTTTAACCCGTAAGACCCACTTGGGATGTCTGACATCCAGAACTGTAAAATAATTAATTTGTATTGCTGTAAGCCACTAAGTTTGTGGTAATTTGTCATAGCAGCAATAGGAAACTAATACATTCTCCAAAGTTTCCCCATCAGAAGTCCTAAAATCTGAAGTCCTCACCATAGCTTAGCATCTTCCAACCTGACACTTCCTCTCTGACTTAATCTCCCACTATTCTTCTCTCGTTCCTTCTGTCCCGCCCCCGCTGGTTTCCTTGCTGTTCTTTGAACACCCTTGCTCACTCACCTCAGGGCCTTTGCATTTGCTGCTTCCTCCGACTGAAATGCTCTTCCTCCTCCCATGCCTTTACTTCTTTCAGGTCCCTGATCTTAAATCACCTTATCAGAGAAGCCTTCCCTCAATATCCTATGTAAAATAGCACTGTCTCCCCTCTCTGCTATTTTTCTTAGCACTTATCACCCTTTACTTGTTATACACTTGTTAATTTGTGATCTTCGTCACCTCTTGCCCCCATTAAAAGAGAAGCACCTTGAGGGCAGGGAGTTGTTTGGTTCATTCCTGTGTCCCCACTACCTATAGGGGCCAGGCAAATAGGAAACACTCAAGACATCTTTCTTGACTGAATGAATTCAAAATTTCTGCTATATTCTGCCTCTAAAGTTATTTCCACTTAAACTATTTTCAGTATCTTTGTCTTGGAGCATATAAACAATGAAACCATAGGCTCTGGGTTCATAAATCCAATATCCCATGTGACTCTCATCAAAAAAAATTGGAAGGAGATGAGCTCACCAGGAAGGCAGCAGCACAGATTTCCTGCAGAACTTCAAAACCTTTCAAACCGGAGAGTCAAAAGCACAAGGTACACTGCTCCTGACCAGAGAAACCAGTCAAGATGTTATGACAGCTCTGGACTTATAATTAATCTCAAAAGGCTAGCTGGGCAATTTAGCCTGGGTTTGGAACCAGATATTAAAATATTTTTAATGCACTAAAATATTTTTAATGCAGTAATGAAATGGACTAGGCTTTAGTTGTTTATAAGGAACTCAAAACTAATCCTAGTTTTCAAAATCTCTTCCATTTCCAACTTTAAACTTTAATAGGATGTGACTGGGTGACAACATAGGCAGCCTCACAACAGAAGTTATGATGTGGGAAAACAGGCTAGAGAGTGCAATTCGAAATGAAAGTGTTTCTCAATCCCTTGCTCTGATGATTATTCCCTTCAACTTAGAAGTCAGATCGTGCTCCACACCTGAATACAGGTAGGGCTATAAAGGCTTTCATTTTCACCTTTGTTTAAATCATCCAATCATTATCCTTTGTTTATTTGTATCACCCTGCCCATAGGCTTAGGACTTGTAAAGCCAAACGTAAGCAAAGGAAAGAATGATTGTGTCCATTCTTAAACAAGCTTAAACGAAGTGTCTTCAGCTAATTATCACTGCTGGACATACATTAATGTGATAAATAGTATAGAATAAATTCAACTCACATCTTGGGAGATGCTTCTAGACTCTTCAAATCCCCAAATCTGTAATTGCCATTGTCAGAGGAGGAATACTTAAATGCCCTTCCTAGATACTCTTAAGAGAGGAGGAAGGGTAATACGATGAGTCAGAATCCAAGATACTCAGTGGGACATGTTTATTAACAGGTGTTAAATATCCACTTGCCCTGTACTAATCCTTAGCCCCTGTTCACTCTCTACAGCAGGAACAGTCGCTGAGTCAGGGCTGCCCCTGGAACCCAGCAGCCTCGCTCCTTCCCATCACACACCCCAACCTGTTGGTCACTGATGAAAGTTCCTCCACCAGGAGGCCAAGCAGAAGTGGTAAAAGATTCCAGACTTTGGATGTACGTTTGAAGGCAGCTAGGCAGTTCCATTTAGGCCTCAAACTGAAGCCAAGAGCTCCCTCCATTCATAGCCAGTCCCCACTCTCCCCAGTCAAGAAATGATCCTTTGTTTCCCATCGGCTATTTGTCCTTATGTGTATCTCTCTCAGACTTTTCTGGGTCCCTCCTGCCAAATACTATAAAAACTCTGCCTTTTACTTCACTAATCATATAATTCACCCTACAGTATAAAAGCAAACATATAAACTGTGAAACAATCCCTTAATGAGCATCAGAGCGCACATTACCCGTGGCTGAGAACCACTTGGCCGTCAGCTGGGTACCCTTACCAGTTACCCACGCTCCACATTTAAATGATATGAAACTACATTACAACAAAATCACATGAACCTGCAGCACTGCTTGCGAGCAGTCAAAACTGCATATGGTTGTCCCTCAGTCTTTGGGGTAGATTGGTTCTACAATCCCCGAGGATAACATACCAAAGTCCAGGGATGCTCGAGTCCCTTACAGTCAGCCCTCCTAAACACGGGTTAAGTATCCTCAGATACAGAGGGCCGACTGTATGTCAACATAAGATGCTTAGGGTCCAGTGTTTTATTTTCAGTGATGTGACATTCTGTGAATTCCTGCAGGCAGTATAACTGAGTCGTTAAATACACAGGCTGAGCAGTTAGGCAGCCTGGGATAGAATTCTGGATTGGCCATTCACAAGGTATGTGACCTTGAACAAATTCCTTAGGACTTTATTTCCTCACCTTTAAGAGGGAAATAATAATACAATTGACCCTTGAAAAACCTGCAGCGGGAGGCAGGGTGGTTAGGGGCGCTGACCCTTGTCCTAGTGGAAAATCCACGTGCAGTGTCCCTCCAAATTTGAGGTTCCTCCATAGCTGTGGATTCAACCAACTGCAGGCAATATAGTACTCTAGTATTTACCATTGAAAAAAATCTGCGTATAAGTGGCCTCCTGCCGGTCAAACCCATGTTATTCAAGAGCCAACTGTACTTACCTGATCGGGTTTTTGTGAAGATTAAATAAAAAGCATTTTGCACAATGCTTGCATGTAGCATGCACTCAGCAAACGCTAGGAGTGATTGATATTGTTGTTGCTGTTATTATTTCATTACCAAATGAATTAGTCTCAGCAAATACAGAAATGATAAAGACTTGATAATGGTCTTTAACTTATTATCGTAATTTAGAAACATGTAAAAGGGAAGCAACCTAATAGTTTCACATGCAGAAATAGCATAGATGCTAAATAAAACAACCAACCCATCATCAGGGCTGTGCCCTACCAGACCCCACATCATATCCAAGTCTCAGAGAAAAAAAAGAAAAAAATTTTTTAATATCCATTTACCTCAGTGCAAAAGAACACAAAGCATGGCCAACCTATTAAGTTTCTATTGCTGCACAATGAATTACAAAAATTTAGTGGCTTAGCACAACACAGATTATTACATCACAGTTTTTATGGGTTAGGTGTCCAGGTACAGGTGAGTAGGGTACTCCTCTCAGGGTCTCACCAGCCTGAAACATCAGTCATGACTGCAGTCTCCTCTGAGGACTGGGTCCCTTGACAAGCTCACCAGTTGGTGGTAGAATCGGTTCCTTGTGATTGTAGTACTAAGTACTCATTTTTCTTGCTGACTGTTGGGTGAGAACTGCACTCAGTTATCTGTCCATAAATGGTGAGGTAACTGTTTTGGGGAAGATAATGGGAAGGAAAGTGGGGGAGAAGGATGGCCTAAAAAAGCTCAATCCACATCTTCCCTAATAAGAAATTGGTAAAGAACTGGATAATCAGGCGGTTGCAGTTTAAGTGCATTAATGAGAAATCTGGAAGTAAATATTAAAAGAAAGAGAGAAGAGTACTGAAAGTTATTGCCCCTGAAGATTCAGATGCTGCCAAGGTTGACATTTTTATTATAAGCTTTAAGTAGTCTTTGCCTTTTTAAAACTATGTACATATTACTTTAATAAAAACTATAAATGATTTTAAAATATCTGAGACAAAAAGAGAAAACAGAAAATATGAGAGCACCACCTCAGGTGAAAATATAGAGAAATCCACCTCTTGCATTGTATTATATTTGAGCATCTCAAAGAATACTATAGCAGGGAAAGATGGGATCTCCTTTTGTTGCTAAAGTAATAGACATGTTATTATGTGTTCACCTGCCATGTGCCAGGCATCATGAATATGAAGATGAATGAGAAACTGGCTTTGTCCTCAAAAGAACTTACAGTATAACTAGAGAAGTAAACACACAGAATTGCAGTTAAATGAGATAGGCATAAAATTTTATTATTTTTTTAATTCCTAAGATATTCTCCCTACTTTTTTTTCCTGTTTATCATATAAAGCTGCTTAATTCTTTGCTATCTCAAACAGAATCCTCTGACATCTAATCTCTCTGTCCTTTCTTTTTTAAAAAACTTTTAATTGAGGTATAATTGATGTACAATAGTATATAAGTTTCAGGTGTACAACATAGTGGTTTCTCCTCTTTTTAGGCCTAGTTTTGACTAGTTTTTATAGGGTAGTCTACACTTATTTCCATTTTTGCTTTTATCACATTTACCTTTTATACCCATAACTAAAACTATTCACTGTATCACCAAAGCTTTGAGTGCTTTTCAGTCCCCTATTCTTTTTTTTTTTAATAGTTCTGCCACCATTTGACAAAGTCGAACAGTTATCTATTCTTGAAACTCACTTCCCTTGTGGCTTCAATGTCCAAAGCTTTTGAAAGGTTTGCCTTTGAAATCTCTAGCCACTAAATCTTCTTCCACAAGTTCATGAAATGCTGGGGTTCCGACTCACTCTGTACCCCTCTCTGGTATCTCCATTGCAAGCTCACTTCAAATAACTCCATGGTGATATCTAATGTTTTCTCTCCTAGTCCCTGCAAACACATCAAGTACAGTGTATGTTTACTTATAAAGTCTGCTCCTCTTTGAATTATGGTTTTCTCAGGGTATATGTCCATTAGTGGGATTGTTGCGTCGTATGGGAGTTCTATTTTTAGTTTTTTAAGGAACCTCCATACTGTTCTCCATAGTGGCTGTATCAATTTACATTACCACCAACAGTGCTAGAGTGTTCCCTTTTCTCCACACCCTCTCCAGCATTTATTGTTTCTAGATTTATTGATGATGGCCATTCTGACC
>NC_041219.1:3817571-3818191 GCF_002837175.3 Physeter macrocephalus | reverse complement strand
TCTTTAATTTCTTTCAGCAGTGTCTTATAATTTTCTGCATACGGGTCTTTTGTCTCCTTAGGTAGGTTTATTCCTAGATCTTTTATTCTTTTTGTTGCAATGGTAAATGGGAGTGTTTTCTTAATTTCACTTTCAGATTTTTCATCAATTGTGTATAGGCATGCCAGAGATTTCTGTGCATTAATTTTGTATCCTGCTACTTTACCAAATTCATTGATTAGCCCTAGTAGTTTTCTGGTAGCATCTTTAGGATTCTCTATGTATAGTATCATGTCATCTGCAAACAGTGACAGCTTTACTTCTTCTTTTCCAATTTGGATTCCTTTTATTTCTTTTTCTTCTCTGATTGCTGTAGCTAAAACTTCCAAAACTATGTTGAATAATTCAAAAAGAGTCATGTACAAAAATGTTCATTGCAGCTCTCTATTTACAATAGCCAGGACATGGAAGCAACCTAAGTGTCCATCAACAGATGAATGGATAAAGAAGATGTGGCACATATATACAATGGAATATTACTCTGTCATAAAGAGAAACAAAATTGAGTTATTTGTAGTGAGATGGATGGACCTAGAGTCTGTCATACAGAGTGAAGTAAGTCAGAGAGAGAAAAACAAATA
>NC_041219.1:3784844-3817476 GCF_002837175.3 Physeter macrocephalus | reverse complement strand
CCTAGAGGGGTGGGATAGGGAGGGTGGGAGGGAGCGAGACACAAGAGGGAAGAGGTATGGGAACATATGTATGTGTATAACTGATTTACTTTGTTATAAAGCAGAAACTAACACACCATTGTAAAGCAATTACACTCCAATAAAGAGTTAAAAAAAAAAAAAAAAAGGTCTGCTCCTCCCCCTGCATTCTCCTCCAAGATACTACCGTCCCTCTATTCATTCCTGCTGGAAACCTGAGAATCAACCTCTAAAACAATTCTCACCCAATTTAAACTGGTGCAGCCACTATGGAGAGCAGTATGGAAGTTCCTCATAAAACTAAAAATAGAACTAACATATGATCCAGCAATCCCACTCCTGGGTATGTATCTGGACAAAACTATAATTCAAAAAGATACACACATCCCTATGTTCATAGCAGCACTATTTACAATAACCAAGACATGGAAACAATCTAAATGTCCATCGACAGATGAATGGATTAAGAAGATGTGGCATATATATACAGGGAAATATTACTCAGCCATAAGAAAGAATGAAATAGTGTCATTTGCAGCAACATGGATGGACCTAGAGATTATCATACTAAGTAAAATAAGTCAGAAAGAGCAAGACAAATACCACATAAAGTTACTTATATGTGGAATCTGAAATATGACACAAATGAACTTATCTACGAAACAGAAACAGACTCACAGACATAGAGAACAGACTTGTAGTTGCCAAGGGGGTGGGGAGGTATGGACTGGGAGTTTGGGATTAGCAGATGCAAACTATTATACATAGTATGAATAAACAACAAGGTTCTACAGCATAGCACAGGGAACTATATTTAATATCCTGTGATAAACCATAATGGAAAAGAATGTGAAAAAGGATGTATGTATATGTATAACTGAATCACTTTGCTGTACAGCAGAAATTAACACAACAAATTAAATCAACTATACTTCAATAAAATAAATTTAAAAATAAAAGAATTCTCACCTATTTCCCTATAGGGCACTAAGTTCCATAAGGTCCATCTCCTAAATATTTCTCACATATCTCCTTCCATCTCCATCCCTACTAACATAACTCTAGTTCAGGGCCATATCTTTTTTTTGTTTACAACTTTTTTAGATCAGTTTTGAGTTCATTGCAAAAGTGACAGGAAGGTATAGAGGTTCCCCATACATACCCTGCCCCCCACACATGCAGAGTCTCCCCTATTATCAACATCCACTAGTGTGATACATTTGTCTCAACTGATGAACCTACATTGACCATCATAATCGCCCTAAGTTCATAGGTCACATTAGGGTTCACTCTTAGTGTTGCACATGCTATGAGTTTGGACAAATATATAATGACACGTATTCAACATTATGGTATCATAAAGAGTATTTTCACTGCCCTAAAAATCCTCTGTACTCTGTCTATTCACCATTCCCCCACAACCCCTAGCAAACACTCATCTTTCTCCTGTCCAAATAATTTTGCCTTTCCCAGAATATCATAAAGTTGGAATCGTACAGTTTATAGACTTTTCAGATTGACTTCTTTAACTTAGTAATATGCATTTAAGTTTCCTTTATGTCCTTTCATGGTTTGATAGCTCATTCCTTTTTAACACTGAATAATATTTCATTGTCTGGATGTACCACAGTTTACTTATCCATTCACTGACTTAAGGACATCTTGGTTGCTTACAAATTTTGGTAATTATGAATAAAGCTGCTATAAGCATCCATGCGCAGGTTTTTGCGTGGACATAAGTTTTCAACATCTTTGGGTAAATACCAAAGAGCATGATTGCTAGATTGCATGGTAAGATGTGTTTAGTTTTTTAAGAAACCACCAAACTGTCTTCCAAAGAGGCTGTACCTTTTCCTCTGGAACCACAGACTCAAATATCCAAATTTCCACCATGTGAGCACCAGCCTTGGTGACACCAGAGGAATCCTCATACACAGGGAATGTAAAAATGTATAATTTTGGAGGTTAATTTGGCCATACTACCAAATCTAAAATTGTGCATAGTACTTGAACCTAACTTTCCACTTTTAAGTATCTATTCTATAAAATATTCCATTAACATGAGACAACTAAAGTAATCGAACTGGGGGTGGGGGAGGGATAAATTAGGAGTTTAGGATTAGCACATACACATAGATATCTATATATAAAATAGATAAACAACAAGGTCCTACTGTATAGTACAGGGAACTGTATTCTATATCCTGTAATAAACCATAATGGAAAAGAATATGAAAAATAATATATTATATATATATATAACTGAATCACAATGCTGTACACCAGAAACTAACACAACATTGTAAATCAACTCTACTTCGATATAAATAAAAACAAAACAAAACAAAGTGACCGTACATTTTGTATTCCCACCAGCAGTGAATGAGAGTTCCTGTTGCTCCACATCCTCACCCGCATTTGGTGTTGTCAGTGTTCTGGATTTGGGCCATTCTAATAGATAGTAGTGGTATCTCATCATTGTTTTAATTTGCATTTCCCTGATGACATTTGATGTGGGGCATCTTTTTATGTGCTTACTTACCATTTGTAGATCTTCTTTGGTCAGATGCCTATTAAGGTCTTTGCCAATTTTTCAAATCACATTGTTTAATTTTGCAGGGTGTAAATTCTAGGTCAGTGGTTTTCTCAATACTTAAATTATTTCACTCCACTCTCTTTTTGTTTGCAGCGTTTTTGAGCAGAAGTCAGATATAATTCTTATGTTTGCTCTTCTATAAGTAAGATGTTTTTTTCCTCTGGCATTCTTCAGGATTTTTTCTTTATCTTTGCTTTCTTTAGTTTGAAAATGATATGCCTAGATACAGTTTTTGGTTTGTTTGTTGGAGGGGAGGGGAAAGGAGGGCGCATTTATCCTGTTTGATGTTTTCTGAGCTTCCTGGAGCTGTAATTTGGTGCCTTACATTAATTTGGGGAAATTCTTGGTTATTACTATTTCAAATATTTGTCCTGTTCCTTTCTCTCTTTCTTCTCCTTCTGTTCCCATTATGCATATGTTACACTTTTTGTAGTTGTCCCACAGTCCTTGGATAGTCTACTCGGTTCTTTTCAGTCTTTGTTCTCTTAACTTTTCAGTTTTGGAGGTTTCTGTGATATATCCTCAAGCTCAGAGATTCTTTCCTCAGCTGTGTCCAGTCTACTCATAAGCCCATCAGAGGCATTCTTCATTTCTGTTATAGTGTTTTTGATCTCTAACATTTGTTTTGGTTTCTTCCTTAGTATTTCCATCTCTCTGCTTTCACTGACCCTCTGTTCTTGCATGCTGTCTACTTATCCATTAAGAGCTCCTAGCATATTAATCACAGTTGTTTTAAATTCTCTGTCTGATAATTCTAACACCCCTGCCATGTCTGGTTCTGAGGCTTGCTCTGTCTTAAAATTGTGTGTTTTGCCTTTTGATATGCCTTGCCACTTTTGTCTTCCTAGCTGGACATGATGGACCAGGAATATTGAACTGCTATAAATAGGCCTTTAGTAATGTGGTCGTGAGGTAAGGTGAAGCGGAGGGGGCGGGGCATTCTACAGTCCTATGATTAGATCTCAGCCTTTTAGTGAGCCTATGTTTCTACGACTTCACACGTGCTTCTCAGTGTTTTCTCCCCCTCAGGTGGGACAGGATGGATAGAGTGGGCTGAAGTCAGGTATTTTTCTTCTCCCACGTGAAAGGCTAGAGCCAGCTAGAGTTGAGTATATCCCTTCCCCCAGGCCAGTTAGTCTCTGATAATAATACCCAGCAGATTAGGCTTTAGTTAACTAGTTTCCCCTGAGAACAGGCCTTATTAAGAAGAACAGAATGCTCTGCCGTATTTCAAAATGGCTCCTTTCCCCCTCGCCTTGCTGGAAGCACCAAGAGATTCTTCTCAAACATCTACTGTGAGAACCTGGTGGAGTTCCACAGAAGTGGGAGTCACCTCTATGCCTGGGTTCTCCTGGAGATTTTAATTCTTAGGCTTGTCCACGCTGAGTCTCTGGCAATTCGTCAGTTACAGTTCAGGCTTTCCTCCCCCAGCGCTGGTTCCTGCAGGTGGTTTCCGCTTGTCTCTGCTCCGGTAAGCCGTGAATCCCTATATTCGCCTGTCACTACAATCTTAGGGGCAGTGGCTTGCCCAGTGCCCTCACCTCTCTTACACATCCCAGAAAAATTGTTGATTCTTCAGTCTGTTTAGCTTTTTACTTCCGGCCCTTGTCAATTTTCATTTAGTCCCTTTCCCCCATTTTGTCTCTTTCCTAGGCTGCCTTCCGCATCCTGTAATTTAGCTTTCTCTTGTATTCCTCCATGCCCCCGCATATGCTATTTTCATTTTACATTACTTTTATTATCCACCTGAAAAATATTGTTGTATAAGTTAAGATTCTATTGATTACAAGCGGGAGAAAAGACCACTCAAGGTGGCTTACGTGTATTAAGAGAATGGATTGGCTTATGGAGCTGAATTTCCAGGGTAAACTGGCTTCAGGAATAACTGGATTCATGGCTCCAAACTTGTCATTGGGACTCTGTTTTTCTCCATCTCTCTGCTTATCTCTGCTTTTTGACATGTGTTGACTTAATTTTCAGTGTCATTGCACTGCCAAGTGGCTGTGATAATTCCAGCCTCATATTCTTGAGGTTCAAGTCCAGCTAGGATGAGAGAATATCTCTTTCCAGGCATCTAAGCAGTTCTGATTGACTTAAGTCACATGGCCACCCCTGACCCAATTGCTGTGCCCAGAGAAACAGAAAGCATGTATTGGCTTAGATCTTGGTTACACACTATTTGTCACCCATGGTCCTATCCCATTATTCCCCCAGACCACAGGGACCAAGAAAGGCAGAGGGGCGGATCCCCTGATGAAAACCAGGGACTCTTACCCTAAGTAAGGCAAATGGCTACTAGATGACTAAAACACATTTATCCACTATATTAGTTTTTTAAGACTCAGTTTAAGCATCCTCACGAGACTGAGATCTTTTAGGTCAGGGGATATATCTTTTTTATTTTAGTACCTTAATGCCTTAAACATATTGAGAACTCAATAGCATGTATCGGATGAAGAACATGCCTTTAGGAAAACAGTAGAGGCAGCAACTAACCGCTTGGGGAAGTTGGGGGAGGTTTCCAGGAGGAGGAAGCTCTTCAGACAGGTCTGGCAATGAGTGTGAGCGCACCAGGAGCGGGGTAAATAGCAGGAAGGGCATCCGAAAGAAGTAATAGCCTATGAAAACACATAGGCCAGCATGGAACGTTTAAGCCTAAATCATCTAGATTAGGAGAAGCAGGAGGTAATTAGCAGGAGGTGGAACAGGACAAGGAGATTGTGGGCAGCTTGTTAAAGACAAACAAATAAATAAATAAATAATGAAAACCTAAAGATTTGTATGTATCTCTAGGCAACAGAGATTCACTGCATGATTTTGAATGAGGGAGTAATATAATTGAGTCTCTTACTTTAAAAGACAACATTGATTTCTTTCCTCTTCCAATCTATCCTCCCCACTGCTGTGAGAGTCGAGAAACCAGTTAGGAGACTGATAACTAATCGGTTCAGAGAATATAAGGGAAATCAAGAAGTATTTCTAGGAAGTAAAATTAAGAACTGATAGTGATCACATGCACTTAGAGATGGACACATGAGAGAATGTAGGAGAGTATCAGATTGTCTGGCAAGGTAGATGGCAGTGCCAGCAACAAGGATAAGGAACACAGCAAAAGGAAGGCATTCTGAAATATGCCTCTTTTTCCTTCTTTTTGCTTTGCTTTTTTAATTCAAGGAAACATTTAACACCTACTGTGTGCAACATGGTTATGTAAGATCTCCCCCAAATTGATAACTATCTTGCCAAGGCTCCAAGGAGCCTTGGAATATGGAATGAGGTTTCTAGAAACCTGTAAAGAAGGGTTGTGGCATAAATTCACCTATATAGAGGTATAATTTTCCCCAGGAGAGCACAATTGGAAATAGGAAGTTTGAGAAATCTAATCATAAGACCAAGTCATTGCAATGGGGGAGATGAGGGACAGCAGCCAGGATGAGTTCTAATCCTGCATTAGCTGACAGACAGTAACTGACTTTTGTTAGAGTATTGTAGGATTCCCATCTGACGGGGCACTCTGTGTGCTCTATTGATGGGAGGGATTTTATTTTGCTTTTATTGAGGCATAGTTGATTTGCAATTTATTCATTTCAGATGTACAATGTGGTGATTCAACGTTTTTAGATTATACTCCATTTAAAATGATAAAATATTGACTATATTCCCTGTGTTGTACAATATATCCTTGTAGCTTATTTATTTTATACAAAGTAGTTTCTACCTCTTAATCCCCTCCCCCTATCTTACCCCTACCCTTTCCCTCCCTGCACTGGCAGCCACTAGTTTGTTCTCTGTATCTGTGAGTCTGTTTCTGCTTTGTTATATTCACTCATTTGTTTTACTTTTTATCCTTTTTCTTTCTTTTTCTTTTTCTTGTTTTTGCCACACCACACAGCTTGTGGTATCTTAGTTCCCCAACCAGGGATTGAACCCAGGCCACAGCAGTGAAAATGCCGAGTCCTAACCACTGGACCACCAGGGTGCTCCCTGTTTTACTTTTTAGATTCCACATACAAGTGATAACATACAGTATTTGTCTTACTCTGTCTGACTCATTTCACTTAGCAAAATGCCCTCCAGGTCCATCCATGTTGCTGCAAATAGTAAAATTTCATTCTTTTCTATGGCTGAGTAGTATTCCATTGTATGTATGTGTATATATACATATATATTTGTATATATATAAGTATATAATATATTACCACATCTTCCTCCATTCATCTGTTGATGGACACTTAGGTTTCTTCCATGTCTTGGCTATTGTAAACAATGCTGCTATGAATGTTGGGGTGCATGTATCTTTTCAATTAATGTTTTCATTTTTTTCAGATATATTGTATATCCAGGGGTGGAATTGCAGGATCATACGGTAGTTCTATTTTTAGTTTTTTGAGGAACCTCTGTACCATTTCTACAGTGGCTGAACCAATTTATATTCCCACCAACTGTGTATAAGGGTTCCCTTTTCTCCACATCCTCACCAACATTTGTTATTTTTGTTCTTTTTGACAATAGCCATTCTGACAGGTGTGAGGTGATATCTCATTGTAGTTTTGATTTGCATTTCTCTGATTAGGGATGTTGAGCATCTTTTCATTTGCCTCATGGCCATCTGTATGCCTTCTTTGGATAAATGTCCATTCAGGTCTTCTGCCCCTTTCTTTGACTGAATTGTTTGTTTTTTTGATATTGAGTTGTATGGGTTGTTTATATATTTTGAATATTAACCCCTTATCAGTCATATCATTTGCAGATATTTTCTCCCATTCAGTAGGTTGTCTTTTCTTTTTCTCGATGGTTTCCTTTGCTGTGCAAATCAAATTTTTAAAAGTTTAATTTGGTCCCATTTGTTTGTTTTTGCTTTTATTTCCTTTGTCTTAGGAGACAGATTCAAAAAAATAGTACTACAATTTGTGTCAAAAAGTGTTCTGCCTGTTTTCTTCTAGGAGTTTTATGGCTTCTCGTTTTACATTTAGGTCTTTAATCCATTTTGAGTTTATTTTTGTATATGGTGTGAAAAAATGTTCTAATTTCATTTGCTTACATGTAGCTATTCAGTTTTCCCAGCACTACTGAAGAGACTTTCTCCCCGTTGTATATTATTGCCTAATTTGTCATAGATTAATTGGCCGTAAGTGTGTGGATTCAGTTCTGGGCTCTCCATTCTGTCCATTGACCAATGTGTCTGTTTTTGTGCCAGTACCGTACTGTTTTTTACTGTAACTTTGTAGTATAGTCTGAAGTCGGGGAGTGTGATTCCTCCAGCTCTGTTCTTCTTTCTCAAGGTTGTTTTGGCCATTTGGGGTCTCTTGTATTTCCATACAAATTTTAAAATTACTTTTTTTAGTTCTGTGAAAAATGCCATTGGTATACTGATAGGAATTGCATTGAATCTGTACATTGCTCTGAGTAGTATGGTCACTTTAACAATATTAGTTCTTCAATTCATGAACATGGTATGTCTTTCCATCTGTTTGTGTCATCTTCAATTTCTTTCATCAGTGTCTTATAGTTGTCCAAGTACAGATGTTTTACCTCCTTAGATTTATTCCTAGGTATTTTATTCTTTTTGATGCAATTGTAAATGGGATTGTTTCCTTAATTTCTCTTTCTGATAATTCATTGTTAGGGTATAGAAATGCAACAGATTTCTGTATATTAACTTTGTATCCTGCAACTTCATGGAAATCATTGATGAGCTCTAGTTTTTTAGTGTCATCTTTAGGGTTTTCTATGTACAGTATCATGTCATCTACAAACAGTGAGAGTTTTACTTCCTCCTTCCTCATCATACTACTGAGTACAGTAAGTCCCCTACATACGAATGAGTTCCATTCCAAGAGAGTGTTCGTAAGTCCAACAAAGTTAGCCTAGGTACCCAACTAACACAATTGGCTATATAGTACTGTACTGTAATAGGTTTAAAATATTACTTTTCACACAGATAATACATAAAAAAATGAACACAAAATATAAAGAAAACATTTTTAATCTTACAGCACCTTGAAAAGTATGGTAGTACAGTACAACAGTGGGCATACAGGGACCAGTAGCAGTACTAGCTACATCACCACTGCTTTTATGCTTGCTTCTGGACATCCTGAGCTTGAAATAAAGATACTGTACTCTATACAGTACTGTACAGTAAGGTACACAAAAGCATAACCACTTGTAGAGGATGCACTCACGTGACAATGTACACCAGATGTAAACTAACTTATGTGATTGGACATGTGAACACAGGTTTGCATCTTTGAAAGTTTGCAACTTGAAGGTTTATATGTAGGGGACTTACTGTATGATGTTAGCTGTGGGTTTATCATATATGGCCTTTATTATGGCCTTTATTATACCCACTTTGTGGAGAGTTTTTAATCATAAAATGATATTGAATTTTGTCAAAAATTTTTCTTCATCTATTGAGATCATCATATGATTATTATTGTTAATGTGTATCATATTGATTTGCAGATATTGAAACTTTGTATTTCTGTGGTGTCAGTTGTAAATTTTCCTTTTTCATTTCTAATTTTATTGATATGGGCCTTCTTTTTCTTCTTGATTAGTCTAGCTAAAGGTTTATCAATTCTGTTTTATCTTCTCAAAGAACCACCTCTTAGTTTCATATTTTCTATTTTTTTTTAGTCTCTATTTCATTTATGTTTGTTCTGATCTTTATGATTTCTTTCCTTCTACTAACTTCGGATTTTGTTTGTTCTTTCTCTAGTTTCTTTAGGTGTAAGGCTAGATTGTTTATTTGAGATTTTGTTTGTTTGTTTTTGAGTTAGGTTTGTATCGCTATAAACTTCCCTCTTAGAACTGCTTTTGCTGCCTCTCATAGATTTTGGATGGCCATGTTTTTGTTTTCATTTGTCTCTAGGTACTTTTTAAATTTCCTCTTTGATTTCTTCAGTGATCCATTGGTTGTTTAGTAACATATTCTTTAGCCTTCACATGTTTGTGGTTTTTGCATGTTTTTTCCTTATACTTGATTTCTAGTCTCATAGCATTGTGGCTGGAAAAGATACTTGATATGATTTCAGTTTTCTTAAATTTACTGAGGCTTGTTTTGTGGCCTCCCATGTGATCTATCCTGGAGAATGTTCCTTGTGCTCTTTTTTTTTTTAAATTGAAGTATAGTTGATTTACAATGTTATGTTAATTTTAGGTGTACACCATAGTGATTCAGTTATACATATATATGTATTCTTTTTAAGATTCTTTTCCATCATAGTTCATTACAACGTATTGAATATAGTTGTAATTCCCTGTGCTATACAGTAGGACCTGGTTGTTTATCCATTCTATATATAATAGTTTGCATCTGCTAACCCCAAACTCCTAATTTATCCCTCCCCCCACCCTTTTCCCCTTTGGTAACCATAAGTTTGTTTTCTACGTCTGAACTTGTTTCTGTTTTGTAAATAAGTTCATTTGTATCATTTTTTTTAGATTCAATATATAAGCGGTATCATATAATGTTTGTCTTTCTCTGTCTGATTTACTTCACTTAGTATGATAATCTCCAAGTTCATCCATGTTGCTGCAAATGGCATTCTTTTTTTTTTTTTTTACAGCTGAGTAGTATTCCATTATGTATATATTGACTCCTTCTAGTGTATTTTTCATTTCACATATTGTATTCTTCATTTCTGTTTGGTTCTTCTTTATATTTCTAACTCTTTGTTGAAAACTTCAACTTCTCACTCTGTACATCCATTCTACTCCTGAATTCTTTGATCATCTTTACAATCATTACCTTGAACTCTGTATTGGGTAGATTGCCTATCTCCACTTCACTTAGTTCTTCTGGGGTTTTATCTTGTTCCTTTGTTTGGAACATGTTCCTCTGTCACCTAAATTTGCCTCATTTACTGCTTTTATTTCTATATCTGGTAGGTTGGTTATGTTCCCCAACCTTAGAGAAGTGGCCTTTTGTAGGAGATATCCTGTGTGTCCCAGAAGTGCACTCCCCTCTGGTCACCAGAGCTGTATGCTCTACGGGGGCCCCCTCTGTGGGTTGCATGGGTCCTTCTGTTGTAGCGGGCAGACTACGGTGCACCATCTCATAGGCATGGCTGGCCCCCAGTCCAGTTGGTTGCCAAGCCCTGCCTTGTGCCAAGGCTGCCAATTACTGGTTGGCAGGCCTGGGTCACAAGGCAGTTGGCTGCAGAACCCTGGTGGGTCCTGGGACTAGTTCTGGTTCTCTAGTGGGCAGAGCTGGGTTCTGGGGTGGGTCATTGCATGGTCTGGGTTCTCCGATCTAGTGTCAGCCTAGTGGTGGGTGTGGCTGGTTCCTGGTTTTGGTGTGTCCCAAAGCTGATGCTGATGACTGGGACTGTATTCCAGGGTAGTTGGCTGAGGAGTCCAAGGTATCTCAGAGCTGGTGTTTGCCTGCTGGTGGGTAGGGCCAAGGCCTGGGGTGGGCGTGTTTGCTGGGTCCTGACAATGCAGGATGCAGGACTGCAATGGTCCTGGGGCTAGTGTCCAACCCCTGGGGGTGAAGCCAGATCCTGGGGCTAGTGCCAGCCCACTCACAGGCAGAGCCAGGTCCTGGGGGGGGTGGGGTCTCTGGCTGCATGTCCCATGGGTCCCAGAGCTGGTGTCAAACTGCTTGTGGGTGGGGCTAGCTCCTGACACACCTGCTTGAAGGGCCCATGGTGTCTCAGAGCTGGTGTTGACCTGCTGTGGGTGGGCTGAGTCCTGCCAGGGTAGCTGCAGGGTTGCATTTGTCCTGGGGCTGATATCCATCTGAGGGTGGGTAGGACTAGGACCCAGGGTGTCCTGGGGCTGGTGCCTGTTCACTGGTCCCAAGGCTAGAGCTGGCTTGCTGGTGGGCAGAGTCAGGTCCCAGGGGGTTCTGGGACTGGTGCCTGCCCATGGGTTGGTAGAGCTGGGTCCTAGCATCTCTGGATGCAGGGCCCTGGGGGTCCCAGGTCTAGTGCCTGCACACTGGTTTGTGAGACCAGGTCCTGGGTCTTCTGGTGGACAGGGCTATATCCAGGCATGCCTGAGGGCTTAGGGGATCTTAAGACAACCTGCCTCTGGTGGGTAAGGCCATGTTCCACCCAGTTAGTTACTTGGTCTGAGGCATTCTAGTACTGGTGTCTACAGGCTGGTGGGCAGGGACCGGGCTGGGTCCCAAGGCTTATAAGAGGACTCCAAAATGGCAGCACCAGTATCCACGTGGTAGAACTAGCTCCCCAAATGGCTGCCACCAGTGTCTGTGTCCCCAGGGTAAGCTCCAATTGCTCCTGCCTTTCTGGAAGAAACTTCAAAATCAGCAGGTAGGTCTGACCCAGGCTCTTATCAAATTACTGCTTCTGTCCTGGGTGCTAGATCATGTGAGATTTTGTGTGTGCCCTATAAGAGTGGAGTCTATTTCCCACAGCTCTCTAGATCTCCCAAGATTAAGCCCTTCTGGCCTTCAAAGCCAAATGCTCTGGGGGCTCCTCTTCCTGGTGCCAGCCCCCCAGACTGGGGAGCTTGATGTGGGGCTCAGACTCCTCGGTTCTTGGGGAGAACCTCTGCGATTGTAATTATCCTCCTGTTTGTGGATCACCCAGCCAGGGGTATGGGTCTTGACTATATGGTGACTCAGCCCCTTCTACCCATCTCATTGTGGTTCCTTCTTTATATCTTTGTAGAAGATCTTTTCTGGTAGTCTGGTCTTTCTCATCAGTAGCTGCTATGCAAACAGTGGCAATTTTGGTGTACCCACGAGAGGAGGTGAGCTCAGGGTCTTTCTACTCTGCCATCTTGACCAACTGCTGATGGGAGGGATTTTAAACCACTTTTATTGGAAGGATTAACTTCCTGTTTGGAGTTGATGGAAACCAATCCCCTGTATATATGTGGGAATCACACTCCTGGTAGAACACTATTAAATGTTATCCTGGCATCAAGATTTGCCTTTTCAATCAATTTATACCTAATAGCATCCTGTTATTCAGGAGTTATTCATGATAATACCCAGTGTTAGTGGGAGTGGAGGGAAATGGATACTCTCCAGATTGCAGGTTCAAGCGCAAATTTGTTGAGCCTTTGCGGACATTTTGACCATATGTGTTAGGAAGCCTTCATATGTACATAAGATTTTCTCTAGCAATTCCACTTTCAGGGACTGTGCAAATGTGCAAAGATTTATTACATGTACATCCAAGGGTATTTATCATAAAGGAATACTGGAAATAACCTAAATATCCAACAATAAAAACATGTAGATTATTTTCAATGTAGCAGATTTCACTCAGATAACCGATTTCAGTAAAGATATTACAGTGAAAATAGAGATGTATATGTGTTAATGACAAGGAATTTTTGACATTTTAGGAAAGATATGACACATTAAGAACAGAGGTACAGTCTAGTGCTATTTTCTTGAAGAAAAAGTGAAGTAGAATACTGATTGGAAATATCGATTACCCACCCCTGTGACTATCTCCCACTCAGTCTAAAATGCTGGGCCATCAATACACAAAAAGAAGTTTTAGAAATAGACTAAGAAAGAACCCCCCCCCCAAATAAATTTTAAAAGACAGGAAAATGTTCTAAGCTCAAAAAGGAAAGTTTTAGGAATGAGAAAGTGAAGATTTGCAAATGGATATGAGGTGGCCAAAGCAGCTTTTTTCCTGTCCCTTCAAGAAAAGCCTTCGGGCTGAAAGGAAGAAGAGAGGATTCAAGAAAGATGGAACGTGGATTCGACTGCCAGCTGCCCATCCTCCGTAGGCTGAATACTGCAGGTAGACTCCCTCTTACATCAGGGGATCTGAGAGTAGGGTGATGGGGCCCATCTTCCCATCTGAATTTTGGCAGTCCTCGGTGTCTCAGTTCTGCCCCACAAAGGCAAAGGAAGGACCATAGTATGAGACTAGCCACAAGAGGGACAAAACCTCCTCCCACGTTTCCCTCATTACAGGAACACTCTGGGTGGCACTCAAGGACTGATGTGAGAGTATCGTTGTCAAGCCCCGGGAGAGAGGAAGGAAAAAATTAGTGGGTCTGCCCAGGGTCTTGCCCCCAGGATGAAGGAGCCCTAAGCAGAGAGGTGTGGGGTGAGTGCACAACTGCAACTACTCAGATTTCTCATGGAAGATGGAGAAAGGGGCCAAGAGAAGGCATATCTGCCTCCTATAAAGCCAAAGAGGCCCAAAGGGCATAGTCCACTCTGCTCACATTCTCCTGGCAGGAACTCATCCACAGCCACACCTGGATGAAGACAGGACTGAAATGTAGTACATGGCTACTGCTTCCCAATGTCAATTCCATAATGTAGAAGGAGGAGCACAAATGTTTGGTCTCTGCTACAGGATTAGCTCTGGTCCCTTTGAAAAACTTCCAAGATTTAGAAAGTATAAAATTTTCTAGAAACAATGAAAGTGATTTAGTGGGTAAAATATCAAAATCTCCCATATTCATAAGAAAGCAATAATAGCAAATGAATACCAGTTTTTTTTTTGTAGGATAACACAATCATCTTTATTCTTTGCACTGAAATGAAGACAAATATTTGAAATTGATATATGGATCATAAAACTGAAGATATAGTCTTATGAGTTTAGTCTCTACCAGCCAAATTTAGAAGCATTTTGATCTATAGTTGGTATCATTGTGTGGTTGCTGGTGGTATAAACTATTAAACCATTTTGACCCAGTAATTATATGGAAGTTTATTGTAACAGCAAAGCCTGAAACATGCACATTATAACCATAACTAGATAGAGTGATGACAGATTTTTTTCATGTATACAAGAGTAAATTGAAACAATATAATTAACCAAACTAAGAGAATCAGTAAGTAAACAGTGGGACATCCATTCCATGATCTACTAAAATTAAATTTAAAAATAGGTTTTAATGAATGGGAAAATTATTACTATATAATGGTAAATGTAAAAAGTACAGTTTAAAATTGTTTACACAGTTGACAATTGTATAAGAAATCTATTCATAGAAAATTCTGGACAGATTCACCACAATAACTTATGTTAAGGGATCAAATTAAAATTATTTTTTTGTTTGTATTTTTAAAATTTCAATGACATTAGTATATTTAGAATAAAAACATTATTTTAGACTACACTTGCCTCGAACCATTAAATAAAAGCTTCTGAGCATTGTAATAATGAAGCTGTTTCGTTATATTAAAACATTTAATAGTGTTATCAAATAAAAACTGAACTTTAATGGCAACTTTTTTAAACTAAGGTATAGTTCATTTACAATATTATATTAGTTTCAGGTGTACAACATAGTGATTCAACATTTTTATAGATTACACTCCATTTAAAGTTATTATAAAGTATTGGCTATATTCCCTGTGCTGTACAGTGTATTCTTTTTTTTTTTTTTTTTTTTTTCTGGTACGCGGGCCTCTCACTGTTGTGGCCTCTCCCGTTGCGGAGCGCAGGCTCCGGACGCGCAGGCTCAGCGGCCATGGCTCACGGGCCCAGCCGCTCCGCGGCATGTGGGATCTTCCCGGACCGGGGCACGAACTCGAGTCCCCTGCATCAGCAGGAGGATTCTCAATCACTGTGCCACCAGGGAAGCCCCCTACAGTGTATTCTTATAGCTTATTTTATGCATAGTAGTTTGTGCTTCTTAATCCCCTATCCCTGCCTTGCCCATCCCCCCTTCTCTCTCCCCACTGGCAACCACTAGTTTGTTCTCTGTACCTGTGAGTCTGTTTCTGCTTTGTTACATTCATTCGTTTTATTTTTTAGATTCCACATGTAAGTGATAACATAATGTATTTGTCTTTCTCTGTCTGACCTATTTCACTAAGCATAATGCCCTCCAGGTTCATGCATGTTGTTGCCAATGGCAAGACTTTCTTTTTTATGGTTGAGTAGTATTCTATTATGTATGTGTGTATACATGTATGTATTATTTATACCACATCTTTCTCCATGCATCTGTTCATGGACACTTAGGTTGTTTCCATTCTTTGGCTATTGTAAATAATGCTGCTATGAACGTTGGGGTGCACGTATGTTTTTGAATTAGTGTTTTTGTTTCTTTGAATATATACCCAGGGGTGGAATTGCTGGGTCGTATGGTAGTTCTATTTTTAGTTTTTTGAGGAACCTCCTTACTGTTTTCCACAATGGCTGCACCAACTTACATTCTCACCAACAGTGTACAAGGGTACCCTTTTGTCCACATCATTTGTTATTTGTGCTCTTTTTGATGATAGTCATTCTGACAGGTGTGACATCTGACATCTCATTGTGGTTTTAACTTGCATTTATCTAATTAGTGATGTTCAGTATCTTTTTAAGTGCTTGATGGCCATCTGTATGTCTTCTTTGGAAAAATGTCGTTTCAGTTTTCTGCCTTTTAAAAAAAATAAATTTATTTATTTTGGTTTTTTTTTTTTTGGCTGTGTTGGGTCTTCGTTGCTGCGCATGGGCTTTCTCTAGTTGAGGCAAGCAAGGGCTACTCTTTGTTGCAGTACACAGGCTTCTCACTGTCGTGGCTTCTCTTGTTGCAGAGCACGGGTTCTAGAGCGCAGGCTCAGTAGTTGTGGTACCCGGGCTTAGTTGCTCTGCAGCATGTGGGATCTTCCCTGGCCAGGGATCGAACTCGTGTCCCCTGCACTGGCAGGTGGATTCTTAACAACTGCGCCACCAGGAAAGCCCTTCTGCCCATTTTTTAATTGGGTTATTTGTTTTGTTTTTGGTTTTGGCTTTCTTTTTTGATATTTAGTTGTATGAGCTCTTTATATATTTTGAATATTAATCCCTTATCAGTCGTTTGCAAATATTTTCTCCCATTCAGTAGGTTCTTTTTGTTTTGTTGACAGTTTCTTTTGTGCAAAAGCTTTTAGACTAATTAGGTCCCATTTGTTTATTTTTGCTTTAATTTCCTTTGCTTTAGGAGACCCCCAAAAATCCTGCTACAATTTGTGTCAAAGAGTGTTCTGCTTATGTTTTCTTCTAGGATTTTTATGGTTTCTGGTCTTACATTGGTCTTTAACCCATTTTGAGTTTATTTTTTGATATGGGGTGAGAAAACGTTCTAATTTCATTCTTTTACATGTAGATGTTTATGGCAACTTCTAATCAAAAGTTGATAAATAATTTTCAAATGTCATTTAAATGGTTTAATGAAATAAATAACATAGGATATCATTCTCCTCGGCATACTTTTGTTTCAGTTAGATATTTTTAGCCCTATTTATCTTATGGAATTATAGAATTTTAAATATAAGCAACATTGTAAGTCATTTCTTTTCCTACAGGTATTTTAAAGCCTAATATTAAATATACATTTTCAGGGCTTCCCTGGTGGCACAGTGGTTAAGAATCCGCCTGCCAATGCAGGGGACACGGGTTTGAGCCCTGGTACGGGAAGATCCCACATGCCACGGAGCAACTAAGCCCGTGCACCACAACTACAGAGCCTGCACTCTAGAGCCCGCAAGCCACAAGTACTGAGCCCATGTGCCACAACTAGAGAAAGCCCACTCGCAGCAACAAAGACTCAATGCAGCCAAAAATAAATAAATTTGGGCTTCCCTGGTGGCGCAGTGGTTGGGAGTCCACCTGCCGATGCAGGGGACACGGGTTCGTGCCCCGGTCTGGGAAGATCCCACATGCCACAGAGCGGCTGGGCCCGTGAACCATGGCCGCTGAGCCTGTGCATCTGGAGCCTGTACTCCGCAATGGGAAAGGCCACAACAGTGAGAGGCCCGTGTACCGCAAAAAAAATAAATTAAATAAATAAATAAATAAATAAATTTATTAAAAATGTATATACATATACATTTTCACTATCATTTCCTTAAAGGAAAAATTAACCTCAATAAGCAAAAACTGTTAAAGATCTCTAAAATAATTTTAAGAGGTCTGTAAGCATTCTGAAATAGCCTTAAGATTTTCCAGGTTTTGAAGCATTATACCAATATCATATAATTATAATGTTCTAGAATTCCTTTAATCTAGAAAATACTTCATTTTAATTTTTCAATATCACATAATAAACAATATTCTTTTTCCATTTTTTATTACTATGTTAAACATATGAATTCCAAGAGTTTAATATCACATTGGGGGCTTCCCTGGTGGCGCAGTGGTTGAGAGTCTGCCTGCCGATGCAGGGGACGCGGGTTCGTGCCCCGGTCCGGGAGGATCCCACATGCCGCGGAGCGGCTGGGCCCGTGAGCCATGGCCACTGAGCTTGCGCCCCTGGAGCCTGTGCTCTGCAACGGGAGAGGCCACAGCAGTGAGAGGCCCGCGTACCACAAAAAAAAAAAAAAAAATCACATTGGGTGGCATAAACTATTTCTGGTGTTTATTTCTAGAGAAAACTCCTTCCTATCCCCATTAATCACTTCAGTTCCTCTATAGTTAATTAGAATTGTTTAGTTATTCTCATATCCCTACACCTAAAGCTGTTATTGCAGTCACCAAAATAAAATGCTGACAAACCAGTCCATTTTGCCACACCCGAATCAAAGTAGACCCATCAAAAACATAAATCTCTGGGTTTTCAAAAATAATAATATGCAAAACAGGCATAGCTGACTTTTTACTGCATGCATTTACTCAACCTTGCCTATAGGGGACTTTTATTTTCCTTAAGTCTCTATTGTCTGGATATTTTTTACAGTATGTGTCATTACCGTTATAAAGTGTATATTGTATTTTAGGTCTGTTAAAGCTGAGTTAGCCTCCAAGGATGTCACAGTTCTTTCCCATAATACAATTTTAAAAGAGTTTTTGAATCTTAACTACAAAGCAGGTTTATAGCTTAGAGAAACAAGGCATCTCTTAGAAATCTGAGGATTGCCTGTGCCATCCAGACATGAGAATAAGGGATCATATTGTGCTCCAGCGGTCCAGCCCTCAACTTCTCACCCTCAGGGTGTAAGAAGTTCAACAATAATATAATCATGACTCCTAGAACCTAGAATCCAGCATCATGATTTTCAGATTAAAAACAGAATGTTTCATTAAGCAGTGACTCATTAGTAAAAATGCACATTAGTTAGTTTAAAAGAGAACTAAGGTAATTTGCAAAAGAACAAGATAAAAGAATGTGCAGACAGTTTGCCTAGAATGGTGGATGACAGTGCAGTAACCACCTGGTTATACAGCTCGCCTGAAGATAGCTCCCTGGTGAGGCAGAGTAGACCACTTGAGCACTGGGGGGCAGATGGACCATAGTAAGGAAGGAGCTTAAATACTAACAGGGAAATCGCAGAGACCATCTGACCCATACTGATCCTGATTCAAACCTAGAGATGGTGGGTGACGAGGAGTTAAGGCTAAAATATCTTGTACTTATCAAAGGAACATTTTTTTTTTTTTTTTTTTTTTTTGTGGTACGCGGGCCTCTCACTGTTGTGGCCTCTCCCGTGTGGAGCACAGACTCCGGACGTGCAGGCTCAGCGGCCATGGCTCACGGGCCCAGCTGCTCCGCGGCATGTGGGATCTTCCCAGACTGGGGCACGAACCCATGTCCCCTGCATCGGCAGGCGGATTCTCAACCACTGCGCCACCAGGAAAGCCCCATGGGAACATTTTAATGTGGTCAAAACAAACCAAAAAAAAAAGAAAAGAACATCTCATTTACAAATTACCAAAAAAAAAAAAAAAAGAAAAGAAAAACAGTTCACCCATTTCTCCCACTCCCCAACCTCTGGCAACCACAAATCTGTTTTCTGTATCTATGTGCCTGGTTTATTTTATTTTGTTTTGTTTTATTTTATTTTATATATCAGAGATAGTATACAGCATTTGTCTTTCTCTGTCTGACTTATTGCACTCAGCATAATGCTCTTGAGGTCCATCCATGTTGTTGCAAATGGCAAGATTTCATTCTTTTTATTTATGTATGTATGTATGTATGTATGTATGTATGTTTGCGTTAGGTCTTCATTGCTGCGCGGGCTTTCTCTAGTTGCAGCTAGTGGGGGCTACTCTTCATTGCAGTGCGCGGGCTTCTCATCGCAGTGGCTTCTCTTGTTGCAGAGTGTGGGCTCTAGACGTGCAGGCTTCAGTAGTTGTGGCATGTGGGCTCAGTAGTTGTGGCACACGGGCTTAATTGCTCCGCGGCATGTGGGATCTTCCCAGACCAGGGCTTAAACCTGTGTCCCCTGCATTGGCAGGCAGATTCTTAACCCCTGTGCCACCAGGGAAGCCCTTCATTCTTTTTAATGGCAGAATAATATTTCTCTGTGTGTGTGTATTTGTGTGTGTATTTCATCCATCAATGGACACTTAAGTTGTTTCCATATCTTGACCATTATAAGTGATGCTGCATTCAACCTGGGGGGTACATATATTTTGTTTAGTGTTTTCATTTTCTTCTGAGAAATACCCAGAAATAGTATTGCTGGATCACATGGTAGTTCTATTTTTAATTTTTTGAGGAACCTCCATACTGCTTTCCATAGTGGCTGTACCAAGTTACATTCCCATCAACAGTGCACAGGGATTCCGTTTTCTCCACATCCTTGTCAACACTTATTTCTTATCTTTTTGATAATAGCCATTCTAACAGGTTGTGAGGTGATATCTCATTGTGGTTTTGATTTGAATTTCCCTGATGATTAGTGACATTGAGCATCTCTTCATGTGCCTGTTGGCCATCTGTATGTCTTCTATGAAAAAATGTCTATTCACATCTTGTGCCTTTTTTTTTTTTAATTTTATTTTTGGCTGCGTTGGGTCTTCATTGCTGAATGCGGGATTTTCTCTGCTTGTGGCGAGCGGGCGCTACTCTTCGTTGTGGTATGCAGGCTTCTCATTGCGGTGGCTTCTCTTGTTGCGGAGCACAGGCTCTAGGCACACGGGCTTCAGTAGTTGTGGCTTGCGGGCTCTAGAGTGCAGGCTCAGTAGTTGTGGTGCACAGGCTTAGTTGCTCCACGGCATGTGGGATCTTCCTGGACCAGGGCTCAAACCCGTGTCCCCCTGCATTGGCAGGCGGATTCTTAACGTCTGCACCACCAGGGAAGCCCTCTTCTGCCTATTTTTAATCAGATTTTTTTTTTACTGTTGATTTATATGAGTTCTTTGTACATTTTGGATATTAACCCCTTGTCATATATGATTTGCAAATATTTTCTCCCATTCTGTGGGTTACTTTCTCATTTTGTTGATGGATTCTTGGCTGTGCAGAAGCTTTTTAATTTGATGTGGTACCACTTGTTCGTTTTTTGTTTTCTTTTGTTGCCTTTCCTTTGCTTTTTAGGTTCAAAAAATCATCACAAAGACCTATGTCAAGGAGCTTACTGCCTATGTTTTGTTTTTTTTTAATTTATTTATTTATTTTTGGCTGCATTGGATCTTTGCTGTTGTGCACGGGCTTTCTCTAGTTGCGGTGAGTGGGGCCTACTCTTCATTGCGGTGCGTGGGCTTCTCGTTGCAGTGGCTTCTGTTGTTGTGGAGCACCGGCTCTAGGCATGTGGGCTTCAGTAGTTGCAGCACATGGGCTCTCTAGAAGGCAGGCTCAGTAGCTGTGTGCCCAGGCTTAGTTGCTCTGCAGCATGTGGGATCTTCCTGGAACAGGGCTTGAACCTATGTCCCCTGCATTGGCAGGCAGATTCTTAACCACTGCACCACCAGGAAGTCCACTGTCTATGTTTTGTTCTAGGAGTTTTATGGTTTCAGGTCTTGCATTCACGTCTTTAATCCATTTTAATCCACGTCTTTAATTTTTGTGTATGGTGTAAAATAGTGGTCCAGTTTCATTCTTTTTCATGTGGCTGTCTCATTTTCCCAGCATCATTTGTTGAAGAGACTGTCTTTTCTCCATTATATATTCTTCGCTACATTGTAAAATATTAATTGATATATATGTGTGGGTTTATTTCTGGGTTCTCTATTCTGTTTCAAGATCTATGTGTCTGTTTTTATGTCAATACCTCACAGTTTTAAATGTTATAGGTTTGTAATACAGTTTGAAATCAGGGGGCATAATGCCTCCAGTTTTATTCTTCTTTCTCAAGATTGTTTTGGCTATTCAGAGTTTTGGCTATGGTTCCAGACAAATTTTAGAATTATTTGTTCCATTTATGTGAAAAATACCATTGGAATTTTGATAAGGATTACATTGAATCTATAGTTTGCTTTGGATATTATGGACATTTTAACAATATTAATTCTTCCAATCCACGAGCATAGAATATCTTCCCATTTATTTGTGTCTTCCTCAATTTCTTTCCTTAATGTCTTTTGTTTTTTTGCGGTACGTGGGCCTCTCACTGTTGTGGCCTCTCCCGTTGCAGAGCACAGGCTCCGGACGCGCAGGCTCAGCGGCCGTGGCTCACGGGCCCAGCCGCTCTGCGGTATGTGGGATTTTCCCAGACCAGGGCACGAACCTGTTTCCCCTGCATCGGCAGGTGGACTCTCAACCACTATGCCACCAGGGAAGCCCCTTTCCTTAATGTCTTGTACTTTTCAATATATACAGGTCTTTCACCTCCTTGGTTAAATTCGTTCCTAGGTATTTTATTGTTTTTGATGCAACTGTAAATGATATTGTTTTCTTAATTTGTCTTCCTGATAGTTTGTTATTTGAGTGTTGATTTTTATATTCTGCAATTTTATTGAATATGTTTATTCTAACAGTTTTTTGGTGGAGTCTTTATGGTTTCTACATATAATATCGTGTCATCTGCAAATAGTGCAGTTTTACTTTTTCCTTTCCAATTTGGATGCCTTTTATTTTTTGTGCCTAATTGCTCTGGCTAGGAATTCCAATACTGTGTTGAGTAAAAGTGGTGAGAGTGAGCATCCTTGTCTTGTTCCTGATCTTAGAGGAAAAGCTTTCAGCTTTTTGTTGCTGAATATGATGTTAGCTATGGGCTTGTTACATTTATTTGGCCTTTATTATGTTGAGGTACATTCCCTCTACAACCGTTTTGTTGAGAGTTTTTTGTCATAAATAGATGTTGAATTTTGTTAAATACTTTTTCTGCATCTATTGAGATGATCCTCTGACTTTTATCTTTCATTTTGTTAATGTAGCATATCACATCGACTGATTTGCTGATGTAGAACCATTGTTGTATCCCTGGGATAAATCCCAGTTGATCCTTTTAATGTACTGTCAAATTTGGTTTGCTAATATTTTTCTGAGAGTTTTTAAATCTATGTTCATCAGGAATATCGGCCTGTAATTTTCTTTCCTTGTGGCATCCTTGTCTGGTTTTGGATCCAGGGTAATTCTGGCCTCATAAAATGAGTTTGGAAGAGTTGTCTCTTCCTTTTTTGTGGGGGGGGGGAAGTTTGAGAAGAATTTGTATTAATTCTTGGAATGTTTTGTAGAATTTACTCTTCCTTTTTTGGGGGGGGGGGGGGAGTTTGAGAAGAATTTGTATTAATTCTTGGAATGTTTTGTAGAATTTACCAGGGAAGCTATCTGGTCCTGGACTTGTGTTTACTGGTAGGTTTTTGATGACTGATTCAGTCTCCTTACTATCAGTTGATTCAGATTTCCTATTTCATCATGATTTAGTCTTTAGACATTGTATGTTTCTGAGAATTTATTTCTCCTGGGTTGTCCAATTTATTGGCATATAATTGTTCATAGTAGTCTCTTATGGTTCTTTGTATTTCTGTGGTATCCATTGTAACATCTCTTTCAATTCTGATTTTGAGTTCTTTCTTTCTTGATTGGTCTAGCTAAAGGTTTGTCAGTTTTGTTTTTCTGTTTTCAAAGAAACAGCTCTTAGTTTCACTGAGCCTTTCTATTGTCTTTTTAGTCTCTATGTCATTTCTTTCTGCTCTAAGCTTTATTTCCTTACTTCTTCTAACTTTGGGCTTCATTTGTTCTTCTTTTTCTAGTTTCTTGAGGTGTAAAACTAGGTTGTTTATTTGAGACTTGTTTCTTGAGGTAGACATTTATTGCTATGAACTTCCCTCTTAGAACTGCTTTTGCTGTATCCCATAAATTTTGGTATGTTTTAGTTCCATTTTCATTTGCCTTATTTTTAAAATTTCTTATTTCTTCTTTGACCCATTGGTTGTTCAAGAGCATGTAGTTTAATCTCTACTTATTTGTTAATTTTCTAGTTTCCTTTGTGTAATTTCTACTTTCATACTGTTGTGGTTGAAAAAGATGTCTGATATTATTTCAATATTCTTAAATTTATTTAGACTTTTTGTGGCCTAATATATAATCTATCTTGGAAAATATTCCATGTGCACTTGAAAAAATGTGTGTTCTGCTGCTTTGGGGTGGGATTTTCTATGTATGGCAAGAAAATACATACATAGAAACCTGGTCTAACCTGGTCACCTGGTCTAACATGTCATTTCAGGCTGATGTTTCCTTATGATTTTATTGCTCGATGATCTATCCATTGATATAAATGGAATATTAAAGTTCCCTACCATTATTGCCTTTTTCTCTCTTTAGGTCTGTTAATATTTGCTTCATATATTTAGGTGCTCCTAGGTTGGGTGCATAAATATTCCAAATTTTATATCCTCTGGCTGGATTGACACTTTATCATTATATAATGCCTTTCTTTGTCTCTTATTGGAGTCTTTGTTTTAAAGTTTATTTTGTCTGATAATTATAGCTACCTCAGCTTTCTTTTGGTTTCCACTTGCATGGAACACCTTTTTCTATTTCTTCACTTTCAGTCTGTGTATGTTGTTAAATCTGAAGTGAATCTATTGGAGGCAGCATGTAGACAGGTTTTTAAAAAATCCATTCAGCTGCTTTATCTTTTGAAGAATTTAGTTCATTTATATTTAATTATTGATGGTATGTGCTTATACCCATTTTGTTAATAACTGTTTTCTGGGTGTTTTGTAATTCCTCTCTGTTCCTTTGTTCTTCTCCTGCTCTCTTCTTTTGTGGTTTGATGACTTTTTTTAGTGGTATGCTTAGATTCCTTTCTCTTTTGCGAATCTGCCATAGGTTTTTGCTTTGTGATTACCATGAGGCTTACATATAACCTGTATTTAAAACAGTCTGTTTTAAGTTTGAATGCATTCTAAAGCTCTACATTTTTATTCCCCCTCCACATTTTGTTTTCAATGTTACATTTTACATTATTTTATCTTGTATATTCCTTATCTGATTTTGTAATTATAGTTATTTTACTACTTTTGTCTTTTAACCTTCATGCTAGCTTTATATATTTATTTACCTTTATCAGTGAAATTTATACTGTCATATGTTTGCTTGTTACTAATTAGTGCTCTTCAGCTTAAAGTCCCTTTAACATTTATGATAAGGTTGGTTTAGTGGTGATGAATTCCTTTGCCCTTACTTGTCTGAAAAACTCTATCCTTCACTTCTGAATTATAACTTTGTGGGATAGAGTATTCTTGGATTTTTTTCTTTAAGCACTTTGAGTATATCATGTCAATCCCTTATGGCCTACAAAGTTTCTGGTGAAAAAATCTGCTCATTGTTATGAGGGGTCCCTTTTATGTAACAAGTAGTTTTTCCCTTGCAGTTTAATATTTTCTTCTTGTCTTTAACTTTTGACATTTTAATTATAATGTGTCTTGATGTGAGTTTCTTTGGGTTCATCTTATTTGGAACTCTCTGGGCTTCCTGGATCTAGAGGTCTGTTTCCTTCCCCAGGTCAGGGAAGCTTTCAGCCATTATTTTTTCAAATAAGTTTTCTGTCCTTTTCTCTCTTCTCATTCTGGGGCTGTTATAATATGAATATTAGTCCATTTAATGTTGTCCCATAAGTTCCTTAAGCTATCTTTACTTTTTCATTCTTTTTTCCTTTTGCTGCTCTGATTAGGTGAATTCCAATGCCCTGTTTTCAAGTTGACTAATCCTTTCCTCTGCTTCAGCTAGCCTGTATTGGACTCCTCTAGCATATTTTTCAGTTCAGTTATTGTATTCTTCAGCTCTGTGACTTCTCTTTGATACTTATTTTCTGTCTTTTGCTGAATTTCTCACTGTGTTCATCCATTTTTCTCCCATGTTCAGTGAGCATATTTATGACCATTTCTTTGAACTCTTTATCAGGTAAATTACTTATCTCTGTATCATAAGGGTTCCCCCTCACCCAGGTTTTATCTTATTTCATTTAGAACATATTCCTCTATGCCCTCATTTTTCTTGTGTCTCTGTGTTGGTTTCTATGTATTAGATGAAACAGCCATCTCTCCCAATCTTGAAGGAGTGGTCATATGTATTAGTTGAACTTACTCAACCTCACCTTAGCTCTTGGTTGTCTCTAGAACCTTTGTGATTGTCCAAGCAGTCTATTTTATTTTTAATCACTGCCACTTGTGGATATGCTAAAAGGATAGGGTTCTCAGTCAGCACCTAGATTCAGGCTGACTGGAAGCCAGACACTCAGGCAGCAGCTTTTAAAGTACGCAAATAAATACAGTCCTGTGAGACCACAAGTGTAAGCCCTCCTGGCCACAGAACCAGGCAATCTGGAAGTGTGCCCTGGGCTACAGTCGCCTAAATTGGGGCCCCAGGTGAGTAGATAAGCTTCTTTCTCAGAGATACTGGTGAGCTGTAGCAAGACAGAGGGAGAGTGCAAAGATGGCATCCCCTGCCCTACATTCCCTGAGAGCACCTCTGTAGACCTCTAGATATCTGTCAAACCTGAAGTCTGCCCCTCAGGTCAAAACTCTAGGACAAGGCAATAGGCCCCTTTCACAGAAAGCCTAGGGGTGTGTTTCAGTCTGCCATCTGTGCAGTGCTCTGACAAGCACTATCTCTCTGACTGTACAGTCCCCATGAGACCCAGGAATACAACCCCCCTTGCCCACTAGATCCAGCTGTTCAAAGGGTGGCTCCTGGGCGGCAGCCACACAAACCAGGCCCCTGCCATAAAAACCAGGGCATCAGACATGTGTGAGAGCTCCCCTCCAAGAGATACTTGTTCTCTGGAGCCAGGCAGAGGGAGAGTACAAAGACAGCACTCACCTTCCAGGGTCTCAGGAAAGCTTTACAGTCAACCCTTTGATGTGTGTTTAATTAGAAGACTGCCCCTCAGGCCGCAGTCATGATGATTAGCTTATAGGCCTCCTTCACAGAAAGACTGAACCCCTGGATCCTTTGCTTCATGCTGTGCCATGAGGATGGTAGCTTTTGAAGAATTCTCTGTTTGTTACCGTCCTGTGGGACCTACGAGCATAAGCCCTGCTGGCCACCAGAGCCAGGCCATGCAGAGGTGTCCCAGGGCAGCAGCTGCAAAAATAAGGGCACCAGATAAGGGTCTAAGCTGAATTTTGGGAGCTGAAGCAAGGCCAAGGTAAAGCACAAAGATTGGGTCCACCAGCCTCTGTTCCCTGAGAGCACCTCTTTGGCCTCTAGAAGTGTCAGCCCGGAAGCCTGCCCCTTGGGCCTCTTTCTCAGAAAGACAGGGTGTTTTTCAGTCTGCAGAGTGCCCTGGGGATGGTAGTTTTCCAAGAACTGTCTCTTCGATTGTCACAGTCTCATGGGACTCAGGAATGCAAGCCCCACCCTAGCCTCCAGAGCCAGGTGATCAGGGGCATTCTCTGGGTTCCAGCCACAAAAACTGGGGCACCAGACATGTGTAAAGGCTCCCTTCTGGGAGATACTGGTGCCGTGAAGCGGGCCAGAGGGAGAAGGCAAGGATGGCACCCACTGAGGAAAAAGAAAAAAAAAAAAAAATGGCACCTGCCAGGGCCTCTGTCCCCGGAAAAGTATCCCTGCAGGCCCCTGTCCCTCTGGTGGTTGCTTTAAGATTAGCTAATGATTCTCTTTCACGTAAAGTTTAGGCACTTTCAAACAGCTGCTTTTTCGCTGGGCCGCAGGGCGAGTGATTCTGTTCACGACAGCCCTTTGTGTCTCGTGAAGCCCCTTTGGTTTTCAAAGCCAGGTGTTTGGGGGGCTTGTCTCAGGTGCAGGTCTTTAAAAGTTGGGGTGCCTGATGTGGGGTGGCCCAGGGAAGAGCTCCAGGTTTGAGTTCCCTCCGCACTGTAGGTCACCATACCAGGGTTAGGGTTGATGGCTAGACTACGTCTCAGCCTCTCCTACCCACCTCAACGTGACCCGTTTCTCATTTGCCCATGTGAAGGAGCTGCTCCGCTAGTTTTCAGGTCTTTTTCAGAGGAAATTGTTCCATAGGTAGCTGTAGACTTGGCATGTCAGTGGGAGGAGCTAAGTCCATGATTTTCTTGTGTTGCCATCTTGGACTGCCCTCCTGTACCTCTTCTAATTCAAGTCATTCATTACCTTTTGTTTTTTGAAAACTTCCAAGACATGGTATATAATAATGCTGGCAGTCTAGCTTCTGGCTTTAAATCAAATTAGCTTAATGTTTCACCATTTAGGATACTATTTATTGGTTTCTGATAACCCTTCTTCATAGATTTACTGTTTTAGTTTACTAATATAAGTTTATGCTGATAGTTTCTAACATTGAGTCATCCTAGCATTCTCAAAATATAGGGTAAAAACTTTCTCTCAATGTACATTTTATAACATCCCTCTCTCCCCTCTAGAAAAAGCCAAATTAATCGAGAATAACATAAGAAAAATCTGAGTGGACTATTAAGCTCCTATAGTCAGTCATTCATGAATTAATATATTTTTCCAGATATATTTGAGTGCTTACTATGTACCATCCTCTTTATTGTGTGTATGTGTGTTAACCTTCTTAATTCTTTGAGGCTGGTACATATAACTGCATTTTACAGATGAGAGAACAGATCTAAAGACATTAACCATTTGCCCAAAGTCCCACAACTGAGAAGTGGTAGGATTGAACCCAGGTTTAGAGCCTGAACTCTTAACAACCATATTATAATGTTTCTCATTAAAGCATTAGAGAAGATCAAAAAATAACAGAAGCTCCAAGATGGCAGACAAATTTAGTGTGCTATTTATTCAGTCTCCAAATTTTACTGAAATGACAGTAAACATCTATAAATGGAAATAAATCCAAAATAATATAGAGAGCAGAAGGGAAGGCCCACGTAGTTCAAAAATTCTGACAAATTCCTAGAAGACAAGAAGCAGGAGGCATTAGAGAAGTCACAAACCAGAAAAGCAGGGATCCTTTTAGTCCAGCCAAGCCCCAGAAAGGACTCCAACCTGTGAGACATTAGGTACAGAGAGGGACAGGGTTGCTGGCAGTACTCAGTTTTACTTAAAGGGCTGCCTGTGAACAGTTGGACCAGTCAGCTCTTCCCACCTCCCCTCCCCCACTCAGCAATATCTGTACAATGTTAACAGAGAGGTGCTTTTTAAAGAAATTGGACTATATTACATGCATGAAAAGGGGACAGGCTTTAAAGATGGGAGTTGGCCCCTAGATTATGTCTTTCTTGTCACCCGGCATCATGGGAGGCTTTTGAAATCCTTGACTCAGCTTACAAGATAGCAGCCAGCTACATAAAGGGAAGGAAAAGCAAGATAATTCCAGGCAAAAGGTATAACCTGAGCAAAGGTATAAAGGTTAGGAGCAGCATGGTGGCTGAGGGAAATATTTCACTCTTGCCTGAGGATAAAGGTCAGTCTTAGGTGTGACATATGCTGAGGCTAGAGGAGCAAACAGTAGCCAGATCTAGAGCTTGTACTTGCCCTATAGGCAAAAAGGAGCCATTGAAGGATGTAGTGCAAGAATAGGAAAACAAGACCATCGTTTTGGCAGTTGAGAGGACCTGGGAATGCATGCTCTCTGGGTATCCTAAGGCAGCGGGTCCCATAGTGTGGTCTGGGAAGGCATCAGGACCTGGGAACGTTAAAAAAAAAAAAAAAAAAAAAAAAAAAAAGCAAATTATTGGGCCCTGCACACGCATTTGAAAACAACTCTTCTAAGGTAGAATACCTCATATCTCAAGACATTTCATCTCTTCCAAGAACCTTTCCTGCCCCACCAATGTAGAATGGATCATATATATATACTCCATTGTCACCTACTCTGTCTCCTGAATATACTTCTCATACAGTAGAACTCTATGGTGCTTCCTATGTCAGGTCTCTCCTGGTAACCAGCACACTTCTTTATGTCAGGTATGGCCTCTCACCTGGCTTTGCAGGTCTGGCAGGAACTAGCAAAGTATTTAATAAATTAGTTTCCTGGATGAATGAACCTAAATACCAGTTAGGAGGCATTTGTAGTAGTCCAATCTACAGGCGAGAAAATGAGGTCTTGAACCAGAAGAGTACTGGAGATGGACATGAGAAATATTTAGGAAATAAAATGGGCAGAATGTTAACAAGAGCTAACAATTATATAGCACAAACTATGTACCAGGCAGTTTTAAGTGCTTTACAAGTATTCCTGTTTAATCCTCACAATTATCCTATGAGGTAGCTACTACGTTTATCCCCATGTTTTAGATGAAGAAACTGAGGCTAAGTAATTTACCCAAGTCAAATAGCTAATATTGAGCCGAGATTCAAACCCAGACGATGTCTGGCAGCAGACATGTCTATGTTCTTTGTTATTTACACTTTCTGCCTCCAAATTTGTGTTAAGATTTCCAGCTTGAGTGATTGGGTTAAATGGGGTGCCATCAGCAAAGACATAAAGACAGGGAAAAACCAGGGGAAGATGCTGAGGTCAGCTCTAGCTATGCTGTGTTTGGGATATATTTATAGTGTGTCCAGCAAGTGGTTTGATATAATAGTCTGAAATACAGGACTGAGCTGGGTATACAGATTTAGAAATCAACATGTAAACCATGAGAAATGGATGAGATGATCCAGGAAGGATTATAAATGAGAAGACATGTGAACTGAAGGCCCTAGTGCACAACATTTAAGGGAAACTAAGATGCAGTGGTCTCACAGGTATAAGGAAACCCCTAGACGGTAACATCCTAGAAGCCAAGGCAACAGGTAGTCTCATGGAGGGAGTGATCAGCAGTATTGATATCAACGAGTTCAAGTAAGAGAAAGACTGAAGGCCATTTTGGCATAAAGGACTTCGCTGAAATTGGTTTGCTATGACCACCTACAGAGGGATGAAAGCCAGATTAGAACAGGTTAAGAAATGAAAAGGCGGCAAAAAATTGGGAAGGCATATCTAATTCTCTACAGAGAGATGACATCTTGTGGAAGATGCAATAAAAAAAAATTTTGTGTGTCTTTTTAGACGAGACCTCAGTGTATTTTTGAGAGTCCAGCAGATGGAAGTAGGGGAAGTGGTTTTGAGGATAAAGGGAAGAGATGGGAGGACCAATTTAACCAAAAGCTGGGAGAGGCTAGAGGAAGCTGGGCTCTGGGAGAAAGGCTGTACTTGAGCAAAGAACAACCAACTCAGCCTCTGAGGACATGAGGATGAGAATGGATATGAGATTCTTAGGTGGAGGGACAAGAATAATGGCCTTAATTTTACTGACAAAATGGTGTTAATGGCAGTCCACTGAGTATGGAGGCAGGGTTAAGCGTGACACTTAAAGATTTAGGGAGCGGGAGAGGGCCCATCCCTAGATGCAGTAAAAGGACAAGTAATTTTATGAATAAGTCATTTACAAAAACCAGGAGATCCAGATTAGGAAATGACAGAGGCTAAAAGAAACAGAGAAAATGGTGGGAAATATCGATCACAGGACTCTGTGAGGTCAAAAATCCGTTTAGAGCAAGTGAGGGCAGAACTTGATGTTATAGTTAGAGTAGGATATTAGAGTTTCAAACAGCTCTAGATGAAAATATGTTAGCTTGTAGCCTTCAGAGTGGTTGGTCGAAATAGCAGAGATAAAGGTTGATAAAAGCAAGAATTATAGAGTTGGAATATTGAATGATACCTACATAAGTACATTTCAGAAAATATCAAAATTGCTGGCACTTTTAGGAGACTGCTGTTTTTGTTTGGAAAAACACAGCTGAACTCTGGCCGGGGAGGGGGCGCGGGTGGGGGGTCAGGGAATGCTTGAGGTAGATGAGCCACTTCCCATGGCCCTGGGTGCCACAGCTTAAAAAGTTGCTAACAAAATTTGATTGTTACTCTGGAAAGTGTGAGGATAGTTGTAGGAGGGTATGGAAGAAAGAAAAGACGAAGGAAGGAGAAGAGCCAGTGAGTGGAGAAGGAGCTTAGGAGGAACTCAGTGGCAGGGTGGTTGAAAAGAACTTGTAAGAGTAGGTGGGAACGTCTAATTTTGAGTTGTTTGCAGTGGGGTGTGCAATGTGACCTAACTCTTCTGCCCACACTTCGCCTCTCAAAAAAGGACCACTCCACAGCTCAACTGAGCTGACTGTTCTTACCAATGCCTGGTGAATGAGTGTTCAGCTGTTAGGTAGGACCATAAGACTTCTTGGCCAACGAAATGTGATCAGCAGTGGTGTGTGTCATTGTCAAGCAAAAGCACTGTGTGACAGATGTGACTCACTTCTCACTTTCCCTCTGCCACAGCAACTGACCACATTTCCCAGTGGCAGCTTCGTTATCCAGGGTCCCAGTGAGGTGGGAGGTAGACCCCCATGCCATCCACCATAGCTATGTAGAATAATGTATTCTAAACCACCTATTTGGGGGACTGTATGTATTACAGCATAATTGTCCGTATTTCCAACATCCAATCAATTGTTGTCCTGTCAGTTTTATCTCAAACACCCTGACTTCCCCTCCAAACCTACACTGGTTCAGCACAACATTCCATTTCACATATATTATTCCATTAACATCCTAACTCACCAACAAATGTCTTTCCTTCCTTCCAGTCCATTCTCTATATGGCAGCTAATCTTTCAAAATTACAAATCTGATCACACGACTGGCTTTCAAGTATTTCTAGGCTTGCCATCATCCCTGAAATTAAATCCAAAATGTTTACAAGGCCCTCTATAATCTGCCCTTCCTAGCTTCTTACTGTTCTCCCTCATATTCCAGACTACAGCCATATTCAGCTTCTGAATACAGCATGACCTCTTGTCTCTATGCTTTTGTTAATTCTGTTCCCACTACATGGAGTACACGACACCCTTGGCTTAGGCTTGTCCTGATCCCCAGACCAGGAATCTGTGCCACAAATCATACAGAGCCCTAACAGTATTTCCCCTACTGAAACACTACTTAACAGTAATTACGGGGCCTCCCTGGTGGCGCGGCGGTTGAGAGTCCGCCTGCCGATGCAGGGGACGCGGGTTCGTGCCCCGGTCCGG